>NW_026712362.1:3963192-4390692 GCF_030504385.1 Musca domestica
GAGAAAAGAATTTCCAATACTCATACATATATCCTTTGCCATACATGAGATATTGTTACGTTGTTATAAAGAAATCAAGGTACACAAATATTCACCACATGCGGAGAATGGTAAGTATGCAAAGTTTGTTACCACATTTGTGACTCTATATAGAGCGTAAATGTGTAGATATTGTGGAAAAATCGTTCCAGTTAAAAAAAATATGCATTTGAGACTCAATTATTGACAATTTTTGAAGCTATAACTTAAATTAAAGAGGATTTAGGGATTTGTATCTAATTACAATATGAATAGATATTTTAGGATGTGGAAATTACATTTGGGAAGAAAGCCCCTCGTGAGTATAGTGAGAACCTCGAAGCACATATTCGTAGCCATTGAAAATAGCCGTTTCGTCAACGTCCGTTTCGCCTGGCCATTGATGAATCAGTCAGTCAGAGAATAAGTTAATCACTTAACTCTTTTAATAACATAGATTTGAAATCTAGCTCAACTATTTCATATTTAAAACCAGTAAAGAAAGTCCTAAAGTCGGTCGGGGCCGACTTTATGATACCCTACACCACTTTGCTAATTTTTTAGAGCTCCAAATAACAGTTAAAAGATTTTATGGGAGAATTTAATTATACACGCTATGATTATAATTATAATTTAAAGTTCAAAGGTCTAAATATGCCGAAGCATTTGTATCTTTTAAATTCGGACTTGTATTACCCATTTGGTGCACAATTAATTTGAAATCGGATAAAGATATATATGGGAGTTATATCCAAATCGGAACCGATCTCGATAAAATTTGACAAATATATTTCAGAGCTGTATTTGATATATTTCCTTGAATATCGTTGTTACGAAGTGCATATTACGACTGTGGGTAACAGATATCACAAATCGGATGAACAGTATATATGGGAGCTATAGCTATATCTGAACCGATCTTCACCAAATTTGGCATACTAGCTTCTAGACTCAAGTCGGTCGCATGTGCCAAATTCCATCCCATTTGGGCAAATATTAGACGTTTGGTGCACAATAAAAGGTAAATCGGACGAAGTTATATATGGGAGCTATATCGAAATCTTAACGGATCTCGATAAAATTTAGCAAAGGTATTTCTGAGCTGCATTTGATATATTTCCACAAATATTGTTGTTACAGAGGGCATATTACTGCGGCGAAAGACAAAAATAACAAATAGGATGAACAATATATATGGGAGCTATAGCTATATCAGAACCGATTTCGATCAAATTTATCATAGTTATTTTCAGGCCTAATTTGGTTGTATGTGCAAAATTCCATACTATTCGGACTGATATTACACGTTTGGTGCACAATAAAAGGCAAATCGGACGAAGATATATATGGGAGGGTTCGTCAATAGGGTTCGTCCTTGGTCCAAACAAATGTTGTTTGGAATATTTCATCTCAATCGGATAATAAATGCGACCTGCATTTTTTTCACAAAAATATATGGGCAGACGGACGGACAGACTGACATGCATAAATCTACTTAGAAAGTGATTCTATGGAGATCCTCAAAAGCAACTATGGGTATATCTCGCTTCCTTCTCCATGTTACAAACAAATGCACCCTTACCGCTATGTGGTGTAGGGTATAATTATTGGCATATGGCTACAGAGGGTATATATCATTTGATAGGGCCAAAACTTGCCTTTATCGAATAACGGTTTTAGACCCCAGGTCTCTTTTGACCAAATCCGTTTCTGGACATTCGGAGTCCATCTAGAGGCGTTCGTTCTTTTCCCTGTTTGGCTGACGCGAACTGGAAGGTGGTAACCGATTTGATTCAAGCTTCGTACATCGTAATATTATTGTCTAATTTATATCGAGTTCGGCGATGGGTAATATCGGACCACTCCTTCTTATACCTCCCCCACAATGGTTGAATTTAAAAAAAAAAAAAATAATAAAATTAACTGATAGAAAGCGTGATCCGATTTTGCTCCAACATTGAAAATCATAATATTTACCTCAGAGATCTGAATAATACAGCTTTCTCAATTCGAACCCCTGCCAAGCATGTGGCTGTCCAGCCAAACCTACTCACCTATTTCCCGCAGAACCAGATTTGAGAAGATATAATCTGAACGAACACAGCTTCTTCAACTTCCCATTATCCCCTTAAAATTATGGACATTGAGAAACGATCTCTGCAGGATCAACGCTGCCTAATGTAACGTGATTCTTTTTATACCCTACAACACTATGTGTTGGGGGTATTATAAGTTTGATTGGGTCAAAAATTAGGTAACACCTCGAAATATTGGTTTCCCACATAGGGAAGTATATATGGATCTTCCTATCTCGCCGAGCTGAGTCGATCTAGCTATGTATGTCCGTCCGTCCGTCTGTCCATGTTAATTTGTAATCACTCTACAGGTCGCAATTATGGCCCGATCTTCACGAAAATTAGAATGGAGGTGGGGCTAGGGTCAGAATAGAAGCCTATTGTTTTTGGATGATCGCATAATATTTAGGGGTTGAAATTGACCAAAAACTGAAAAATTTCCTGATTTTGCAGTTGCTCTACAAGTCGTAGTTATAGACCAATCGACGCTGAAGTTAGTATAGAGCTAGAGCTTGGGGCTGAACAGAAGTGTTCCAATTTTGATGGTCATCGGGTAATATTTAGTGGGTGAAATAGACCATAACATTTCTGTTTAATAAAAGTCAAATTTTCCATTAAACCGCGAATATTTTTAATCCAAATAGACAAAAAATCAATTCTGACCGTTAAGTAGATGTCGATAGTGAATATATGGGCTATATATAGCGAAATATATACAATTTTTATATAGAAAGGAAGGGGATGTTAGCTAGAATGCTTATATCTCAAGAATGGCTGGACCGATTTTAACAAATTTTGCCAATTCAGAATGCCCTCTTGACATAAAAGTATAAAGTCTAGAAAATCGTATAAAAATACACCAATAATGATGTTAATATAAATTTTGTTGTATTTTGAGGCATTTTTTTATTTTTTCATATTTTTTATCGCATGCGATTTTTTCAATTTGACTTATAATATTGAAGTGAACCTTTTGTAATATTTTTTCACCTTACAACACAGGTTGGGCTATTTTTCATATACAGATTGTAATTATCGTCGGATCCTCACGAAAATTGTTAATGAAGGTAGGGTTAGGCTCAGAAGGGCTATGCCTATTATTATTAAAGAAGTCCGCAGTATATATAGGGGTTGAAGTCGTTATAAAAGTCACAAAATGTTAGCAAAGGACACGAAATCTCGCATGAAGTTAAGTTGAGGACAGCGAGTCGAATGGACCAATCGCAAAATATTTAGCGAAATCTTCAAAAATGGTTTCGGACATAAGGGGGCTTCTAACATATTGTAGTGTTGTAGGGTATCGCATGGTCGGCCTCGCCCGACTATAGCCATTGCTTACTTGTTTAAATATTAATTCTCAAAGAACTACATTTTGCTTCCCGTATGAAATTTGGAAAACATTTTAATATATAGTTCTATTAGGTACTAGCAAATGCAAACAGTGCCCCAGTAACAGATTTCCATATCTCAATCCTGACACCAGCAGTTATCGAATTATAAAATTTCACCCATTCACATCTATTACATTACCCAATACAAAGTACTATTTACTATTTTTATAAAAATTATAGTACAAAACAATCTGCATATCTCATCCTCTGATAACAACAGTGACCCTAAGATCAATTTTTCAGATTTCATCTCTTTTTCTTCACTCAATACCTAATTTAGTACTATTTAGTATTTTCGTAAAGTTATAATAACACTTCCAATGTTACCTAAATACATGAATCCCAAAAAATTTCATTATAAAATTTTGAGATTCCAGCCCTATCCCTTCACGCAATACCCAATATAGTTCCGCTTAGTACTATTCGAACAAATGTAGTACACATTTCCCAAACCACCTCCATATTTCAATAGCAGATTCCAACAGTGAAATTTCAGAATTTTAGTGGTTGATTCGAGAATCCAGCTCTATCCCTTCACCCATAGTACACATTTCCGAAACTAACTCCATTTGTCCAGGCTACGCATAAACAACAATCCTAATACCAAATTTCACATTTAAAGCACTATCTGATGATCCAATACCAAATTGTACCAAATATAGTACTATTTAGTACTTTTCGTGCACTTGTAGAACAGATTTCCAAAACCACCTCTATCACAAACCAACCACCATCGGGGACCCCAATAAAAATTCAAAATTCCAGCTTCATCCGTTCAACCTAAAACATACTGTTCAAAATTTAGTACACTTAGTACGCATTTCCAAAACCACCTTCATATATCGAACTTATTTTTCAACCTTGTTTCTCCAAAGCTTCCTACATACCCCAATCCTACTCTCCCACAGTAAACCCAATTCGAAAGTTCATCATTCCATCCTTATCTGTTCGCCTAAATTTCTAAATTTCAGAATTCCATCTCTGTTGGTTCACCCAAATCGAAATTGTACCAAATATAGTACTTTTCGTGCACATAAATACACATTTGGAAAACTCCCTTTATATCCCAATCCTGCAAATTTAAATTTCAGGATTTCAGCTCCACCCTTTCCTCCAAATTCAAACTGTACTTAATATAGTACCGTTTAGTACTTTTTCGTATATATGAGAATACATTTCCAAAACTACCTAATTACATTTTGATTCCTCAAATACAAAGGGTACCATATTTAGTACCTTTTAGTACTTTTCATACTGTTATAGTGTGAATTCCCAAAAACCCAACCGAGAGTGACCTCACCTAAAATTTCTAGCTGGACGTTGATGAAACGTTAAATCAGTCAGTTAATTACTTCACTCTTTATATATAGATTTTATCTATCCTCTACTCCCTAACTATAACAAACATTGAGAAATGGTTTTCTTTTTAATACACAGAGGTTCAATGATGTAGGGTATTACAGCATTGGCTCGATCGGCTATAACGTGTTACTGTGTATAAGTTGCAAAAAGAGAATTAAAAAAAAATAAACAAAATAAAGTGGAAATGTTTTTTTTTTTTTTTTTTTTTTTTTTTTTTTTTTTTTTTTTTTAATGGAACAATCGATGGGAAATGTAAACAACTTTTGTTGCGAAACTTTCTCTGTTTGGATGTCTGGATGTATGTATGTAAATTTTCAAAAGACAAAAGCTTTGCATGCAAATATGCAGATATAAAAGAGAAAAAATAAAAATACAGGGAAAAGGAGGATTGGCATTCAATTGAAATATTATTGAACTTATTGCTCAAGTATTCATTTACAGAGAAAACTTGGTGAAAATCAAGTACAGAAATGTTGGATGCCAGAACCCGTCATTGGTCTAACGATAAATATATATACATTTTTACAGTATAAATTTATACATTTTTACACTCTTTAATTTACGTAGCTTATATTGTTTACTTATTAGACGAAAACTCCTAAAACTAATTTTTAAAACCCATTCCCTTAAGACGTCTTTAATTATTCCATCTTATTTTTAAATTTAGCTCATATTCCTGTATAAATTCGAACTCCATATATGTAGTGCTTAGAGCAAATTGACCCTAAATAGAAAGAAAAGAGATTTCCAAAAATTAACACAACTCAGAATTACTCTTTGCCTTTATATGTGTATGTTTTCCACAAAATCCCGCCAATTTCTAACCTTCTCCTATCTCGAAATTCAACACCCTACGCCAATTTTATCACAATATTTAAATTAAAATTGGAGCACAACATGGTGCCCATTCATATTCAATTATAATCACATCTACACACGCATCTACCCCCACTTACATTCTTATGCAAATATACAAAAGAACTTCTATTTCTTCCTTCACAATACCATAAATATTCCCAATAGAAAAATATATCCCCTTTTTGTCTACTGCCTCTAATAAAATTATGTTCTGACATTTGAACATTTGGCAACTGTTTCATTAACTCCAACAAAAAAATGCACTGTCATGACTCAACCCATAAAGAGTAACTCCCACCCACCCACTGTCGAAAACTAAATCCTATCGCAACATAAATAAATTTCATGCTCTTTCAGCAAAGCGAATATAAATAAAATCCACTGCATTGCTCATTTTACGAAAATGTTCAAATGTGGCTTCAACATTAAAATTTAAGTTGCAACCCATTTTTATGGTTGACTGTTGTAAATTTCGGTGGCAGTTTTTAGTTTTTTTTGGGAGGGTTGCCAAATGTTGTTCGAAACTATAATAAAGCCACAATGGGTGGTCTAAAAAGCTCTTTAATTTTCCCCTTCAACAAATATCCCGAAAAATCCAGGATTATGTCGTTGATAATCCTTACATCGGTTTTTGTGAAAGTGTGATTATCGTTTAAATAGTTCTTTTTTAAGTTCACGATAAGAACTTAGGAAATAATACATTTCGGGTTCTGAAAATGTTTCATTTTTTTAAACGAAAATGATGACTCCAAATATTTTTCAAAACTGATCTTAAATAATCGGTCATTAGACATAATAATGTCTTCCAAAATATGTTCGGTTAAGGTTCTGAATACGTTTCAAAAAAAATATTGCTTAAAATTAAATTAAGGGCTCCTGATATCCCTCAAAAACCAGTTTTGAAAAACCTTGAATAATGCTGTGAAAATACTTCAAATATAATCAAATTTTCCAAAAAATAAATAAATAAATAATAATAATAATAATAATAATAATAATAATAATAATAATAATAATAATAATAATAATAATAATAATAATAATAATAATAATAATAATAATAATAATAATAATAATAATAATAATAATAATAATAATAATAATAATAGTAATAATAATAATAATAACAATAATAACAATAGTAATAATAATAATAATAATAATAATAATAATAATAATAATAATAATAATAATAATAATAATAATAATAATAATAATAATAATAATAATAATACTAATAATAATAATAATAATAATAATAATAATAGTAATAATAATAATAATAATAACAATAATAACAATAGTAATAATAATAATAATAATAATAATGATAATAATAATAATAATAATAATAATAATAATAATAATAATAATAATAATAATAATAATAATAATAATAATAATAATAATAATAATAATAATAATAATAATAATAATAATAATAATAATAATAATAATAATAATAATAATAATAATAATAATATAATAATAATAATAATAATAATAATAATAATAATAATAATAATAATAATAATAATAATAATAATAATAATACTAATAATAATAATAATAATAATAATAATAATAATAATAATAATAATAATAATAATAATAATATAATAATAATAATAATAATAATAATAATAATAATATAATAATAACAATAATAATAATAATAATAATAATAATAATAATAATAATAATAATAATAATAATAATAATAATAATAATAATAATAATAATAATAATAATTGATTATACTAAAAAATATTGTTTAAAATTCACGACTAAGGATCTGGATATTTTTAAAAAATAGGCTCTGAATATGTATCAAAAATATTCCTAAGAAATCTACGATTAAGACTTTTAATGCTCTTCTAAAAATTCAGGGTTAAGACTCTAATAATCCTTCAAAAATATTGGTTGATATTGTAGAATAATACCTCTAATACTATTTTTTTAATTCGTGTATAAGTCCCTGAATGCCTCTTAAAACATATTAAACATAAACTTTACGTCTGAATATCCTTCATATTTTTTTTACAATTAAGGCTCTGAAAAATATTGTTTAAAAATCTCCTGTGAAAGGTGTGAATGTCCTTCAACAAATTCAAGGTAAAGGCTCTGAATAACCATTTCTTTTTAAAATTCTACGATTAATTTTTTGAATGCCCTACGAAAAATTTCATAAAAACACGCTATAAAGGCTCTGAATGTCCTTCAAAAATATTTTTCTAAAATCCATGATTTTGGAAGTAAAATAAAAATATTCTTAAAATTTTGGAATTTTTGAATTTGATTGTCCTTTGAAAAAATCCTAAAAATTTGCGCACACTGCCATTAAAATCACTCTAAAATATTTTTAAGCAAATAATTAAAGGCTATAGCCGTACAGGCTCGATCATGTGATACCCCACAACACTCTACTATATTGGAAAGACCCTTTTATCAGGCAAATATTATACGATAACCATCCAATTTTCGAGGCTTCTGTTCTGTCCTAAACTTAATAGTACTCTTTAAAAATTTCACCATTAAGCCTTCAAATAATCTTTTTAAAAATCAACAACTATTAAACCTCTGAATATCCTAAAACCTACATTTTTAAAAATCCATTATTAAGACTCTGAATACCCTCCAGAAATATACTTTTAAATAGTAAAAATATATTACTGCGGAATATGCTCCGATGGAAAATCTAAGACTATTTTATTATCTTCAAAAAAAAAAAAAAAATAAATAAAATAAAAAAAATTCAAATAATGTTAAAAATGTCTTCTTCACGCCTTCTTTTCGCCCCAATGGCAACCCCATTTTCTATGTGCACACATAACCCTCAACTCCGACCACAAGCCGCTCTCTTCTGTTCTGATTCATTCAGAATTTTTGGCCATGTTCAACTTTTCCAGTTCAGTGTTCGACTAGTGGTTTTTATCTTCCACAGCCAGAGCATAAAGACCGTACGTTCGTCTGTCTGTCTGTCTCTCCCTCCCACTACTTGTGCTACTGATGCTACTGTGAAAGCTCGAGTAAAGACGACACATTGTAAACAACACAACCCAACCAAACAGTCAGTTGGTCGATTCAACGTTTTATGTTGAGCAGAACCCAAGCGAAGGATAGGAGAGAGGAGAAGAAGTATGGAGCGACTCAAATGCCATGTGTTTCAACTATTTACTGAGAGGGAGAGTAAACAAATGTTTACTGTGTCAAGGGTGCAAAGTGAAATTCTTTTACAGCCAACTCGATGACTTCAATTACAGAACAATTTTCAACATTATACACTTAAGCAATTTTCGGTATACACAGTTCAAATAATTCCGTTGCCCGCTTTCCCACAATTTGTCAGGGCCTGCCTTCCTGTTATCCTGCGACCAGATATTGCATTTTATAATCGAATGCATTGAATATTCAGTCAGTCAGTCTGATGTTGCGCTGCTGCTGCTTGGGAAAATAAATGAGAGGTTGTGACATATTCAAATATTAGTGTTGTGGTGCAATATTCGAGTTTGTGGGGTTTTGAAATTAAGATATTGATTTGTTAGTTGGAAGGGAGGGTGCGAGGCAAATCGAGTTGAAAATTGACCAATTGATTTATTTGATTTGTGTGTGGGAATTGATGGCATGGAGGATTGGATGGTGAAAATGGAAGGGATAGTATACTTTAGGGAGCATTATGTAGTTGGAACTCTGCATGGATGGATTACCTTTTCAAAGTATTCTACCGCTAAAGAATAAAAGAAAACCAGGTCAAAATCCGGATTTTTAAGAATAGTTTAAATTATAATCGGATTTATAATCGTGGATTTTACAAAAATACATTTTTGCAGGAAACAATACTTAATTTTTTTTTTTTTGAAATTATTTTTGGACGACTGCCATTTGTTAATGGAGGACTATCAGGGCTTTAACCTAGTAAATTTAAGGACATCAGGTCAAAGTTTTCGAATTTCTCGAAATAATTTTTTGACGCCTTTGAAGGATTGCAAGGATAACAATAATTAATTTTCTTGGAATATTTTTCGTAAGTATTTTTAATATGTTTTTCTTGATAATATACTAAGAACTCGGGAATTCGGAGTAAAATTATTGAATTTATGTTCGGGAATTCGACGTTTACGATGTCTCGCAGGCAAGAGGGTGAATGACTTGTGGACAATTAGGAACTATGCTGTAGAAACCTCGGGTTGTTCACGATTGGTTTTCGGCTAGTCGATATGAAGTGTGGTTAGCCAACAATTCAAAGGTGATCGGATACTCGTGGGTGACCGTAGGATGTTGGAAGATCAGGAATTACGATGTTTGTTTTCCGGTGACGTTCGGGGTGGTCACGATTTGAAGGTAACTTGTGGATCGTCACCAAATGTTGATTGATTTGGTAGACCATGAACTACGATATTTATGTTCGTATGCATGTCAGTGTCCGGGATGTTGAGATTTGATGGCAATCGGAAGCTTATGGTTTGAATGTAATCTGGTGTTCGGAGTGACGTCGGAGTTTGGAATGTTGACGCTTGGAATGTAATGGGGGAATTTTAATGAATGGTCATCGGGCTAACGAGAGCTAGATAAGTGATGATGTCCAGGTCTTCGTAGACGTTTAATTGTATTAGGTTCTTGAGTTCGGTGGCTCACGGTGGTCATGTACGGAAGCTACTCACAGTGGGTATGTTTGGGAGCAGATGTCCAGGTTTTCTGAGATGGGTTGGTGCTAGTTCGGGTTAGGTAGCTGACTATGGGTACGATGTAGATGGTTGTGATGTTGATGTCCAAGTCTTCGAAGATGGGTTGGGGCTCGTGGTATAATCGTCGTAGGTTACTCATGTTCGGTCGCTCACGGCAGGCATGTACGGAAGCTACTCACTATGGATATGTTTGGGAGCAGATGCCCAGGCTTTCTGAAATGGATTGGAGCTAGTTCGGGTTAGGTAGCTATGGGTACCATATAGGTGGTTGGGATCTCTCTATAGTAGTGGCTTTTAGGGCCAGATTCTCCACAATAGTGGCTTCTGTGGCCAGTACTCCACTGTAGTGGTCTCTGTGTCCTGCTACTCTATAAAATGGCTCTCTGTGGCCAGCTATCTGCGGTAGTGGCCTCTTGTGCCACCTACTCTACAATAGTGGCCTCAGGGGTCAGCTATTATTCAGTAGTGGTCTCTGAGGCCTGCTACTTTACAGTATGGCCCTCTGTGGCCAGCTTATCTAGAGTAGTGGCCTCTGGCTCCAGCTACTCCACAGTAGTGGCCTCTTGTGCCAGTTATTCTACACTAGGAACCTCTGGGCCAGCTACTCTACAGTAGAGCCCTTTTTAGTCAGCTACTCTACAGAAAAACCCTCTGTGGCTAGCTATTCTACCGTAGTGGCCTCTTTGTTACCAGCTATTATGCAGTAGTGACCTATGTAGCAAGCTACTCTATTGTAGTGGCCTCTGTGGTCAGCTACTCAACAATAGCCACCTCTGTGACCAGCCACTCCATAAAAGCCTTTTCTGAGGCCAGAATTTCTATGGCTTCTGTGGTCACTTTATCTACGACAGTGACCTCTGAGCCCAGCAACTCTATAGTATGGGTATCTGAGGCCCGCTAATATGTAGTAGGTCTTTGCTCCTACTCGAAAGTAGTGTCCTCTGTTGCCAGCTACTCTGCAGTAGCGGCTTCTGGGACAATTAAGAGGGAAAATGATTCAGAAAATCACCAACCACCTTTTGACAAGGCCCCATGCAATAGCAAACCTACATCATCGTAACCCAAACTAAATGTGATCGGCATTCCCAAGTGAATGAGAATTATATGCATTATGCGGTAAACGGCATGTTGCCAAAAGCTGGATTGTCCATTATGCACGTATACAGGGGCGATTATTTGACGTTGTTCACACTGCCGTCGCTGTTACCATAGGTCTAAGTTTTGTTATAGTCCCCATATAACTATACCTCCAGATATTCCGTATTTTGATGATATGTGACATACTCACACAGGTCCACGTCATCGTATAGCCTCCGGAGTTTTTTTTTCTGAAAATTTGCAATTTGGAGGGTATTACCTCCAAGTTCGGCACGACTGAACTTACGGCTTTTTCATTTGTTTTAATGTAAACAAATCGTGTAATAAGCTTACCGCATTGTCCAATTTATGTCCCCCAAACCTTATCCTAATATCCCAGCTGAATAGGCTACTACCATTTCTAAAGTTCTTATTGAGTTATGTGGCATTTGTGCTTCACATTGTTTACTTAGCAGTTCAAAGAAAACGTTACAATACGGCAACATATACGACTTCACATAGATGCTTTGTCACACAAACTTTTGCTGGAATGCTCTTTGAACTTTTTCAGCCATTGTTGCGCAACAAGCTTTCATTTTTTGGTTTCTTTCCTTTTGAGGAGGAACGTTATGAGGATTTCCATATTTTTTTTTTTCTTTTTTTCTTATTTGGGTATTAATGCGTTTATTAAAGTATATCATAAATGTCCATAACTAATCGAAAGAAAATTAGCTAATACTTAAAGATCCACTACTGCCCTATATCCAAGTTGGGGAATTTTAATGAATTTTTTTCCTGGTCCTCCATTTATAGTTCGAAGGACCAGCCATAAATTTATGCATCACAATCATGGTGTGATTGTTACAAATGACATTGTCTTAATTTTATTGGCATATATTATGGAGGATATTTTTCCATAGCTTGTCCATGGCAAAAGAAAAAAAGCAACGAGGAAGAGCATTTGAAATACTTGAATAGAAATGGAGGCAAACTTTTGCATTTCTTCTCCAAACACACACACACACACATATATACAGTTTTTTGATAACAGATGTGGTTATGGTCTGGTCTGGTCCCAAAGCAAAAAGAGAAACTTTATGAAAGGAGCTGGCTCACCACCACTGTTGCACAAACAAAATAAGTTTTTTTTCTTTTTTGGGAGACAGAGGGAGGATGGAGGCTATCAATAAAGTTTTTTCTTCTTTGTTTCCTAACAAACTTATTCGAGCTGGGCAAAAGTTTGCCTTTTGGAATAATTTTTGCTGATAATCATATAATTGAATTTTAATTGGCACATCATTTCATTCATTAGTTAGTCAGTCATGGAGGAAGCCATGTGAAATGGAGACGAGAGAATTATATTCTATTCAAGTCTGTTTTGAATGCGAAATTTGAGGACTCTATTTTGTTCTCCACAAAAAAATTAAGTTTATATTTAATAGGAAATATACCTTCTAAGTGACGGAAAGAAAAAAAAAAAAGAAACGAATAAAATTATTTTTTTCGGCATCTAGTCAACCAGGTCCCTAAAATCTGGAATTCAACATTATTTAGAGGCTTTTTGTCGTCAAGTTGTGCAAATCTAGTTCGATCGAACGAACTAGTTCTTCATTTAGTTCCTTGGACTGCCGTCGTTTGTATGAAAACTCTGCGTATGAGTAATATGAAATATATGAAATTACTCATACGTTTTCAGGGCGAAATAAAAAAAACTGCAACAAAGTCAAACGCCATCATTTTTACATTTTTTTTTTAAATTTATTGAATGGAAGCAAAAAATGTCGGAAATAGGATCAAATTTCAAAATAACTTCAGATTTGTTCGAATTGGTGACCTTTCGCACGAATTATGGCCTTCAAACGGCCAATGAAACCGTCACACGCTGCCCGAATTTTGCTCTGCGGTATTTTGGCCCATTCCCGGCGAAGCGCTTACTTGAGGTATATTTTAGTGCCAACCTTGCTGTCTAAAATTCTCCAGACACAATAGTCCAACGGATTGGTATAGGAAGATTTTGGTGGCCATCGTGCGCTGGAAATGACGCGAGGAACCTCATTTTGTAACCATTCTTTTGTGGCGCGTGCAAGAGTGCGATGCTATGCTGTTGGAATGCCCATGGTGCTGTCTGCGGCCAAAATGTTTGCATACCCAAGGCTTTAATACACCCTTCAGAATATTTTCGCGATAATATTCTACATTTATTCTGATGCCACGGTCGATTAATACAGGCGGGGAGCTACCATAGGCTGTTATGGCGGTCCACACCATCACCATGGCCTGTACTTGAGTTCTGGTGGCCAACCGAATGTGCACATTTTCAGCTGACCTCTTTGGCAAATCATTACGATGATTTTGTTTGTTTAAAAACTGCTGGACAACGAATGTTTTCTCATCGGAGAAAACTAAATTCGGCAGTTCACCACTTTCGACTAAGCGAAGCAACTTTTTAGATCTTTTGGGATATGTTCAGCTTACAAGCTATTTTTCGGCCACTGCGACGCGGGTTTCGATCAAGTCGCTTTTTTACCCTTGGAACCATTTTTGCTGATATTGCTGTTTTCTTCTTCAGTATCACGGTAACGAGCGATGTTACGAGACACAAAAGATTTATTCACATTTAAATGCTGGTGTGTTCTACCGATAGTCACATGTGGTTTTCCAGCCAAATAAAAAGAAATCACACTATCGCGCTTGAATTCCTTCACGAATAACTTTTTTGTGGAAAATTCTCACCAACATGCTTTGATACGCTTGTAAACAATATAAAGAGCTTTCGCTGGAATAATTTTAACAGCTGTCGGACGAGTGGCTTAGAAATGACAGCAGTCTGAAGTTGGTTGCAGTTTTTTCATCTCACCCTGTAATAGTTATGTAATAAATACATATTTATCGGTTTTGGTGGCCCTGAAATAATGACCAATTTCATATTTTTGTTAAATGAATGAAATGATAATCCAATTTGTAATGAGTTTTCTTTTTAAGCAGTTGTCAAAAAAACTATGTTGTTTCTCTAGGTCATAATTTTCAAAATAGGCAATAATAAAATTCATTTCTAACCCCAAAATAAACTCATTATTCCCCCTTTAAATTTTCCAAAATTTAAATAAACACACTCCTGACTACTCCCTGCCTCAAATTAAATTCAAGTTCACAACAAATGCCATTAAATCATGAATTTCGAATTTCCAAATAATGCAATGCAGTTGACTTTTAACCTTCGTCCGACTATTTATTTTAAATAAAATTAAAATTATATCATATGTTTATTTTTCATTATTGTACATGAGGTCTTTCACTGATAACGATATTAAATTTCCATTTATTAATTTTTTATTCAAATACAAATTCAATACACATTGCACGAATTATCAATAGAGGGGCGGACGGTGCGTTGTAATGTTGAAATTATTTAAATTAAATATTATTACAAAAACAAAAAAAAAAATGTTTTCCAATTCACACATGTTACGCATATAGCCGTTGTGATTGTATTATTTAAAGCCACCACACGATAATTATTTGCATTTGGGTTGATAAACCACAGAGTAAGTGGACCACATTTTATTTGCACAATATATAGGGGAAAATGTAAATACACTCGAAGAAAAAAGTTGGATAATTAATTTAATTAATTAATGCAGAGTATCCGGCCAAAACTGCAGAGCGGATTGTGGTTTCTGAAGCCATCTGTTCTAGAGTAATGGCAAAGACATATAATATAATAAGATGCGACATTATATTTTCACTTTTCTTCAATAGATGGCGTTGGTAGTGGAAAAATATGTTATGTCACGATATCGTGACATAGCTGACACTTTTTAAGGGTTGTTGCTGATTTTTATCGATACAATGTACAAGGAAATGCTCTGGAATAGATTTTTGAGAGCATGTCATAGGTGATATTTTTTTCCGCGTATTTCCGCCAATCTACTCGACAATAGTGCCCAATGAGGCCAGCTACTCAAAAGTAGAGGCCTCTTAGGACAGCTACAGGGTTGCCCATATTCGACGGACCTTTTGGCCCTTTGGGCCCATTCCAATCGACGAGGCAACATTCTTTGCGTCAATTGAATTTTGTACGGCAACAAATGCAAATCAATGCGAATAATCCGTTGTAAAGTGGACCGAGCCATGCCCAACTGCTGAGAACGGCGTTTTTGGGATGTTCCTGGGGACCTCTCAACACTGGCTCGTACGGCAGCGATATTCTCGGCCGATCGCCTTGGTCGACTTTTATATGGCCTCTTCGGATTAGAAATAGCCTTACCAGTCGAAAATTTTTCGTATAAACGCTTTATGGTGTTCTTAGAAGGCGCACTTCTCACATTTTTTTTCACAATTGACTTCTTCTGTTGAATGTAAATTTCAACTATTTCAGAGCGCTCGCGTGGCGTGTATTGGTTCATGGTAAAAATCTGCTTGGACTGACGCCTCAAACGCGGTATGTCATTAAGCGATGTGACATCTCTGTCAAAAGTTATGGCGTTGCCAGATGGGTCCGTCGAATATTGGCAACCCTATACTCGACAATAGCTCGCCTGAAGCTATCTATTTTAGAGTAATGGCATCCGAGACCAGCTACTTTACGGCAGAGGCCTCTAAGCCCGGATACTCTGTACCAGCGACATCTGGGATCAGATTCGACTCTGAGACCAGCTACTCTACAGTAGTGGCCTCTGAGACCAGCAACTCTACAATAAAGGCTTTTGAGGGCAGCTGTTCTAAAATAGAGGCCTCTGAGGCTAGCTGTTCTAAAAAATGGTACTCAAACAGAGCTGCTCTACGGTAGAGCACTCTGAGACCAAGTACAGTAGAGGCCTTTGAAACCACGTGCTCTAAAGTAGAGACCTCTGAGTCCTCTGAGTCATGCTGTTCTACAGTAGAGGCTTCTGAAGCCAGTTACTCCACAGTAGAGGCCTCTGAGGCTAGCTACTCTACAGTAGAGGCCTCTGTGGACAGCTTTTCTACAGAAGAGGCTGACCTCAGAGGTGCCTACTGTAGAGTAGCTGGCCTCAAAGCCCACTATTGTTGACCAGAGACCTCTGAGGCTATCTACTCCACAGTAAACTCATCTGTAACTCAACCGTAGGGGCCTCTGAGGCCAGTTACCCTACATTAGAGCCCTTTGAGGCCAACTTTTCTACAGTAGAGGCCTCTGAGGCCAGCTGTTCTAAAATAGAGGCCTCTGAGGCCAGTTATTCTACAGTAGAGGCCTCTGAGACCAGCTACTCTACGGTAAAGGCCTATGAGGAATGCTACTCTGTAGTAGAGGCTTATGGCAAGCTACTTGACAATAATGGCCACTGAGGCCAGCTGTTCTAAAACAGAGGCCTCTGAGACCAGTTACTCTATAGTAGAGGCCTCCGAGGCCAGCTACTCTATAGTAAAATGTAACTCCGAGGCCAGCTACTCTACAGTTGTGGCCTCTGACTCAACAGAAACCAGTTTGATCTTATATGAGTGTATTAGATATTCAATTCAATTGTCCTCTAGTCCCCGCTGTGTTTTGAAACTGAATTCAACAAGCTAACATATGCTAACATAAACAAAATATTTAAGTCTTTTGCACAACAGAATCACATTCAAGCATTTTAGATAATTTTGATTTTTGTAAATTATTTAACATAACATCGGCATTTCATATAAATTTTCTACCCTAATTAATTTGATTCGTTCAGCAGGTGGTTGGGTTATTTAAAAATATTTTGAAATCATATTTTGTGAATATTATACATTTTAAATAAATTATATTATACCTGGTTAGATAATTAGTTAAAATACAAGTTGATAATAAATTGTTTAATTTTAATGATTTAAAGTCTAGGAAGGGTGGAGTATCAAAACTGGAGAATTTATTTATATTTTTTTTCGAAGGAAGCATGAACTTTAAGGAAGTTAGAAACTATTTTACAGACATTTTTATATTCTAATATTTATTGCTTTGTGAATTAAATGCAGAATTATTGCTTTCTAGGCCTTGAGAGTTATTTCAAAATATATCCTTGAAATGTAAACATTTAAACAAAACAAGGATTTGGCTATAACCTTAGACTTTTCCCAATTGTATAAAGGTTAAGCTAAGATCTTACCATTGAAACTTCTTGTATTGTCTTTGAACTATTTTGGAAATCCTTGCTTCTTCTTCATCTTCTAGTTTACAAACAAACAAAAAAATGTTTGAACTTCATATTGGCCTCCCGCTCGCAAATAAAGTTCATGTATGTGAGGTTTATAGATTGTTTTCACTACGAGTTTCCAACTGTTTGTTGACCAAAAAACTCAAACAGAGAATCAAGCGCAAACAGTGAATTTGAAAAGAAACAAAAAACAAAAAGGAGAAGAAGTCGAAAAAAAAAAAACATTTACAGTTTAGTGTTTGCTTGGATTTCTAGTTGGCCGTTTGCTTGTTGCCAACTTTTTTGGTCAATTTTCGGCCAATTTAAAGTTTTCCATCTATACGAGGTGTAGATTTCGTGTTGCGAGACAGTCGAACTTTTCTATTTCACAGTATCACGTATTGTTCGCATACGAATGATTCAAACTAACCAACCCATACACACACATTCAAATGTGTCAGTACAGGAAGAACAGAAAAAGGATAAAACAAAAAAGTTTCGTCTTTGAAAAAAAAAGAATATTTCCCTCTGTTTGATGTTACTAATTTGCCCAAAGTTCAAGACAAAAATTCACAAACTAATGCCTGATATATTGAAAATTGTTTAACTTTGAATTTTGCCATATCTCCCTCTCTGTATGACTGTGCGGATGGATAAAGTTACATTTTAAATTGTTTTATAATAAAAAATAAAATAAATACAAAAGAAAAATAACTAAAAGTTATCAAAATTTCTATTTGGTTCTTGGAATGTGTAACACGATTAATATTGTATAGCTAAAACTGTCAACTTTTGCAGTTTTTCCTCTAGTTTGCAAATTGTTGAGGTGGTGAAAATAGTTGTCACTGATTTTTAATGATTTTCTCGGAAGGACACTAAGATTAAAAAGTGGAGGTAATTATTAAAGTAAGTTTTCAAATAATTTATTTTCAAGGTTTTGGAAGAATGGTCTCAATGACAACCAGAGCACTAAAGCAGAAGTTTTAAATATCTTTCAAGGACATTTCATGGAAAAAAGGAATGAGAAATAAAAAAAAGAATTTTTAACCGAAAACAACCCATGATTAAAATATCCCTGAAAATTATATCGTGTAGAAAACTGCGATGAGTAGTCTTTACAAAAATATTTACAAAAAATGACGATTAAATATTTCTTGCAAAATTATTCATTGAAAATCCAAATTAAGGAGGCCTTGAAAAAATTCTTAACAAAATCTTCTAATAAAGAATATTTTATCATAGACAACTTTTTAGAAGATTTTTAAAAAGAATTTTAACAAAGACTACTTATTTTATGATTTTTAAAAAATATGTTTTCAAAGACTAATTATTGTCTTTGAAAAAAAATCTATAAATACTTCTCTATTAAATTGTAGTTGAAAATAAAAATTCTTTAAAAAATCAACGATTTATTAGTCTTTGATAAATTATCCTTCAAAAAGTCCATTAAATATTCCTTAAAATATGCTCTTTCAAAATACTCCTTGCAAAAAATCAGCAATAAAATAGTTTGCATATTTTGAAGGACTTTAGAGTACGAAACAAGGATTTAAAAAAAAATATTTTTCAAGGATTTCGACGAATATTTGTTCAAGGGCTTCTAGAGCAGAAGTCGTAGAATTTTTGTAAAGTATTTTTTAGGGCCTTCCAGAGCTCGAAACACGGAATTTTTTTAATGAAATTTTTTTTTCAAAAACTTATGGAGCTGGAATCGTAATTTTTTAAATAATTGATTTAAAGGAGGTTAAGAGCAGGAAAGTGAATTTTTTAAACAATTTTTTTTTTTCAAGGACTTTTGAGCACGAAATCCTTTTTATAATACTATGTTTTAAGGAATTTCCATTCATGAGACGTTGATATTTTGAAGAATATATTTCAGGGACTTCCGCGTTACGATTTTGAAAGAATAGAACATGGATTTAAAAAAAAAAAACATTTTTCATTGACTTCTATGCAGAAGAAGAAGAACGAAACGTGGCTTTTTCATAGAATATTTTTCAAGTATTTCCAGAGCACAATAAATGGATATTTTTAAGAATAAGAATATATTTCAGGGATTAAACTCACGATTTTCAGAAAACGAAACATGGATATTTTTAATAATACTCCTGAATTTTTGAAGGACCAAAAGAGCGTGGAACATGGATTTTTTAAAGATTTTTTTTAGATTTCTTTTTAAATTTTATTGAATTGCAAAAAATGTCGGAAATAGCATCAAAATTTTAGAATAAGTTTAGATTTGTTCGAATTGGTCACCTTTGGCACGAATTGTAACCTTCAAACGGTCAATGAAACCGTCACAACCGAAACCGAATGTTGCTCTGCGGTAAGCCCTTGCTTGAGGTGATCGACACTTTGGTATTTTTTAGTACCAACCTTGCTTTCCAAAATACTTCAGACACAATAGACCAACGGATTGGTATTCGGAGATTTTGGTGGTCACTGTGCGCTGGAAATGAAGCGGGAAGCTCATTTTGTAACCATTCTTGGGTGGCGCGTGCTAAGTGCGATGGTCCTGAGTCCTATTGGAATATCCAATGTCTGCGGCCAAAATGCCCAAGGCTTTAATACACCCACCAGAATATTTTCGCGATAATATTCGGCATTTATTCTGGTAGCCAACCGAAAGTGCACATTTTCAGCTGACCTCTTTGGGAAGTAAACACGATCATTTTGTTTGTTTACAAACTGCTGAACAGCGCATGTTTTCTCCAAATTCGGCAGTTCACCACTTTCGGCCAAGCGAAGCAACTTTTTAGATCTTTTGAGTCTATTTTCTTTCTGTTGCGGTGTAAGTTCTTGCACTTTTTGGAATTTCAATGGCTCTACCCCGAGCTCATTTTTCAATATTTGCCGAATGGAATATCTCGATATGCACAGCTCACGAGCCATTTTTCGGGCACTGCGACGCGGGTTTCGATCAAGTCGCTTCTTTACTTTTCGAACCATTTTTGCTGATGTTGCTGTTCCCAAAACGAGCGATGTTACGAGACACAAGAGATTTATTCACATTTAAATGCTGGAGTGCTCTAACGATAGCCACTTGTGGTTTTCCAGTCAAATATAAAGAAATCACACTATTACGCTAGAATTCCACGACGAATAACTTTTTTTCTGGAAAATTCTGACCAAAATGCCTTTGTACGCTTGTAAACAATATGATTAGCTGTCACTGGAATAATTTTAATAGCTGTCGGACGACTGGTTTAGAAATGACAGCAATCTGAAAATTTTTTGCAGCTTTTTCCACTCACTCTGTACTTTTCAGGAACTTTTAGAGCACGAGAAGTAGTCTGTCGTAAAAATATTTATAAACGACTTTCGAAGAATGACATGTAGATTCTCAAAGGAATATTTTAAATGTCTTTAAAGGAATAAAACGTTGATATTTTATTTGAATAGTTCTTCAAAGATTAAGAATGAAAGTATTTTGATAAATTTATCAAAATTTTCTTTTTTAATATTTTTCAAATACTTTAATGATATTTGTAAGGAATTCCAGAGCATTAGATGTGCTTTTTTTAAAGAATATTTTTATGATCTGAGATTTGTTCAAGTATCTTCAGAACCCCAATCACGGATTTTCATTTTTTTTTAGATTTTTACACAGTTTTTTAATCTTAAGGACTTTTAGAGAAGATTTCGATGGTGCTATACGAATATTTATTGTAAGAACTTTCATTATTCTTCATTCTATTATCATATATTTACACCCCACCTACGCAGTATTTACACCACCAAACCCACAAACAACCTCCCTAAACCAATTATCCAATGCTAATCACACGCATTTAATTTAATCCAATTATTCATAGCACATTGTGTATACATGCACGTGTGTAGGTGTGTGTGTGTGTGTCATCATCACATACTCGAAACTTTTGGCGCGTTAATAATTGACAAAGATTCATAAATGAATTTAATTAATGAAACTTCTTGTTTTTGGCTGGCAATTACATTCCTTTCGTTAATCTCCAAAGGACATGCACGAGTGCTGATAATTTTCTTTTTTCTTCTTCTTCTTCTTCTTCTTTGGAAAATCTTAAATGTTTTACGGGTGTCATCAAGTCAATATGTCCTCGTTGGTTGTGAAAAGTAATTCGTGTGTGTGGGGGTGTATGTACTTATATATGTAGTTGGGTGAGGGAGAGGGTGTATATGTCTGAAGCATGAGTTAGTTTACTTTTGCCTAAGACCTACGACAATAGGAGTCTTTTGGCTTGTCCTTTTCTTTGTTTATCTTAGCGTTGCTGGTACTCAATTCTTGAGCGTACGGGGGGTATTGAAGGATCGTAGGTGTTAGGATGCGTGGGTGTGATTGAGGGCCATATATACCTATGTATGTAATGTAGGCCTGTGTCAAATATCAAAAAAACATTACAATATTCATATTCATATATATCTTAGTCATGGCATATATATTTATTTTATATTGTTGATGGGCATGAACGAAGGAGGTTAACAGGGGCGGAGTAGGAGTTGGTATATAGTTTTTGTAAGGACATATTTTCAATGCTGATGTTTATAACTTCATTATATTTATATATTATACTTATATTCATTTGATACGGCCAAAACGTGCCCCAATGAAAAAACGGTATCAACGGTAACGGTACCAAATTCGTTTCAGGACACTTGGAGTCGATATAGAGATGTCCGTCCTTCTATATCTCTGATTGGTGCGCACGATAACCCTTGAAGGGAGTATCCGATTTGGTCCCAATTCGCTACATAGTAATATTATTTTCCAGCTTAAATCGGATTCAGAGGTGGGCAATATCGGTCCACTCCTTCTGGTTCCTACATCAAACAAGGTCAATTTAGAATAATTACAACTTTTATAAAATGCGATATAAGAGTCCGTTGTCTTCAAGTTTCACACATCCCAATATTTTTATAAAGCCAAGGTCTGCTATTAAGATGGAATATATAAGTCTCCCCTAGTACCTCCCCCACAAAGGGTCAGAATTTTGAATATCTATGAAGTTCATAAAACGCGAAATTAACATTCGATTGCATTCAGACTTAGTACATCTCAATATTTATATCAACACAATATCTGTTATAAAGATGGTAAAGATGGGACAGGGTTGGGCATATTGCACTAAATTTTTAGTGCACTAAGAATCAAATAATTAATGGTAGTGCAATTTTTAACTCCACTACCACTAACTCCACTAACCCTTTAGTGATATTTAAAAAAAAATTGCACTAGCACTAAATTTTAGTGGTAGTGAAATTTTAATAGCACTACCACTAAATTTAGTGATTTTTCAAAAAAAATTTGCACTACCACTAAAATTTGGCGAAGCCAAAAAAAGCACTATGTATATAAATATTATACCAGCTATAATAAAGTTAATTGAAGTGAGTAGGGAACAACAATCCAGAATATATAGTACATATTCATAAAATTTGATTACTTTTCTAAATAGCACTAATTTAGTGCTATTTTTTATGAAATACCACTAATTTAGTGCAAGTTTTTTCAAATACCACTAAATTTAGTGGTAGTGCTATTGAAATTTCACTACCACTAAAATTTAGTGGTAGTGCAATTTTTTTTTTTTTTAAATATCACTAAAGGGTTAGTGGTAGTGCAATTTATTTTTCACTACCACTAACCCTTTAGTGGTAGTGGAATTAAAAATTGCACTACCACTAAATGAACAGTGATAGTGAAATTATTAGTGCACTAAAAATACAGTGCATTATGCCCATCTCTGAGATGGGATCATTCCTTTTGGTATCACCCCTCAAAGGGTCAAAGTTTGGAATATCCAAAACGTTTATAAAATCTGAAATAAGCATCAGGATCTCTTTATATTCCACACATCCCAATATTTCTACTAGCATAAGATCTGCTGGGAAGATGGCGTTTATCGGTTGGTACCTCCCCCACAAAGGGCCAAAATTTTGAATATTCATGAAGATCATATAACTCGATATAAGCATCAATCTCTCTTCAAATTTTACACATCCAAACATTTTTGGTAATGCAAAATCTGTTGTAAAGATGATTTCCAATACTTTCAGGGTGCGATAAAAACAAACTGCAACAAAGTCAA
Organism: Musca domestica; assembly: GCF_030504385.1. NCBI lineage: Eukaryota > Metazoa > Arthropoda > Insecta > Diptera > Muscidae > Musca > Musca domestica. The sequence goes on from NW_026712362.1 coordinate 3,986,843, forward strand.
ACGCCATAATTTTTATTTATTTATTTTTTTTTTTTTTGAATTCCATTGAATGAAGGCAAAAAATGTCGGAAATAGCATCAAATTTTAGAATAAGATTACATTTGCCAATAAAACCGTCACACGGTGGCCGAATGTTCCTCTGCGGTATTTTGGCCCTATACCAGTGAAGTGCTTGCTTGAGGTGATCGACAATTTGGCATTTTTTAGTGCCAACCTTGCTTTCCCAAAAACCCCAGACACAATAGTCCAACGGATTGGTATCCGGAGATTTTGGTGGCCATTGTGCGCTGGAAATTAAGCGAGGAACCTCATTTTGTAACCATTCTTGGGTGGCGCGTGCTGAGTCCTATTGGAATGTCCAAGGTCAGCGACCAAAATGTTTGCGTGCCCAAGGCTTTAATACACCCTCCAGAATATTTTCACGATAATATTCGGCATTCATTCTGATGCCACGGTCGATTAAAACGAGCGGCGAGCGATCATCGGCTGTTATGGCGGCCCACACCATCACCATGGCCGGCGCTTGAGTTCTGGTGGCCAACCGAAGGTGCACATTTTCAGCTGACCTCTTTGACAATTAAATACGATCATTTTGTTTGTTTACAAACTGCTGGACAACAAACAAATTCTAATCGGAAAAACCAAATTCGGCAGTTCACCACTTTCGGCCAAGCTAAGCAACTCTTAAGCTCTTTTTAGTCTGAGTCTATTTTTTTGCTGTTGCGGTGTAAGTTCTTGCACTTTTTGGAATTTCAATGGCTTTACCCCGAGCTCATTTTTCAATATTTGCGGAATGAATGCGACGCGTTTTTCGATCAAGTCGCTTCTTTACTTTTCGAACCATTTCTGCTGATGTTGCGCTTTTCTTCCGTACACTTCCTTGAAGTCGGACTACGCTACCAGTATCACGGTAACAAGCGATGGTACGAGACATTCATTTATTCACATTTAAATGCTGGAGTGCTCTAACGATAACCACTTGTTGTTTTCCAGTCAAACTTAAGATATCACACTATCACGCTTGAATTCCATCACGAATAACTTTTTTTTTTGACAATTCTAACCAAAATGCTTTAGTATTTTTGAAAACAATATAATGAGCTGTCACTGGAATAATTTTAACAGCTGTCGGATGAGTTGCTTAGAAATGAGAGCAGTCTGAAATCGGTTACAGTTTTTTTTTATCTCACCCTGTATATCTGTCATAACATGGGGAACAATTCGGCGATTCTATACAACTTTCTCTTAACCAGAAATCTCATAAGAATATGTTATTTATCGGAAATAATGATTTCGTATAAAATTTGATATAAGTGTTCGATTTGCTCATACGAATATTTTGAAGTGTAATATTTCGATCCGCTATATCTGGAACCTCACGAATATTTCCACATTGTCTTAAGATTATCACATATCTCATATAAAGTGAAGCAAGTAACCTTTATTCTCCAAACCTGGCACGTTACAATATGTCATAACATATAATCATAATCATCATTAATCGTAACCGAAATCAAAATACATTTAAATAATCGGACATTGGCTGAGGGTATACATCTGTCGACAAAACCGACTGATACTTTTTCAACTTGTTGTTTTCTGTAACTGAAAATTCAGTTGCTTATAAAGGCAAGATATAAAATCTGAGCTAAAAATGCATTAAATTTGACTGCCTTCATTTATAAATTCTATGTAGGCATTTCTAGGTATTATATATTCTGCAATTGATTTGTTGAACTTTTCTTTGAGATTTTCCCAATTTCCAATGAAGAAATAAATGGATTTTCCATTTTACTGTAACAACTTTTTCACAGGAAAATTATTCCTGCAATGTACATGTTATCGATACAATTTTGAAAATTTAAGATTAAATGGCTGGACTGAAAATGACCAGCGACCTTGAATTGTAAAAAAAAACTTTTTTATTTTACATTTCCTTGGAATTTGTTGTATACAACAAATCAAAAAGAAACACAGGATCTCCCAGCATTAAGGCCAGCCAGGATATTTGTATTCGGATTCTATCCTGGGAATACCCTTCTGCTTGTTTTATGTTTTCTGTTAGTTTGTGTGCCAGACATTTATATAAACAAAAACTTGTTGCTTAACGAAAAGCCGAATAGATTGCTGGGTATGAGGGGACCTGTCTTAGAAATTGTCATGCGCAAAAAAAACATAGATATCTCATTAAGTTTTGCATAAATTAAATATTTATGCTATTTTTTTATACCCTACACCACATAGTGGTAACGGTATTATGTCTTTGTGCATTTGTTTGTAACATGGAGAAGGAAACGAGATAGACCCATAGTTACTTTTGAGAACCTTCATAGAATCACTTTCTGAGTCGATTTATGCATGTCAGTCCGTCTGTCCGTCCGTCCGTTCGTCTGTCCATGTATTCTTGTGAACAAAATGCAGGTCGCATTTATTATCCGATTGAGATGAAATTTTCCAAACAATATGTTTTTGGCCCAAGGACGAACCCTATTGAAATTGGTGAGAATCGGATCAAATTTAGATATAGCTCCCATATATATCTTCATCCGATTTCGGGTTAAATGTGCACCAAATGTCCACTATCAGTCCAAATTACCTGAATTTTGGCACACCCAACCGAGTTCGGCCTAGAAGCAAGTATATCAAATTGGGAGAAAATCGGTTCAGATATAGCTATAGCTCCCATATATATATTTCATCCGATTTTAAGTCCCTCACATTCCTACTATGCACTCCACAACCGTGATATTTGGTACCATGTATTAGATGGAGCACAGAAATAGGAAATTTTATCGGAATCGGTTCAGATTTGGATATAGCTTCCATATATATCTTCATCCGATTTCGGGTTAATTGACCACAAATGGCCAATATCAGTCCAAATGGCCGAATATTGGTACATGTGACCGAGATTAGCCTTAAAGCAAATACAACAAATTTGAAGAAAATCGGTTCAGAAACAGCTATAGCTCCCATATATATGTTTTATCCGATTTGGTGTTTAAGCCTCTCACATTCGTAATATGCACTACACAAGAATGATATTTGGTACCAGATAAAAGATACAGCCAAGAAATAGCTGTTTGTAATTTTATTGAAATCGGTTCAGATTTGGATATAGCTCCCATATATATCTTCATCCGATTTCGGGTTAATTGTGCACCAATTGGTCGATATAAGTCCAAATGGACTGAATTTTAGTACATCGGACCAAATTCAGCCTAGAAGCAAGTATATCAAATTTAGTGAAAATCGGTTCAGATATAGATATAGCAACCATATATATGTTTCATCCGATTTAGTGTTTTAGTTCCTTACATTCGTAATATTCACTCCAAAACCGTGATATTTGGTACCAGGTATTAGATGGAGCACAGGAATAGCTGTTTTAAATTTTATCGAAATCGGTTCAGATTTGGATATAGCTCCCATATATATCTTCATCCGATTTCGGGTGATTGACCACCAAATGGCCGTAATAGCATCAATTTTGGCAAATCCGAACGAAACCAGCTTAGAAGCAAGTACACCAATTTTAGTAAAAATCGGTTCAGATATAGCTATAGCTCCCATATATATCTTCATCCGATTTCGTGTTAATTGTGCATCAAATGGCCAATATCAGCCCAAATGGCATGAATTTTCGTACATAAGACCGGATTCAGTCTAGAAGCTAATACGTCAAATTTGGAGAAACCCGGTTCAGAGATAGCTATAGTTCGTAAAATGCACGATAGAATTAGATAGATTTTGATTTTGTACCAAATATCTCATAGAGCTCTGAAATGCCCTGTATAAACCTTTTTACGAGAGCTCTACTAAATATGCATAGTGGTGTAGGGTATCATATAGTCGGCCCCGTCCGATTTTTGAGCTTTCCTTACTGGTTTATCGTTGTGAGAGTGCAAAGGCAAAAGTAATGACAACCTTTTTTAAATATAAATAGAATATATTGTAATGTTAAAACAAGCATAAGATTTTATGTTATTTTAAAAACAATTTCGATATTTACCTTGGCGTCTGGAAACTATTATTATATCAGTCAAATATTTTCCACAGGGCTATTTGCAAATGAGAAGTGATTAAATTTAGTTGTGGTTTTAAATTTATTTGAAAATTTTTGGTTTTTGTAGTAACTTTCACCCTAAAAAGCAAACGGGCGAGAGATGATAAAGTTCAAGGTCTATTGGATCAACAATGAATTGTAGGTGTTATAGCCGCCCCCAAGCTTTGTGAAAACCAGACGAAAAGTTGTAAAAATTTGTGGAATTTTTTATTTGTAGGAGTTTAAAACAAACGATTGGTATTTATGACTTTAATGTTTAATATTCTAGTTCGTTGAGTCTGTTCGTTAAGTGGGAAAAATGATGGTAAAATTCTAACTGATTTAAAAAATTAAGCGATTTTTATGCAGCATTGGTATTTTTTAGAATAATTGACGTTTACTGATATCACCATTACGTAAATATTTCCCTCTCTACCCCATTAATGGCAAATAATTTGAATCCTTCATAGGCGTCCAAAATAAAATCCCAACATTCAGCCAAATTCGCCAAATCTGGCATATGGCTACAGAGGGTATAAATCATTTGATACGGCCAAAACGTGCCTTATCGAAATAAAGGTATTAGACCCTAGGTCTCTTTAAATCCGTTTCAGGACATTTCGAATCGATCGAGGGGTGCCCGTCCGTCTGTCTGGCTGGTACATACGATAACTCTCGAAGGGATTATCCGATTTGATCCAAAACTTGGTACATCGTAATATTATTGTCAAACTTTGATCGAGTTCGGAGATGGACAATATCGATCCACTCCTTCTGGAATCTCTCCCAAAAAATTTAAAATTGTTGCAGGAAATAAATTTACCATATCGAAAAAGAAATAATCATTTGACATTGCTAAAACTTGGCAATATTTCTATCAGTGACCTATCAGGTGCGAAAATGGTTAATATTGAGCCACCCCATTATGTACCTTCCCCACAAAAGGGTCAAAATTTTGAATAATTATAACTCTTATAAAATGCAAAAAAAAAACATGTGATTCTCGTCAAGTTCCACACATACCAATACTTCTACTAGCGCAAGGTCTGGTGTAAAGATGGTAGATACAGATCCACTCCTTCTGTTACCTAGCCCACATAAAGCTCATAAAATACGAAATGCGCATCCCACTCCATTTTCAAACCTGGCATATCATAATATTTCTATCAACACAAGATCAGGTGTGAAGATGAAATGTGACAGACCAATACTTCTGGAACCTCCAATGCAAAGGCTCAGCATTTGGAATATTTATTTTTCTTAGAAAATGCGAAATATGGATTATATTTTCTTCAAATATCACACATCTCATCATTTTTGATAACACATGATCCGGTGTGAAGTTGGAATATATCGGTTCACATCTTGTGGTACTTCCCCTACAACGGGTTGAAATTTTGAATACCCATTAAGATTATAAAACGCGAGATGTATAGAATTTTGGCCCCCAATCCCTTTACCCAATACCAAATTTAGTACTAATTAGTATTTTTCGTACAATTATAGTACATATTCCCAAAAACATCTCCAGATCTCAATCTCTGATACCGACAGAGAGCTCAATGTCAAATTTGAGGATTCCAGCCCTATCCCTTCCCCAAAAACCAAATTTAGTACCATTTATTAATTTTCGTACAAATCAAACAAAACCACCGTCAAATCTCAAACACAAATCAGCAATGTAAATAATGCATTTCAGAATTGTATCTCCATCCCTTCATCCAATACCAAATATAGTACAATTTAGTACTACTTTGTACAATTATAGTACACATTGCCAAAACACCTCCGTATCTTTATTTCAGATACCAATAGATACATCGGTGTCATATTTGAGGAATTTAGTACCACTTAGTAGTTTTCGTACAATTAGCCTCCATAAGTCTAGGGAGCTCATAAACAGCGATAAAAACTAATTTCAGATTTCGAGTACTATCTCTTGACCAAATTCCAAAATTGTAAAAAAATTATGGTACTATTTAGCATTTTTGTGCACTTGTAGTACATATTTCCAAAAATCACCGCCCTATCCCAAAACTACCACTAACAGGGGCCCCAATACCAACATTCGAATTACCTGCTTTTTTCATTCACCCAAAACGAAATGTACCAAATTAAGTACAGTTCTTACACTTAGTATACATTTTCCAAAACCACCTCTTTTCATGAACCCCATTTCAAAAAATTTATTCTCATACCTGCTTTAAAGATTTTAGCTTTATTCGTTCACATAATCCACAATGGTACCAAATTTAGTTTATTTTAGTACTTTTTGTACACACATTGTTGGAATTTCGAAAAAGCACATAAGTTTTTTTTATCCTTCACAATATCAAAAATCCTCATTACAAATTTCAGATTACCAGCTCCATACCTTCCCCAAACAACAAAGTTAATGCTATTTAGTACTCTTCGTACTTTTTAGTACGTATTTTCAAATCCCCCGCCAAGCCTGAACCAAATCGCGTAATAGGTAACCCTAATGCCAAATTTCAGACTTCCAACTCAGTTCCTTAGCCAAATACAAAAATGTAGTACTATTTAGTACGTATTTACGAAACTAACTGAATATATCAACCCTACACACTAGCAGCCTCATTTCAGAACTCAAGCAGTATGCGTTCACGCAAATTTAGTACAATTTAGTAACTTTCGTTCGATTTCTAAACGCATTTCCAATCCTAATCCTTCATCTCATCAATCCGTTCAGCCAAATTTAGTACCAATCTTAGAGTTTTTACACTTAGTACATATTTCAAAAAAAAAAAAATAAATAAATAAAAATAAAAAAATAAAATAAAAAATGAAAAATGAAAAAGGTATAAGTTCGGCTTTGAATACCCTTCATCAGTTGGAAAAAATTTGGGAATTTAAAAAAAAAAATAAATTCCGTTAAATATTTTGTTAAAATCTTAAAAATACCGAATGTAGGTATACCATAAGGTGGACCTGCAAACACAATTTTCTGTCATAGGTTGTAGTATCCATTACGAACTTCAAAAACCAAATTTGAAACTATTCCGGTGAATAATGTCGCTAAAATTATCAAACTACCAAATATGGGGAGGTACCGTTATATGGGGGCTATAACAAAACGTGGACCTACATGGCTCATTTTCAATACTATACGTCCTGTAGATATAATATACATTTGAGTAAAATTTTTTTAGCCTACTTCATTTCGTTCGAAAGCTAGAGTGATGTCGACAGACGGACAGACGGACGAACATCGACATAGAATTTTATGCTGCTAAAATATATATTTCGAGGTGTTACAAACGGAATGACAAACTTAATACACCCTCCTTACTTCGCAAACTTGATTTTTATACCAAATATCTAAATTTTAGCTGATCCGTTCATAAAATACCAAAAGGTTCAAAATTTAGTGCTTTTAACTACTTCACTTTTAGTCCGAATTTCCAAAAACCCAGCCGTGTCTAACCCCTACCCCCCAGTATTCCAAGATTCTAGCTTCAGCCGTTTTGCCTGTGCATTGGGACAGTCAGCCAATCATTGTTCATTTACTTATTTACTACCAGGCTAGAGAGGTAGATCTATATATAACATCGAGGGTCTAGGATCAGTATTTCACGGTGTTACAACCGTATAATACCCTCGACATATATGTTGTGGCATACAATTTTTTTTTTTTTTATTTAAAGAATCCACTTTTTCGCTTTTATATGTCTTTTAGTTGTGCAGTCGGGCGCTCATACTCAGAGCCGACATTATTCATTATCCGCAAAACAGAAAAGTAGGTTCTTTGCTTAGCAATTTTGTAAGGAATAACTCATTGTTTCCAACCCATAAGCAATGTACAAGGTAGTTTGTTTACTCTACCTTTTAATGGGTTATTCGGCTCACACAGCTCACAATCGAAATCTTTGAATGTTATAGTAACACTAAATCACTTGTTTTTTTTTACTTTTTCATCGTATATTAGTGCCCATATACATCTATGGTCAGATAAATAACCTACATGCAAAGGTTTTTTACAAAGATGCCTCCTGAGGTGATCCCTTCAATCTCGCTTTTCCTTAGGCCTTGCAATTTTTAATATCCACCGCCATTTTCCACGTTATGCCAGAAAACAATGCAGGCATTCGCTTTGCCTCAAAAACTGAAATGCAAATAAAATGCTCTCTGAACAGAAATTTTTAATTATCCATATCTGCACAGGAAAACGAAGAATAAAAAATACTTTATTGAAATCCTCCTTTTCAATGTTTTAAGCATTCGCTAATTTATTAGTTTTTCCTTATTCTTATTCTTCTGCTGGCTCTGCTTCTTTTTCGTTGATATTTGGTGCAAAAGTAAAAGTCATTGTTCTTTGCAGATTCCAGCTATTGGAGCGTAGGTGGGATGTAGTTGTTGTCATTCTGTCTTAATGTGTACTTATGCATTATTCAAAGCCAGCATTTTCGCTGGGCCTTTTCAGCGCTCGTATTGCCAAAATGTCTTGGCAAACAAATTTATCGTTACTAACCGGCAGACAAGCCGAGATTTTTCCTTTTTTTTTGGGGGGGGTGGGGAAGACAAAAAGTCATTGTTCTTCCTCCAATGGCTTGGCGATTAAAATGAACTTGTGGCCTAGTTTGTTGACGTCTTTGTTTTCTGTTTTTTATTTTTGTGTTCGTTTAAAAAAGGGATATCTGAATATAATTACAGACTACAGATGGTGGCGATCAGTGACTTTTGATGTGGGATGTTTGCGGAATATTTAATTAATGTTCGGGCATAATATGGTGATGAATTTAAAAGTTCATAAGTCTTTCAGCTGTTAAATAAAAAATATGCTGAATAGTTTGGATCATTCGAAAAAAGAGGAAAAAAATAATCGAGGTGTTAGGAAATATATTTGTTTTTTAGGCCATTTTTAACGGATTTTATTTTATTTTATTTATTTATTTATTTTTTTTTTGAAAATTGCAAAATTCGTTCCATATGGTGGAGGGTATTCAAAGTTCGGCCTGACCAAACTTACAGTTTTTTTTACCTGTTTTCAACTACAATATTAATGGGAAAGTATTAATTTAGGTATTTGAAAAAGTTTGGTGATTTATGGATGATTGTTGTGGGGAAGTGTTGATGTTGTCATAATTCTAAACTTATTCTAAAATTTAATGCTATTTTCAACATTTTTGCTTTCATTTAATGATATTAAAAAAAAAAATTAAAAACCATGGCGTTTAACTTTGTTGCAGTTTTTTTATATAACCCTGTATGCTCATGGGATCTAAGATAAATACATCAATCATTTTTTTAGGATGTTTTTTTTTTCCAAAAGTATTTTCTGTATCTAAAGTGATTATAAAAGTGTTACTACGACCCTTCAAAGCACGTATATATATTTTTGGGAATCTTAATCTTTCAATGCCATTTATTATGATATGATATGACTTTTATTGCAATTTACTACAATATTTGGTGTCAGCAAAATCGCACCGTATATTGGGTCAAATTCCAACGTTTTTGCGTTTTACAATCACACGCAGACAGACACAAAAAAAAAAAAACAAGTAAAAAAGTTGTAAGTTCGGCTTCGAACTTTCGAACTTCGAACTTTGTATATCCTCCACCATTTGGTACAAAATTTACAATTTTCAATAAAAAATAAATAATTAAAATCCGTTAAAAATTCTGTTAAAATCTTAAAAATACCGAATGTGGCCGTATGTAAGGGTATATACGACAACTTTTGTCACAAGCTATTACAATATTCAAATACGAAACTTGAAAAAAAAACTCTGTTTATAATGTAGTTAAAATCATAAAAATACCGAATATAGGGAGGTACCATGGGGGTTATAAAACGTGGACCTGCACAGACAATTTTCTGTCATAGGCCTTAGTATCCATTACGAACTTCAAATTCGAAATTTGAAACAATTCCGGTATATAATGTCGCTAAAATCATCAAAATACCGAATATTGGGGGGTACCGTTATATGAGGGCAATACGAAGACGTGGACCTGCACAGACAATTTTCTGTCATAGGTTGTAGTATCCATTACAAACTTCAAATACTAAATTTAAAATAGTTCCGGTAAATAATGTCTCTAAGATCATCAAAATACCGAATATCGGGGGTACCGTTATATGACGGCTATACGACGACGTGGACCTACATGGCCCCTTTTCTGTTTTATGCTGTAGTATCTATTGCGAACTTTAAAAACCAAATTTGAAACAATTCCGGTAAATAATGTCGTCCGGTACCGAATATCGGGAGGTGCCGTTATATGGGGGCTATACGAAGACGTGAACCTATATGGCCCATTTTCTGTCTTAAGCCGTAGTATCTATTACGAACTTTAAATATTAATTATTATTATATTAATGTCGCTAAAATCGTCAAAATACCACATATCGGGAGGAACCATTATATGGGGGCTATTCGAAGACATGGACCTACATGGCCCATTTTCAATACCAAAAATCCTGCAGACATAATACACATTTGAGTAAAGTTTTATCAACCTACTTTATTTTGTTCGGAAGCTAGAGTGATTTCCACAGACGGATAGACGGACGGACATTGATAAATCGACATAGAATTTTATGCTGACCAAGAATATATATACAGGGTTGCCCATATTCGACGGACCCATCTGGCAACGCCATAACTTTTGACAGAGATGTCACATCGCTTTATGACATACCGCGTTTGAAGCGTCAGTCCAAGCAGGTTTTTACCATGAATACAATACACGCCACGCGAGCGCTCTAAAATAGTTGAAATTTACAAGAAGTCAATTGTGAAAGCTCATCGTGCTTTTAAAACATTAAAAACCAGTAAGGAAAGCTCAAAAGTCGGGCGGGGCCGACTATATGATACCCTACACCACTATGCATATTTAGTAGAGCTCTCGTAAAAAGGTTTATACAGGGCATTTCAGAGCTCTATGAGATATTTGGTACAAAATCAAAATCTATCTAATTCTATCTAATTCTATAGCTATCTCTGAACCGGGTTTCTCCAAATTTTACGTATTAGCTTCTAGACTGAATTCGGTCTTATGTATGAAAATTCAGGTGATTTGGGCTGATATTGACCATTTAGTGCACATTTAACCCGAAATCGGATGAAGATATATATGGGAGCTATATATATATAAAATTACAAACAGCTATTTCTGGGCTGTATCTTATATCTGGTACCAAATATCATTCTTGTGGAGTGCATATTACGAATGTGAGAGGCTTAAACACCAAATCGGATAAAACATATATATGGGAGCTATAGCTGTTTCTGAACCGATTTTCTCCAAATTTGTTGTATTTGCTTTAAGGCTAATCTCGGTCACATGTGCCAAAATTCGGGCCATTTGGGCTGATATTGGCCATTTGGTGGTCAATTAACCCGAAATCGGATGAAGATATATATGGGAGCTATATCCAAATCTGAACCGATTTCGATAAAATTTAAAACAGCTGTTCCTGTGCTCCATCTAATACCTGGTACCAAATATCACGGTTGTGGAGTGAACATTACGAATGTATGGGACTAAAACACTAAATCGGATGAAACATATATATGGTTGCTATATCTATATCTGAACCGATTTTCACTAAATTTGATATACTTGCTTCTAGGCTGAATTTGGTCCGATGTACTAAAATTCAGTCCATTTGGACTTATATCGGCCATTTGGTGCACAATTAACCCGAAATCGGATGAAGATATATATGGGAGCTATATCCAAATCTGAACCGATTTCGATAAAATTTAAAACAGCTATTTCTGTGCTCCATCTAATACCTGGTACCAAATATCACGGTTGTGGAGTGCATAGTAGGAATGTAAGGGACTTAAAGATCAAATCGGATGAAAGATATATATGGGAGCTATAGCTATATCTGAACCGATTTTCTCCAAATTTGATATACTTGCTTCTAGGCCGAACCCCGTTGGGTGTGCCAAAATTCAGGTAATTTGGACTGATAGTGGACATTTGGTGCTCATTTAACCCGAAATCGGATGAAGATATATATGGGAGCTATATCTAAATTTGATCCGATTCTCACCAATTTCAATAGGGTTCGTCCTTGGGCCAAAAAAAGATTGTTTGGAAAATTTCATCTCAATCGGATAATAAATGCGACCTGCATTTTGTTCACAAGAATACATGGACAGACGGACGGACGGACGGACGGACAGACGGACGGACATGCATAAATCGACTCAGAAAGTGATTCTATGAAGGTTCTCAAAAGTAACTATGGGTCTATCTCGTTTCCTTCTCCATGTTACAAGCAAATGCACAAAGACATAATACCCTTACCACTATGTGGTGTAGGGTATAAAAATAATTAATTAAAAACATTAAACGGTAATACGAAAAATTTTCGACTGGTACGGCTCTTTCTAATTCGAAGAGGCCATATTAAACTCGACCAAGGCGATCGGCCGAGAATATCGCTGCCGTACGAGCCAGTGTTGAGAGGTCCCCAAGAACATCCCAAAAACGCCGTTCTCAGCAGTTGGGCATGGCTCAGTCCACTTTACAACGGATTATTCGCATTGATTTGCATTTGTTCCCGAGCAAAATTCAATTGACGTAAAAAATGTTGCCTGCGGACAAGCCTAGTCGATTGGAATGGGCCCAAAGGTCCGTCGAATATGGGCAACCCTGTACTTGTGGGGTCTAAAATATATATTTCGAGGTGTTACAAACGGAATGACAAACTTAATATACTCTCCATACTATGGTGGAGGGTATAAAAAACACTTTGTAATCTTAGATAACAAACAGCTATTCACTCACCGTTCGTCTGGAATTTTAGTTAACTAAAGGAATTTTCATATTAGGTTCCAAAAAAAGAAAAAATTCCACACTAAATTTAATCATAGAATTTTGTTGTTCATTCATGAAACATTATTTTACGGCTACACGTGCAGACGATTGATCCCCGTGAGAGAGAGCAAGAGGGAGAGAGAGAGAGGAGGAATTTTAAGTTCATACATCATGGAAAATTTTTGAAAGATTTAGATAAAGACTAATAACATATGTTTGTATATACCATACAGACATACATAAATGAATACAAAGAGAGTACTACAAAATATAATTGTAACTATGGTAGATGTGGTTGTACAAACACACACACTTACGTACGTGTTATTGTTTCAAAGAAACAAAAAATACAACAATGAAACATTTCAATTCAATGTGAGTTTGAAACACAAGTGTCTGGCATAAATACAAATTTATGATTGTTTTATGTTTTTCTTTTTTCTTTTTGTTTGTTTTCATCTTCTTCTTCTTACCATTATTGTTATTGTTGTGGCCGAGACTTATGACTTCCATCCATTAGTTGTAGTACGGCCGGCAGATAACTCTCTGTGTCATTTATGTTACAAATCACATACCAGCCAGCCAGCCAGCCATCCAGCCATTATAAATGAAAGTTTCTTTCTTTCTTTGAGAGAAGTGCTTTTGTTGGTAGTCGATGGAGCTTTTTGGTTTGTAGGCCCGAGTCTCATAAATCTGCCTATTATGACAAGGTATACACAAGTCTTTCCTTTGTATGTTTTTCATAGTTGTTGTTGTTTCTTTGTGTGTTTGTTTTTATACCCTACAACACTATGTGTTGGGGGTATTATAAGTTTGATTGGGCCAGAATTTATGTAACACCTCGAAATATTGGTTTCCCATATAGGAAAGTATATATGGATCTTCCTAGCTCGCCGAGCTGAGTCGATCTAGCTATGTATGTCCGTCCTTCCGTCTGTCCGTCTGTCCATGTTAATTTGTAATCACTCTACAGGTCGCAATTATGGCCCGATCTTCACGAAATTTAAAATGTAGGTGGGGTTAATGTCAGAATAGAACCCTATTTCTTTTGGAGATGATCGCCAAATGTTTAGGGGTTGAAATGGACCAAATACTGAAAAAATTTCGGATTTTGCAGTAGCTATGCAGGTCGCAATTATAGACCAATCGACGCGGAATTTCGCATGTAGCTAGAGTTTAAGGCGGGGAAGAAGCCTACCAATTTGGGTGGTCATCGGATAATATTTAGCGGCTAAAATAGACCATATCTTTTTTGTTGAAAAAATTCAACATTTTTCATTAAACCGCGAATATTTTAAATTCCGGCGAAATCACAAAGCCATGACAAGGTTACTTCTGATCTTTACATTGATGTTAAGATCCAACAAATCGAATATATAGCAAAATAGGTGCGATATATATGTCTATCAAAGAAGATATGCTTGAAAGATCTATTTAATGTCGAGAACGGCTGAACTGATTTCGACAGTTCTCATTATTTCAGAATGGCCTCTTGGCAGGAAACAAAAAACTTCTAAAAAATTGGCATAAAAATATCTCTCTAAAGATGAAAATATTGATTTTGTAACATTTTCTCATATTTTTTCAATTTTGTCATATTTTTGGCATATTTTCATTCTGAATTATTTTGAATTAAACATTTGATAATATTTCTACAGCTAACAAAACTAAGTAGTTAGGATATCAGGATATAATATACAGATCGCATTTATGGCCCGATCGTTACGAAATTTTGCATGGGGATAAGATGAGTGTCAGAATAGAAGCCTACTCTTTTTGGAGATGATAGCCATATATTTAGGGGTTGAAATGGTCCAAAAAGTGCAAAATTGTCAGCAGGTCGTAATTATCGCCCGATCCTCAGGCACATTTGAATAGGGGTTACCGGACATTGCAAAAGCCAAGCAGTTTTGGATGGCCGTCCTAAAATATTCAATGTGTAAAGGAGTTTACCAACTTTTGTAGACAAAATACGAAAATGTCCATTCCAGTGACTTTTTGGAGAATTCACAAATACAGGAAAGACGCACTTCTGACTATTTCGTTAACGCTGATTTCGATGAATAATATAGTAAAATGGCTGTATCTAATATAGATGCGTTTCAGTCAAATACCAATAATAAATGTTAATCTTCTGAGAGATTATACGTCTTTGGGAAATATTGGTTCCAGATCTAGGAAGACCATTTAAGTGCAACATCTACCAATAAATTGGAAATGAGCAAATTAGTTAAAGTTGCCATTATTTGAAGATTAGAGAACCAAACCTGACGGTTTTCTTTTATTATTTGTCACAATATCTTGTGGAATTCTTTCGAGTATCTCGCCTATATAAACTGTATCGTTTATTATAGTGTTGTAGGGTATTCAACGGTCGGCCCCGCTCGACTGTAGCCTTTGCTTACTTGTTTGAAAAATATTTTTGTCAAAAAGAAATATTCTTTTGTTTTTACAAGTGTGCATATGTGTGCATGTTTTCATAACCTACTAAGATTAGAAGAAAAGTTTTCCCAAAAAAGCATGAATCCTAATTCCATGCCAAGGACATCCACTTGAATTGTTCCAAATCCAACACTTAAGGAAATGATTTATGTTAATCTTTATGGGTAATGCCGAAAACAAATGTTATTTGATAAACAATAATTCTTAGGGATTTGTAGAAAGGATTAAAATTAAATGTTTTTATTTTGAATATCTTCCGAGAATAGCAAATGGCAAGTGTTATCTTGGAATATGTTTATTACTTAAGGTGTTTTCCCAGGGGATTTGTTGCGTTTTAATAGAGATTTTATTAAGAAGATGAAAATGAGGTAAGTTTGGTTTGAAAAGATTTCGTAAAAGGGGGCAAAAACCTCTGCCAAGGCACAAAAAATGATATGAAAAAGACATAACTCGAAATATAGGTTGAAATCCACTTATATCATGAATAACTTTGACAGTTTATATATAAGGATGTATTTACAGTTTTTTGTGTATATTTGGAACGCTATATGTCGAACTACTTAAATTTCGAAAAAGCTAGCGATATATACGAGAGCTTTGAAATTTTACACGATGTACGGTCAACATTTTTTATTCATTAAAAAATATTTTATTTATTTCAACTAAAACTATAATTTATTTCAATACTGAACTCTAATTTCTATTAAAAATTCGACAGTAACGATATAAGGGCTAAGGAATCAAAAAAATTAGATGAAAATATTGGAGAATGGCAAAATATTGGTATTTTAACCTCAAGGTGAATATTTTGTTTTGAATTTTGGTAACGACGTTATAAAAATGGACTACACAATTTTATACAATCAGCTATAAGGCTAGAGAGGGTATAAATAATTTGATACGGCCAAAAAGAGCATCCACGAAATAACGATTTTAGACCAAATCCGTTTTGAGCGAAATCCGTTTCAGGATATTTGGAGTCGATGTAGCGATGTCCGTCCGTCCGTCCGTCCGTCCGTCGGTCTGTCTGTCTGGCTGGTGCGAACGCACATTGTAATATTATTATCAACCTTAGATCGAGAGATGGCCAATATCGGTCCATTCCTTCTAGTAAATCCCCCATAAAAAAAAACAATATTTTCAAAAAAAAAAAAAAAAAAAACAAAAAAAAAGTAAAATAAGCTGTAAGTTCGGCCAGCCCGAACTTTGAATACCCTCTACCATTTGGAATGAATATGGAAATTTAAAAAAAAAAAATAAAATCCGTTACAAATTATATTAAAATATCAACAATACAGAATAAAGCCGTTATATTAGAGTCTATATGACGACATAGGTAACTTTTGTTGTAATGAGAAGATCTTCTGACATTCTATAAGAAGATCTACTGCTATTCTATGAGAAGATCTACAGATCTGCCATAAGAAGATCTACAGATCTTCCATAAGAAGGTCTTCAGATCTTCCATAAGAAGATCTACAGATCTTCCATAAGAAGATCTACAGATCTTCCATAAGAAGATCTACAGATCTTCCATAAGAAGATCTACAGATCTTCTATAAGAAGATCTACAGATCTTCTATAAGAAGATCTACAGATCTTCTATGAGAAGATCTATAGATCTTCTATGAGAAGATCTACAGATCTTCTATGAGAAGATCTACAGATCTTCTATAAGAAGATCTACAGATCTTCTATGAGAAGATCTACAGATCTTCTATGAGAAGATGTACAGATCTTCTTTGATCTACTAGATAGATCTACTATTAGAAGATTTACAGATCTTCAATGAGAAGATCTACTGAACTTGTATGAGAGGAAAGATCCACAGGTCTTCAAGAAAAGTTCTTTAAATCTGGTATCTGCAGATCGTCTTCCAAAATATGTATATACATATTTCTTTAGTTTTCATATCTTCATAAATGTAAATTTGACTCAAGTTTTTTAATATGGCCATTATGGGTTTAAAGTGCTTATAACGTACTTGTCACCAGCGTGTGTTGGCTTAAAATGTAATCTTTATACGAAATATATTATGCCCAACTCGCTCTTAATATGTGATATTGAATCTGCCTATAGTTAATTTACAAAATATTTCAAGTGGTTTTTATCAATTTTCCAATGTGCTTTATGAAAAACTCTATCTATTTCTCACTTCTATTGCAGATCATCACAACATCAAGTGAATTCGATTATATTAAATTGATTTTACCCTCATTGAAAATGTCTTGATTGCACATTTTTTCGTGTTTTTTCTCAAGAATGAAATGAAAAAAAAAAAAAAGCACAAGTCTCACACACACTCCCAGAGTCATATTACGTCTCTGCTGAGCGAATGACCTATCAATGAAAAATTATTACATTGATGAAAGTGAAAGCATCATGGATGGTGTTTGCAATTGTGTGGGTGTGTGTGCGTTGGGGGAGAGAAAAATTATGTCGCTCAGCGATATAATTTCAGACAATGACATTAAGTGTGCGTAATAATTTTTGTTTGTGGAATTCAATTGAATATCTGTTTCATACAAATGTGTCTGGCCTGGAAAGTTGAAGGGGTTATGACCTCTTAGAATTATGAAGGCAATAAATAAAATTATTAGACAAGACAATAAATGGCGCCTCGAAACTATTTGTTTTTTTTTTTTTTCAAAGGACAAGAGAGGGGAGATCTGATACTAAAAGAAGGTTGATTAAAATTAATTAAAATTTAAAGAGTGTCGCATTTATTGTCTGATCGAGATAAAATGTTGCGCAAATTATTTTTTTTTGCCCATGGGCGAACCTTATTGAAATTGGAGATAATTGGTAGAAATTTAGATATAGGAGCCATACATATCTTCGTCCGATTTGCCTTTTATTGTGCATCCCATTTGTAATAATAGTCCAAATCGAATGGAATTTGGCACATACAATCAAATTAAGTCTAGAAGCAAGTATTTAAAATTTGGTGGTTATCCGTTCAGGTTTAGCTATAGCTCTCATACATATTGTTCATCCGATTTGTTATTTTGGTCCTACATAGCCGTAATATGCACTCCGTAACAACGATATTTGTGGTATTATATCAAATATAGCTCAAAAACACATTTTGCGGAATTTATCGAGATCAGGTCGGATTTGGATATATATCCCTCCCATATATTTAATCAATTTCAAGTTTATTGCGGTCAATATAAGTTCGAATTGAATGAGTTTTGACACGGACAAATCAATTTAACCTGCACGAAAGTATATCGAATTTGATGAAAATCTGTTAAGATATAACTATAGGTCCCATATATATGTTTCAGTCGATTTTTTACTTAAGTCTCTCACACCCGTAAAATGCCCTCCAGCTATGACTTCAGACGGTATATATCATTTGATACGGCCAAAACGTGACTCATCGAAATAACGGTTTTAGAACCTAGGACTAAGACCGTTTAGTACCTTTGGGGTCGAGCTAGGGATGTCCATCCGCCTTTCTGTCTGTTTGCTTGGCTTGTGCGCACGATAACCCTTGAAGGGAGTATCCCAGTCGATACAAACTTTTAATGGTAATATTACTGTCAAACTTAAATCAAGTTCGGAGATGGAAAATATCGATCTACTCCTTCCAGTACCTACCCCACAAGAGATCCAAATGTTCATAGAAAATAATTTTCCTTATAGAACAAGATAGTACCATCCAACTTCGTGAAAACGATTTTTGAGTTTTGACTTGTTAGAGCTAAGATCATTTATTTATGATTTATTGGTTTGTTTCTCTTTCGAGGCGAGCATCAGTCCTAGGTCAGGTGTGATAGTGGGCAATATTGGTCCTCTCTCTCAAGTACCTCCCCACAAAGGTTCAAAATTTTGAAAAACTATAAATTATAATTATAAAGTGAGAAACAAGAGTCGGATTGTCTTCAAATTTAACACATCCAAAAGAAGAACTGGTGTAAAGATGGATTATATCGAACCACTCCTTCTGGCACCTTCCCCCCAAATTGTCTAAATTTTGAATAACCAAAACGACCATATATTGCGTACAGAGCATCCAATTTTCTTCAAATTTTATACATTTCAAGATCTGGTGTTAAGATGGGATATATTGATTGATGGTACCTCCCCCACAACGGGTCCAAAATTTGAATAACCCCGAAGATCATAAAACGCTAAATGGCATCCACTTCTCTTCAAATTTTATACATCCAAATATTTGGATTAAACCAAGATCTGGTGTGAAGATGGGATACATCGCACCGCTAATTCTGGTACCTCCCACAATGGGTCCAAAATTTTAATAACCCCGAAGATCATAAGACGCTAAATGGCATTCGATTCTCTTCAAATTTTACACAACCCAATATTTTGGTCAAGACAAGGTCTGATGTAAAGATGGGATATATCGTACCACTCATTCTGGTACCTTCCCCCACAACGATCAACATTTAGAAAAACCCTGTAGCTTATAAAACGATAAATGGCATCCGACTCTCTTCAAATTTTACACATCCCAATATTTCTGCCAAGACAAGATCTGGTGTAAAGATGGGATATATTGGACCAGTCCTTCTGATACGTCCGCCGCAAAGGGTCGAAATTTTGAATAACCAAAACGATCATAGAATGCGAATTGAGTATTCGATCCTCTTCAAATTTTATACGTCCAAAATTTTTTGTCAAGCCAAGATCTGATGTGAGGATATCGCACCACTCCTTCTGGTACTTCCCCCACAATGGGTCCAAAATCTGAATCACTCTGAAGATCATAAAAAGCTAAATGACATCCACAATTTCTGTCAAAATAAGATCTGATTTAAAGATGGGATATATCGGACCACTCCTTCTGATACTTTACCCACAAAGGGTCAAAAATTGTGAATAACCAAAACGAACATAGAATGCGAATTGAGCATCCAATTCTTTTCAAATTTTACATATCCCAATATTTCTGTCAAGACAAGATCTGATGTTAAGATGGGATGTATCGGTTTACTCCTTCCGGCATCTCCCCATAAAGGGTCAAAATTTCGAATATCTGATAAAACGAGAATTCAACATCCGATTCCATTCAGGCTTGGTACATCTCAATATTTCCATCGACACAAGATCTGTTATAAAGATCGGACGATTTCTTTTGGTACTTCCACAACATAGGATTCAATATTTTGAAAAACAGTTCCCTCAAAGAAAGCGAAATAAGCATTCGAATCTTTTCAAATTTCATACGGACATTTTTGCTTACACAGGATCTGTTGTGAAGATGTCACATATCTGTGAACCGCTTCTGGTACCTCACTTACAAAGGGTCACAATTTTCAATACTCTTATCTGTCATGACTTTCGAATCAAGTCGGCAAATTCTTTACAACTTGCTATATTCAAATATTTTTCTTAACCAGAAACCTGAGATGAATATGGAATTTATGATTTTGATTCGATTTTGTAGTAATTTTGCCCATACCAATATTTTTATCTGCGTTATATGAAGTATGAAAATCAAATACTTTGGTCGACAATATCTGGTACCTCAGGCTCATTTTAACATTTTCTAAAAATTATCACATATCTCATATAAAATGAAAGAAGTTACCAATATAGTCCGAACCTGGCACGTCTCAATATTTATATCACATTTATTGAGGAACTTTACGGAATGGACAGGCCATACCTTCAGAACCTACTCCATAGAGGGTCAAAAATTTGAATAATCATAACAGAAGCCAACATATTTTTAAATAATAGAACGTTGGTTGAGTTATTCATCTGTCGGCTAGGCTAAGACTAATAGATTTTAATTTGTTTTTTTTGTTATAATATTTATTTTATTAATTTTTATTTATTATTTTATTTTTTATTTAATTTTTTTTTACGATTTCAGTGCCAATAATTCAAAGAATAGGTTGAAAGTCGATATTTCTATTTCTTAGGCTTACATGGATTTTACATGGTCTGTACACGCTTTACATTTGAGGCCAATAACATTATGTTAAAATAACATTATCATGTCCTCTCTGCATTACAAAAGAGAGAGAGAGGAACATTTCGGAGTTTCCTTAAAAAAGGTTATGTTTTACAAAACAAGGGAGCACAAACCCTTGGCGAAAGTGAGAGAGAGAGAGTAAAAATCCAAACTCTCCTGCCACTCACAAACCACTGGGACAATGGAAATAAAATTAATGTTTTTTTCGGAGTAACAGCTGATGCCAAGGAACACAGAGAGACACACACGGACACAGCAACACTGCTCAGCATCCATAGACATCAAAAGGGAAACGTTAGGTTAAAGATGATGAAAATGATGCTAACTCCGAAAACATCAAATGCGCAATGGTATTCTATTAACAAAAATGAAAATAGCTTCAGTTTTAATAATGCTACGCTTTCGAAAACACGTGTCGCTTTTTGGGAACGCGTAACGCATTGCCAGGACAAGTGTGGTTTTTTTTGGGGATTTTTATGTGGAAGGATATATACCAACTATAGGAAAATAATATTAAAGTTTCTACCCAAAAAGGATATACATGTGTTATATTAGTGTTTGGCATTCTGCCCACATTCGGGATTAGAAGTTATCTTCCTTCTGGGATTGTCATATCCAGAAACTTTGAAATTTAATTTTAAAGTGGGCGGTGTATTTTGTCGGCCGCTCTATGGGAATGTGTGCGGGTATTGTAAATGTCCATATGTGTGTGTGCGTGTGTGAGTGCATGCGTGTGTAAATAAATGTTCACTCAAAGAGGTCGTCATTTATGTGCGACCAAATAGCAGAGTGTGTGTCAAGTGCCAAGTAGAACAAAGGATTAAATGTAGCCACCGTATTCTTAGCGTAACAGCAACGACAACAACAACAATAACCACGGCATAACAAACGGAATGACTAAACAGACACCTAACAAAGGCAGCTCACGTCGTCGCCACACACTGCAAAAGCAAATAAAACGAGAAAAAATATGAAATAAAAAACACATGCTCTACAATGGGTTTGAAGTGTTAAAAAATATAATTGCCATGTTAACAATTTAAAACAGATGCTGAAATTGTCCTTAGGAATCATCGTCATCATCATCAGCAGCAACAGCAGCAGCATCCTCAAGTATGAATATGCCACAACGGTTCCACTCTATTAACATCATAACAAAAAAGTGAAAACCCTCCACGAAGATTATGAGAAAAGAATAAAAAAATCTATATACAGAATTATAATGAATTCAAATGAAAGTGAAAAAATGTTAATGAATGCAAAAATTCCAGATCTTTAAAAAAAGGTCAATGTTATGGAATTAAATTAAATTGCCTTTGAAATCGCGAAAAAAGAGAAAATAATGATACGAAGGGATAAAAACCATGCAAGAAAAAAATTAAAATAATAAATTTGATAAAATACATATATTAGCCATTGATTTAAAATAAGCAGATTATAACAATTAAATAACTAATGCTCTCCACAACATATGAATGAATGGATTTATAAACTACACTGGCAGCAGTAATAACAACAACAGTAATAACAATAACATAAATGACAGAAAAAAAATAATAATAAATTGAAAAATAACATTGGCTGAAGTGATTCCATTAAATTTTATGGTTAGTATATTGCAAAAATTTATACTAAGGTTGTTATGTGTAACACATGGTTTTTGTTGTTCTTTTTTATTGACACGTTAATGCTTGGGGGTGGAATATTTCATGTCATATAAGGATTAAGTATATACTGGTCATTTAATATGTACTAGGAAAAGGGATTTAAAAGTTAATAAATAGCTAGGTCTACTAATTAACTTCTGTAGAATAAAAGGAGAAAATGAAAATAATGTAAACCGGGTTTCCCATAATTTATGGGGAAAGGACTAAAGTAAAAACAAGTAAAAAAGCTGTAATTTCGGCCGGGCCGAACTTTGAACACCCTCTACCATATGAAACGAATATGGCAATTTTCAAAAAAATAAAATCCGTTAAAAATTCTGTCCAAATCTTAAAAATGCCGAAGTAGCGGTTATATTAGAATCTATACGACGACGTAGACCTGCATTGGCAAATTTTGTTATAAGCCATTACAATATTCAAATGCGAAACAAAAAAAAAAATAGCTAAAATCACCAAAAGACCAAATATTGTGAGGTACCGTTATATAGAGGCTATACGAAGACGTAGACCTGCACAAACAATTTTCTGTCTTTGGATTTAGTATCCATTACGATCTTTAAATATCGAGTTTGAAACAATTCCGGTGAATAATGGAAATACCAATATATGGGGGCTATACCATAACATTGACCTACAATACCAAAAGACCATTTTCATACCAAAAGTCCTGCAGACATAATATATGTACATTTGAGTAAAATTTTATCAACCTACGTTCGGAAGCTAGAGTGATTTCCACAGATAGACCGGTGGACGGACGGACAGACGAAAATGTATATTTTGAGGTTTTATAAACGGAATGACAAACTTAATATACCCTCCATACTATGGTGCAGGGTATAAAAAGGAAATATTTAAATAAGTTTGGCGGGTCAAAATATGTTTATCCTTTAATATGAGGAGGTTGAATTTTCATACCCTCCTACGGCAAATTTAAATTTTAATAAATTCTATTGATTTTGAAATTCTCAAATTTGGGATGTCTTCTTAATTTGAAATATCCCGCATTGGCAAACATGACTAGTACCTTCAAAATGTCAATAGCGGTACTTGATCATAATATAGAGACCGGCAGAAATGTGAAAAAATATTCCAGCACATTTTAAGATACCACATTAAGATTTTGAAATTATATCCAATTTTGAGTGAAAAATGACTCATGTTGACCATTTATTCAAACATTTTCATAAGGCAATTTTTTAGTTAAAATAAAAAAAATTGTAGTGGAAATTTTCCCTGCGAATCTTTGGAACAACAAAGAATTATATTCTCTGCCAATTTTTATCAAATCGATTGAAAAATATGGCTACAAAATTCAACTGTAAATATCTAAAACAGAATCCGAAAAAAATGAAAATCTTGTGATAATTTTTTTTCTATTGGCGTTTAAAAAAAAAAAAAAAAAAAAAAAAAATAATAATAATAATAATAATAATAATAATAATAATAATAATAATAATAATAATAATAATAATAATAATAATAATAATAATAATAATAATAATAATAATAATAATAATAATAATAATAATAATAATAATAATAATAATAATAATAATAATAATAATAATAATAATAATAATAATAATAATAATAATAATAAATAAATAAATAAAAAAACGGAAGGTATCGCTAGATATATGGGACTTTCATTGACAATTTCCTATGTGAATTTTATATCCTTTAAAATATCAAACTGCAGGCCACTCGTTTGGACATGTGTGGAGTATCTTAAAAATGTCAATAGCTGGACCCCTGAATTTAATGGATATATTATAGAAATCGGACAAAAATTGAAAATTATTTGGAAACTATTAAAACTAAACAAGTAAAAAAGTAGTAGGCCGAGCTATGAATATCCACCATGATTTCGAACAAATTTGGAGATTTTCAAAAAAAAAAAAAAAAAAAAAAAAAAAAAACTTGAAATTTTAAAAATACCAAATACAGCCGTTATAACTATACGAAGACGTGGACCTACATAGGCAACTTTTGTCATAAGCCATGACAATATTCAAATAAGAAACTTGAAAAAAATTCGGTGAATAACGTAGCTAAAATCGTCAAAATACCGCATATAGGGAGGTACTGATACATGGAGGAATATACGAGGACCTGTAGCTGCATAGAGAAAATTTTGTCATAGACTGTAGTTCCCATTACGAATTCTGAATACGAAATTTGAAACAACTCCGGTGAATAGTGTCGCTAAAATCACCAAAATACCGAATATTGGGAGGTACCGTTATATGGGTACTACACGAAGACATGTATACGGAATTTTTTGTCATAGGCTGTAGTACCAATTACGAATTCTAAATACAAAATTTGAAACAATCCCGGCGAATAATGTCCCTAAAATAGACCGACCGTTGTATGTGGGCTATACGATATCGTTGACCTATATAGCCAAACGCTTTAAGGGATTAAAGTACTCAGAAGGAATTAGTTTTGTGGATTTTCAGACAATTTCATTGGTCGGGGGGTATACGATACGCTCCATACGTTATATGGGGCTATATTATATCGTGGAACGATATAACCCATCTTCGAAATTTACCTGCCTGCAGACAAACGACTGATGTGTGAAAAATTTTAGGTTCCTATTTTTTATTCGTCTTGACTTTAGCGTTATTACAATCGATTATATGGAAGGTCTTTTATATAGGCGCAATATCTAAATCTTAACCGATCAGAAACGTGCGTTTCAGGGTATTTGAAGTCCATACCTTCTGGTACCTCCCTCACAAAAGGTCAAAATTTTGAATAATCATAACTCTTATAAAAATAAGAGTCCTATTATCTTCAAATGTCCCACATCCCAATATTTCTAGAAATGCAAGCCCTAGTGTGAAGACGGAATATATCGGACCACTTCTCCTGGTACATCCCCTACAAAGGCTCAAAATTTTGAATGATTATACATTTTATAAAATGCGAACAAAGCAGTGGATTCATTCTTAACTTCACACATTTTAATATATTTACTAATACAAGATCTGATGTGAGTTTTCGGTCCATTCCTTCTGGTACATCCTCCACTTCGTGTCAAAATTTTAATAACCATCAAGCTCGAAAAACCGGAAAAGACCAGCTACCATTCAAACTGGGCACATCCCAATATTTCTACCAACACAAGCTCTGGTGTGAATAAGGTACCTGGTCACACTTTTGGATAATCATGACTTTTATAAAATGCGAAAGAGGTCAGGTATTCTCTTTACACTAAGTTTATATCAGCGGCTGAAAAAACTCAAGATCTAATATTAATATCGAAACTCTCCCCGTAATACCTCCTCCACAAGACACCAAAACAATGCTACTTTATTTGTAGTTGAAAAGAAAATATTATTCGACATAATTTTTATTGTAGAATTGTATAACTATACAAAATCAAATCCAAGCCTTGCTCTATAAGATAAAATTATAAGGTATCATATTTAGGAAATATCAATATTTTTGAGATATTTTATATTGAATGACTCATATGAGAAAAAAAAAAACGCTTTTTAATTAATGAACTCGTTTCCACTCCATAAAAAGAGCGCTACAAGTGTCAGTGTTACAATCAATAACCGAGGTATTAAATTAATAAATTTGTTCATGGATTAAATATAACTAATTTCAGTAGCTACTAAAAAAACCTATGTAAAATGAGTTGTGGAATGAACTTCAGTGAGACTGCGTTAATCCAATATGAATTATTGAGGTTAACCATTAGAGGATGTAAAACACGGAAAGATATGAAGTTCATAAAATGATATTTATGTATGGCACATGACCGCACATGACGAACATAAAAACGGAATCAAATTCCTACACATATGTGTTGGAATACGAAACCTACGGAAGGCAATGCGAATTTGTTCAAAGTGCTGATGTGGTATATGATTTAAGGAGTACGTTAGAAAATACATGTTTTTAGTTAAATATTATCATGTTCAGATTTTTGGAGAAGAGGAGGGTGCCTTGTATATGAAAATGGGAATTTTAAAGTGGCACAAAAGATTTGTATGCCCTCCACCATAAATAGGGTATATTAAGTTTGTCATTCCATGTGTAACTCATCGAAATAATCATTTTATACATAAACAAGTATAAGCAGGGTGAGATGAAAAAACTGCAACCAACTTCAGACTGCTGTCACTTCTAAGCCACTCGTCCGACAGCTTTTAAATTATACCAGTGACAGCTCATTATATTGTTTACAAGCGTACAAAAGCATTTTGATGAGAATTTCCCCGAAAAAAAGTTATTCGTGATAGAATTCAAGCGTATAAGTGTGATTTCTTTATATTTGGCTGGAAACCCACAAGTGGCTATCGTTAGAGCACTCCATCATTTAAATGTGAATAAAACTTTGTGTCTCGTACAATCGCTCGTTACCCGACGTCAAGGAACTGGACGGAAGAAAACAGCAACATCAGCAGAAATGTTTCGAAAAGAAAAGAGGCGACTTGATCCAAAACCAGCGTCGCAGTGGCCGAAAAATGGCTCGTGGGCTGAACATATCGCAATATTCCGATCGGAAAATATTGAAAAAAGAGATCGGGGTAAAGCCATTGAACTTCCAAAAAGTGCAAGAACTTACCCCGAAACAGAAAGAAAATAGACTCAAAAGAGCGAAAGAGCTGCTTAGCTTGACCGAAAGTGGTGAACTGCTGAATTTGGTTTTCTCCGATGAGAAAACATTCGTTGTCCAGCAGTTTGTAAAAAAATGGTCGTGTTTTTTGCAAAGGGTCAGCTGAAAATGTGCACCTTCGGTTGGCCACCAGAACTCAAGCGCCGGCCATGGTGATGCTGTTGGCTGCCACAAAAGCCGATGATCGCTCTCCGCTCGTATTAATCGACTGTGGCATCAAATTAATGCCGAATATTTTAGAGAAAATATTCTGGAGGGTGTATTAAAGCCTTGGGACACGCAAACATTTTGGCCGCAGACCTTGGGCATTCTAACAGGAATCAGCACCATCGCACTCAGCACGCGGCACCCAAGAATGGTTGCAAACTAAGGTTCCTCGCTTCATTTTCAACGAACAATGGCCACCAAAATATCCGGATACCAATCCGTTGGACTATTGTGTCTGGAGTATTTTGGAAAGCAAGGTTGGCACTAAAAAATACCAAAGTGTCGATCACGTCAGAAATGAGCCAAAATGCCGCAGAGCAACATTCAGGCAGCGTGTGACGCGTGTTTCATTGGTCATTTGAAGGCCATAATTCGTGCCAAAGGTGACCAATTCCAACAAATCTAAACGTATTCCAAAATTTGATGCTATTTCCGACATTTTTTGCTTTCATTTCATTAAAAAATTTAAAAATTATGGCATCTGACTTTGTTGCTGTTTTTTTTATCACACCCTGTAAAGGTATCTCCCTATATTCGGTACTTTGATGATTTCAGCGACATTATTCGCCGGAATTGTTTCAAATTTGGTATTTGAAGTTTGTAATGGATACTACAGCCTATGACAGAAAATTGTCCGTACAGGTCGACGTTTTGGTATAGCCCTCTTAAAATGGTATCTCCCCATATTCGGTAATTTAATGATTTTAGCTACATTATTCACCTATCTTTTTCAAGTCTCGTATTTGAATGCTGTATCGGCTTATGATAAAAATTGTCTATGCAGGCCCAGGTCTGCGTATATAACCCATGATGATCTGCATAGAATCCCATTCTGAGTCGATTTATGCATGTCCGTCCGTCTGTCCATGTATTTTTGTAAACAAAGTACAGGTCGAATTTATTACCCGATCCAGATGAAGTTTTGCACAGATCATTTGTTTGGTCCAAGGACAAACCCTATTGAAATTGGAGATAATCGGTCAACATTTAGATATAGCTCCCACATATATCTTCGTCCTATTTACCTTTTATTGTGCACCAAACGTGTAATATCAGCCCGAATCGTATGGAATTTTGCACGAACGATCAGATTGAACCTTAAAATAAGTATGCCAAATTTGATCGAAATCGGTTCAGATATAGCTATAGCTCCCATATACATTGTTCATCTGATTTGTTAATTTTGTCCTCCGCAGCCGTAACATGCACTCTGCAACAACAATATTTGGGGAAATATATCAAATACAGCTCAGAAATACATTTGCCAAATTTCATCGAGATCGGTTCAGACTTAGATATAGCTGCCATATATAACTTCGTCCGATTTTCTTTTTATTGTGCACCAAACGTCTAATATTTGTCTGAATGGGGTGGAATTTGGCACTTACGACCGATTTGAGTCTAGAAGCTAGTATGTCAAATTTGGTGAAGATCGGTTCAGATATAGCTATAGCTTCCATATATATTGTTCATCCGATTTGTTATATTTGTTACCCACAACCGTAATACACACTCCGTAATTTTCAGGGAAATATATCAAATACAGCTCAGAAATATCTTTACTAAATTTTATCGAGATCGGTTCCGATTTGGATATTGCTCCCATATATATTTTTATCCGATTTCAAATTAATTGTGCACCAAATGGGCAATACAAGTCCGAATTTAAAAGATACGAATGCTTCGGCTTATTTAGTCTTTTGATTTTTAAATTATAATTATAATCTTAGCGTGTATGATTGAATTCTTCCATAAAAACTTTTAATTGTTATGCGGAGCTCTATTAAATTAGCAAAGTGGTGTAGGGTATTATAAAGTCGGCCCCGCACGACTTTAAGACTTTCTTAACTGGTTAAAATTCTAACATAATTTTTAACGGATTTTATGATTTTGAAAATTTCCAAGTTAGTTCAAAGAACCCGGCCGAACTTATTGCTTTTTTAACTTGTTTAGCATCACATTTTTTTTATAAAATTATTTTTTGTTCGAATTACCGACGTAGGCAACAATGTGCTCATATGGCAAAAGTTGTCAATGCAGGTCCAGGTCTTCGTACAGACCCCAATATAATGGCTATATTCGGCATTTTTAAAATTCTTTTTAAGGGATTTTATTTTGGTTGAAAATTTCCAAGTTAGTTCCAAATGGTGGACGGTATTCTACATTCGACCCGGCCGAAATTACTGATTTTTTAACTTGTTTAGCATCACATATTTTTTATAAAATTATTTTTCGTTCGAGTCACCGCCATAGGTAACAGTGAGCCCAAGCCTCCCGTGAACTGGATAATTTTTAGATATGTCTCCTTATTTTGTTTTATAAAATTATTTTTCTTTCGAATCACCGACGTAGGCAACAGTCTGCCCAAGACCCCCACCCCCTTCCCTGAAATGGATATTTTTTAGATATTTCACCTTTTTTTATAAAATTATTTTTCTTTCCAATCACCGACGTAGGCAACAGTGTACCCAAGCCTCCCCCCTGAACTGGATATTGCTAATCATAGTTTGCTGAGAGAATCCAAAATCCAGAAATGGGTGCTTGGCATCTAGCTTATATTTATCGAATATAGTCATCCAATATTTGATTGGGTGTCTAAGACATAGTCATTTAAATATGATTTTTATTTTGAGCTATTTCTACTAAAATATCCATTAGCCAACATTCATTTCAAAAAAATAATAAAAAATAAAAATCGGGAATTTTAATCTTCATTATTCCCCACCCTTCCGATACATTGCTCACATTTATTCCCATTTCATACTAATATTGACAAACTATTTTTTTTATAAAATTATTTTTCTTTCGTATCACCGACGTAGGCAACAGTTTGTCCAAGCCTCCCTTGAACTGGATAAATTTTCTGGGAGAATCCAAAATCCAGAAATGGGTGCTTGACATCTAGTTTATGTTTATCGAACATAGTCATCCAATATTTAATTAGGATGTCTTAGACACATTTCATTTAAATATGTTTCTTATTTTGGGCTTTTCTACTAAAATATCCATTTAATTTTC
This sequence comes from Musca domestica, assembly GCF_030504385.1. NCBI lineage: Eukaryota > Metazoa > Arthropoda > Insecta > Diptera > Muscidae > Musca > Musca domestica. The sequence goes on from NW_026712362.1 coordinate 4,017,616, forward strand.
ATTTTTATTATTTTTAATTCTTAAAAAATAGTAAAAAATAAAAACCGAGAATTTTAATCTTCATTATTCCCCACCTTCAATACATTGTTCACTTTATCCCCATTTCATGTTAATATTGACATTGAAGTTGTCTTGAAAAAAGTGGTTAAACCTCCTCCTCACGTCCAATGCGGATAATCCAATTTGTTGTGTTTTATTTCCAGCATCGAGGAAGCGAAAATATGTAATTTTTCAATACCATTTCAATATAACGTTTTTATTCATGGCATCCAAAAGCATTTGCATAAAAATCTATGGGGTTTTTTCCTTACTCTGGGTATAGTGCAATTTGGTGTGCAGTGTTTTCACTTTTTCGCTCTCTCTCTCCCTTTCTTTCTCTCCCTTTTCTTCTCACCCGGTTGCTATTTTAGAAAAGTGATTTACCATAACCATTTACTTATAAATCATAGCAGCGAAAGGCATCTGTGACTTTTAGCACAGTTTTTTTTTCATTCACTTGGCGAATAGTAGGTCATACTGGCGTTCTTTTTGCTGCCTTGCGTTACACATTTTAGGAAATATGCTTCAACACCATCGATTTATTTTTGATATTCTGCAATAAATCATTTTTAAACTGCAGACATAAAGAACAGTTGGGGGTAAATGTATAGCAATGGGAAAAAGGCTTTTTAAAAAATAAGGGGTCGTAATGAGTTAATGTAAAAGGTTACAAGAAATCAATTTAAATTTAGAATCCAATAGTAGCTTCCAATTAGTCCCAACTAGAAAAATAATGGGCTCTTTTTAATTTTAGCCGGAAATATTTCCTTTGAGGTCCTACACTTAGACAGACAGTTAGTATTTTTAAATGAAACATCCAAAATTTGGTTTGCGTATTTGAAGAATTTCTGCAATATTTTCGTAGAAGATGTCGGAAATTATCGAAAAAATTTTATTGCATTAGGAACGTACCAATTTTTGACTTGTCTACGAGGTCGCCTTTTTTTGTAGCCTCCACCATTTATGGCAAAATTAGGTTTTTCACTCCCTTTGTAATAACTCAAAATTTTCGTGGGAGACGCAATATTCGTAGTCAGCATAAAATTCAAAATCGATTCAAAGATGTGGACCAAGGGAGATCTTTAATCTGTTAAAAAAATTTGGCATAGATGCTTGAAGTTCTTCTAAAATGATTGGTATTGAACTACCTTAATCCGCATTAACGTATGTCCAGTCATAGAAAAACATTTTCAGTATTTTGCAGATTTTGGCCTTAATATCCAACCAACGTAGGAGAAATTTGTTATTTCAGGTTCTCTGTGGGTTGTTTAACTTCTCTGAAAAAATTTTCTACGTAGGTTTGTTTTTTAACCTTTCTACAACGATGTATGTAGAATACAGTTTTAACGCCAAACCAAGTCAAAAATTTTTATGTTACTTTTATGCATCAGCTCGAAAAAAGGACGAGGAAAATTTATTAAAAACCAGTAACAAAGTAGTAGTACCCGGGCCGAACTTTGAAAACCCTCCACCATTTGGAACGAATTTGGCAATTTTCAAAAATAAAATTCGTTAAAAATTGTGTTAAAATCTTAAAAATGCTGAATATGGCCGTTATATTAGGGTCTATACGACGAAGTGGACGTGCTTAGACAACTTTCGTCATAAGCCATTACATGCGACACTTGTAAAAAATAGATGAATAATATGGATAAAATCTTTAAAATACCGAAAATAGGGTGGTAAGGGAGGGGGTTATAAAAGGTGGACCAGCACAGACAATTTTCTGGCATAATCTGTAGTATCCATTACAAACTTCAAATACAAAATTTGAAATATTTCCGGTAAATAATGTCGCTAAAATCATCAAAATACCGAATATCGGGAGGTACGGTTATATGAGGGCTATACGAAGACGCGGACCTGCACAGACAACTTTTTGTCACAGGCTTTAGTATTCATTACGAATTTCAAATACCAAACTTGAAATATTTCCGAAGAAAAATGTCGCTTAAATCACGAAAATACCGATAGTAGGGCGGTACCACTATATCAGAGCTCTATCAAAATGTGGACCAATATGCAGACATAATATGCCTTTGAGAAAAAAAAATTATCAACCTAATTCATTTCGTTCGGAAGATAGAATAATTTCCACAGATGAACAGACAGTCTGACATCGCTCAGTCGACATAGAATTTTATGCTGATCAAGATTTTACAGGATGAGTTAAAAAAAAAACCTGCAACAAAGTCAAACGCCATAATTTTGACTTTTTTTTTTGAATTTAATTGAATGAAAGCAAAAAATGTCCGAAATATCATCAAATTTTGGAATATGTCTAGATTTGTTCGAATTTGTCAACTTTTGTACGAATTATGGCCTTCAAACGGGCAATGAAACTATCACACGCTGCCCAAATGTTGTTCTGCGGTATTTTGGTCCATTCCCGGCGAAGCGCTTTTTTGATGTGATCGACATTTTGGTTTTTTTTAGTGCCAACCTTGCTTTCCAAAATACTTCAGACACAATAGTCCAAATGGATTTTTATCCGCAGATTTTAGTGGCCATTGCACGCTGGAAATGAAGCTAGGAACCTCATTTTGTAACCATTCTTGGGTGCCACGTGCTGAGTGCAATGGTGCTGTTGGAGTCCTGTTGGAATGTCCAAGGTCTGCGGCGAAAATGTTTGCGTGCCCAAGTCTTTAATACACCCTTCAGAATATTTTCGCCATAATATTTGACATTTATTCTGATGCCACGGTCGATTAATACGAGCGGCTGTTATGGCGGCCCACACCATTACCGTGACCGGCGCTTGAGTTCTGGTGGCCAACCGAAGGTGCACATTTTCAGCTGACCTCTTTGGCAAGTAACACGATCAGTGTTTGTTTGTTTACAAACTCCTGGACAACAAATGTTTTCTCATTGGACAAAACCAAATTCGGCAGTTCACCACTTTCGGCCAAGCGAAGCAACTCTTTAGCTCTTTTAAGTCTATTTTCTTTCTGTTGCGGTGTAAGTTCTTGCATTTTTGGAATTTCAATAGCTTTATCCCGAGCTCATTTTTCAATATTTGCCGAATGGAATATTGCAATATGTTCAGCACACTAGCCATTTTTCGGCCACTGCAACGCGGGTTTCGATCAAGTCGCTCATGTACTTTTCGAACCATTTCTGCTGATGCTGCTGTTTTCTTCCGTTCACTTCATTGACGTCGGGCTACGCTACCAGTATCACGGTATCACTAGCGATGCTGCGAGACACAAAAGATTTATTCACATTTAAATGCCGGAGTGCTCTAACGATAGCCACTTGTGGTTTTCCAGCCAAATTTAAGAAATCACAATATCACTCTTGAATTCCGCCACGAATATCTTTTTCTTCTAGAAATTTCTCACCAAAATGCTTCGGTACGCTTGTAAACAATATAATGAGCTATCACTGGAATATATTTAACAACTGTCGGACAAGTGGCTTAGAAATGACAGCAGTCTGAAGTTGGTTGCAGTTTTTTCATCTCACCCTGTAGTTTCAAATGTTTTAGTTTTAGAAGACCCTGTTACCAATGAAGAGACATAAAAGCATATCCTAAATAATAGTCAGGTCTACTATTCATGTCACATGTATGGCTGGAAATGTCCAATTTTTATACCCTGCATCATTATGTCTTGAGGGTATTATAAGTTTGATTGAGCCAAAAATTATGTAACATAAAATTATGTCCATGTTAATTTGTAATCAAGCTTCAGGTCACAATTTTGGGCCGGTCCTCACGAAATTGAAACTGTAGTTGGGGTTAGGGTCAGAATTTAACTCTATTGTTTTTGAAGGTGATATTTAGGGCCTGAAATGGACCAAAAACAGAAAAAAAATTATTTTTTCTGTTGCTCTACTGGCAGCAATTATAGACCAATCGGTGCGGAATTTTTCATGGAGTTAGAGTTGATACTTGGTTTAACAAACTGGTCGTTGTCGTTTATTGAACCTACCAAACCATGTTAAGATTGAGCAAACTTTTATTGAAATTATCCCTACTAAGTTTTAAAACCATATCAACAGTGGTTTCTTCACTTATATTATTTTTAGAAAGGTGAGCCTCGTCGGTCCATCCACGCCAAAAGTGACCTATTCAATGTGAACGTTTAACAATATCGTGTATAAATTCTTGAATTGATATGTTCATAAGATTGGAACCGCACCCCCTTCGAATTTCCAAGAAAATAATGGACTATATTCACCACAATAAATTCTTGAGAGATCTGTGAAAATTTCAGGAAAATCACACATACAAACATTTAATGTTTCTTTTAATGAGGTAATAGTTATCGACAGGGCAGAAGTCCAAAAGAAGAATTCTGGATGGTAATCGGACAATATCAAGCAGGTAAAATGAGACATAGCTTTTGTAAAAATTAAAAATAAAAACTAAATTTCTAATAAAACCCTTTACAGTCTTAAATAGGAAAGGAACTTCATATTCGGAATACGTTTTTTTAAATATTCCAAACAAGGGTTTGAAATCTACAGAAACTATTTTTCAAAAAATGGTGTTGCTTGGTAACCTATTCGGCCTGCCAGGTTTTGTTTTTTAATCCCATATCCCAATTTATTACAACCTGACAGTAGCATGCCTAAAGTAATCTAACTCATTGCCGCAAACTACATTTAATCTACAATTACGGGTCAATAAAAATCACTGACATACTTTGTGTTTGCCTTGTGACCGGTGACATAGTTCCGAAAAAAAAGAAGGAAAACCAAACAAATCACATCATATTAATCTCAGATGCCGCATTGCTAATCTATGTAACACGGATGTGTTTTTGCAAACATTTTTCTTCTCACTCACTGGTGTATCCGTTTCCTGTTCACAAAAAAAACAAACACACACACACACACTCTGTCTCACACATACTCATACATACACACACACACACACACCAAATATGGGTTTGTCTGCATTACAAATTTTATGTATCTTCTTCGTATATCAAATAAGAAGGCAAAAAAAAAAAATCATATATACGATCTGCTACTGCTGTTGCTGCAGAAGAGGAAAGAGAAAAAAATTGTGTATAACCCGTGACTGAGTTGGGATATAAAAAATTAAATCAACCTAAATTTCCCTTATCCAGCAATACAATCAATGTGTGGAGCTACTATGTGGAGCACAGAAAAAAATCGCAAAATTTATACACACACACACACTGATGCATGGGGCAAATATCCAATTTTTTGCGAGCATGTATTTTATATCTATGTATGAATGTATGTGTGTGTGTGGGTATTTACATATGTCATGTCGGAAAAAAATTGAATGAAAATAAATCTATTTTTTTTGTGGGGAAATGGTGGAATTGTGGTGGACATAGATTACCCAAATAAATTCTCGTGATGCGATGAGTAATTTCCCCCTTCCTCTGGGTAATACAATTACAACTACAACACATTTTGAACAAGAAGAAGTATAGTCGAAGGTATTTCACTACACCTCTACAGGGAGAGAGGAAGAAACTGCAACCAATTTCAGACTGCTGTCATTTCTAAGCCACTCGTCCGACAGCTGTTAAAATTATTCCAGTGACAGCTTACGATATTGTTTACAAGCGTTCAAAAGCATTTTTGTGAGAATTTTCCGAAATGGTTCGAAAAGTAACAAGTAAAAACATTAAGTTCGGCCGGGCAAACTTTTAATATCCTCCACTTTATTTTAAGGAAACATTAGAAGAAATGTGGCAAATACCATCAAAATACCGAATATTGGGAGGTACCGTTATATGGGGGCTATACCAAATCGTGGACCCATACATGCAATGTTTCGGCACTGGAGCTGGAACCCATTATGACCAACAAATACCAATTTCTTAGACAAATCCGTAAAAAATTTGGCAAAAATAATTAAAATACCGAATATCGGGAGGTACCTTTATATGGGTGCTATACCAAAACGTGGACCTCTACATGCAATGTTTTGCCAAACGCACAGGAACCCGTTATGACCTACAAATACCAATTTTCCAACAAATCCGTGAAAAAATGTGGCAAAAAACATCAAAATACCGAATATAGGGAGGTACCGTTATATGGGGGCTATACCAAATCATGAACCCATACATGCAATGTTTCGCCAAACGAACTAGAACCCATTATGACACACAAATACCAATTTTTAGACAAATCAGTGAAAAAATGTGGCAAAAACCATCAAAATACCGAATATAGGGAGGTCCCGTTATATGGGGGCTATACCAAATCGTGGACCAATACATGCAATGTTTCGGCACCGGAGCTGAAACCCATTATGACCAACAAATACCAATTTTTTAGACAATTCCGTAAAAAATATGGCAAAAACCATAAAAATATCGAATATCGGGAGGTACCTTTATATGGGTGCTATACCAAAACGTGGACCTCTACATGCAATGTTTTGCCACACGCACAGGAACCCGTTATGACCTACAAATACCAATTTTCCGACAAATCCGTGAAAAAATGTGGCAAAAATAATCAAAATACTGAATATCGGGAGGTACCTTTATATTAGGGACTATACCAGAACGTGGAACGATATATCTCATTTTCAATACCAACTATCCTAGATGCAATACAAATTGCTCTGCTAAATTTTGGTGCTCTACGTCAGATAATGTGGGCTGTATCGTGATTTCAACAGACAGACAGACAGAAAGACGGACGGACAAACTGACGGACAGACAGACGGGCAACATTAAATCGACTTAGAATTTTATGCTGATTATGAATATATATACCTTATGGGGTCTACGACGAATATTTAAGGATGTTACAAGCGGAATGGCAAAGTTAATATACCCTCCTTTCCAAAGTGGAGGGTATAAAAAAGCGACTTGATCGAAACATGCGTCGCAGTGCTCGAAATGGCTCGTGAGGTGAACATATCGCAATAGTCCATTCGGCAAATACTGAAAAATGAGCTCGGGGTAAAGCCCTTGAAATTCCAAAACGTGCAAGAACTTGCACCGCAACAGAGAGAAAGTGGACTCAAAAGAGAAAAAGACAGTTGCTTCGCTTGGCCGAAAGTGGTAAACTGCCGAATTTGGATTTCTCCGATGAGAAAACATTCATTTATAAACAAACAAAATGATCGTGTTTACTTGCCAAAGACGTCAGCTGAAAATGTGCACCTTCGGTTGGCCACCAGAACTCAAGCGCCAGCCATAACAGCCGGTGGTCGCTCTCCGCTCGTATTAATCGACCGTGGCATCAGAATAAATGCCGAATATTATTGCGAAAATATTCTGGATGGTGTATTAAAGCCTTGGTCATGCAAACATTTTTGCCGCAGAACTTGGACATTCCAACAGGACTCAGCATTATCGCACTCAGCACGCGCCACCCAAGAATGGTTACAAAATGAGGTTCCTCTCTTCATTTCCAGCGCTTAATGGCCACCAAAATCTCCGGATACCAATCCATTGGAATATTGTGTCTGGAGTAATTTGGAAAGCAAGGTTGGCCCTAAAAAATACCAAAGTGTCGAATATCTCAAGAAAGCGCTTCGCCGGGAATGGGTCAAAATACCGCAGAGCAATATTCGGGTAGCATGTGACGGTTTCATTGGCCGTTTGAAGGCCATAGTTTGTGCCAAAGGTGACCAATTCGAACAAATCTCAACTTATCCTAAAATTTGATGTCGGAAATAGACATTTTTGCTTTTATTTAATAAAATTATAAAAAAATTAAAAATTCTGTCGTTTGGCTTTATTGTAGTTTTTGTTATATCACCCTGTACACAGTATTTCAAATTTTAAAATATTTAATGGTTTACTTACACTTTATACAAATATGAATTCAATTTGATTGGAATTGCTTGCTCATCCGCACAGGAATTTCTCGCGAGAGTTACCTATCGAACGACACATTTAATATACCATCCATCTGTCCGTCCCTCGCTCCCTTCCTCCCTCCCTCTGTGCGATGTAGAGCACACAATAAAAAATCGTTTAATTCACACCACTGGCGGAAGAAATGGTAAATAAACGTCAGGATACAACTGTGGCAACAAATTGTTGAATTTTTTTCCCATTCATTTGTCCTGTTTGCAGATTTGATGGCATTCATATTTAAATTTAATGTAAATAGAACAAAAAAAAAATCGAAAAAAAATTGGAGAAAAATAAACATTGAAATTTATGTCGGTGTTTTTTTTTTTCCTCGCTATGTAAAAACGCCATCAGTATCAATCACGTAACGTTGCTGAAAAAATACGTTAGCATTGAAAACAATTTCCTGTTAAATTAAAAAACTTTCAATTGATTGGATTGTAAAATATTGCTGAACCGTTTCCAGGGAAAACTATCATTGGCATGACAGTTTTCTCTGGAAACCGTTCGAATAAATCAAACACTGAGATTAATAGCAATCCTAAAGATGCCAGAGTTATGGAAAATAGTATTTTATATAAAATTAAAAAAAAAAAACAGTCTATAGCTAGATTGGTTCGAAAGGGGAAAATCACTCTAGCTTCCGAACGAAATGAAGAGGATTGATACAATTTTACTCAAATGTATGTTATGTCTGCAGAACTTTTGGTATTGAAAATGGGCCATGTAGGTCCATATTTTGGTATTCCCCCATATAACGGTACCTCCCGATATTCGGTATTTTCGGTACTTCGTTGATTTTAGCGACATTATTCACTGGAATTCTTTCAAATTTGATATTTAAAGTTCGTAATGGATACTACAGCCTATGACAGGAGATTGTCTGTGTAGGTCCACGTCTTCGTATAGCCCCCATATAACGGTACCTCCCGATATTCGGTATTTTGATGATTTTAGCGACATTATTCACTGGAATTGTTTCAAATTTGGTATTTGAAGTTCGTAATGGATACTACCGACTATGACAAGAGATTGTCTGTGTAGGTCCACGTCTTCGTATAGCCCCCATTTAACGTCCAGGACTTTGTATATCTCCCATATACCGGTACATCCCGATATTCGGTATTTTGATGATTTTAGCTACATTATTACCGATTTTTTCGCATTTGAATATTGTAATGGCTTATGACAAAAGTTACCTATCCAGGTCCATGTCGTCGTATAGACCCTAATATAACAGCTACATTCGGTATTTTGAAGATTTAAAAAAAAACATTTTAACGGATTTTCTTGTTTTTGAGAATTGCCAAATTTGTTCCAAATGATGGAGGGTATTCGAAGTTCGGTACGGCCGTACTAACAGCTTTTTTACTTTTTTAGCTCTATTTTTCAAATCTCCTAGATTTTTCCGGTAATTATATATTTTTGTGTGACGCACAGTGTAATTTATATACATTTATCTAAATGTAGTACTTTTTAGCACTCTTCGTACAATTATAGTACGCATTTCTAAAACCATCTCAATATATCAGTTCCAGATACCAACAGAGACCTCAATATCAAATTTGAGTATTCCATCCCAATCCTTTCACCCAGTACCAAATTTTGTACCATTTAGTACTTTTCGTACAACTTAAGTACGGATTTCCAAAAACACCTCCAAATTTCAAATTCCGATAAAAACAGCGATCACAATATCAAATTTGAGGATTTCAGCCCTGTACCTTCACCCAATATTAGATTTAGTACCATATAGTACTTTTCGTACAATTTTAGTACGGATTTCCAAAAACACCTCCATACCTCAATTTACAATACCAGAAATGACCTTTGTATTAAATTATGAGAATTCCATCCCAATCCTTTTACCCAATAACAAATTTAGTACAATTTAGTATTTTTCGTACAATTGTAGTACAGATTTCAATTTCCGATATAATTATAGACCTCAATATCAAATTTAAGAATTCCAGCTGTATCCCTTCGCCAAATACCAAATTTTGTATCACTTAGTACTTTTCGTACAAATATAGGATACATTTCCAAACCACTGCAAAATCTCAAAGACGAATACTATCAGTTATCTAAATATCAAATTTCACAAATTGATCTCGATCCCTTAACACAATATCAAATTGAGTATCATTCAGTAATTTTACAAATTTCCGAAACCACCTTCATATATGCAGGCTACTCATGAACAGCAACCCTAATACCAAATTTCAGATATTAAGCACTATCTGTTAAAACAATACCAAATTTTACCAAGTATAGTACTTTTCTAACACTTGTAGTACACATTCCAAGACCACGTCATAAACGCAAACCTACCACAAACAGAGACGCCAATACAAAACTTTAAAATTTCAGCTTCATCTGTTCACCCTAGACCAAGCTGTTCCAAATTTAGTACAGTTTGCACATTTACTACACATTTCCAAAACCATAATCAAATATCAAACTTACTTCCTACTCTTATTCTCAAATTTCAAGTTTTTAGCTCTATCCGTTCACATAATACCAAATGGTACTATTTTAGAAGTTTAGTACCATTTTACAAATTTTCGTAACCTTCTTTTTGGTACGAATAGAGACTTTCGTGCATAATTTCAAAATTCTAGCTGCAGTCGTTCTGGGCGTTGATTCTCAGATAGTCATTCAGCTTTTAACATTTTTAGACTATTTTGCTACGATCCTGTGTAAAGGGAGTTTGTAGCCATATAACCCCGAAATTATACTTTTATTGCTGTCTTCGACACTGATTCCCAAGAATCTTTATCCTAATAAAATAAACGTTGAAGAGAGGAACTTATCCTTCATTTTAGGATTCTTTATGATGCAATTTTTTTTACTACTACTACTATTTGTAGCTCTACTTTGATAATTTGCTGGGTTTTACCTGTAATTAGTTTTCATGTTGCACAGAGTTGTTTATATCATAACAAGGAACTCTGCACCATCTCAAAATCTATTCACAAAACAAAAATTAACAAAATTAACTTCCACTTTCCTTTGTATACTCCGTCATACACATAAAGCTCATTGCATATATTATAATATATACCACACTACCCCAGATATTCGGTATTTTGATGATTGTAGTCAAATTTGTCAATAGAATTGTCCGAAAATCCACACAAGCAGTTTCTTCTGAGTACATTACTACCTAGAAGAATAGGTTCACGATATCGTATATCCCCCATATAAGAGTACCTCCCTATATTCGGTATTTTGATAATATTAGCAACATATTTCAATGGAATTAACGGAAAATCCACACAAAGAGTTCTTTCTACGCACTTTAACCCCTGAAAGTAAATTGTCTATACAGGTCCACGGTATCGAATAGTCCCCATACAACGGTACCCCTAGATATTCGGAATTGTGATGATTTTAGGGACATTATCTGCCGGAATCGTTTCACACTTCGTATTTGAAATTCCTAATGGGTACTACAGCCTATGACAAAAAAGCTCGTATGCAGGTCTACGTCTTCGTATAGCCCCCGTATAACGGTAACTCCCCACATTCCGTATTTTGATGACTTTAGCGACATTATTCATCGGAATTGTTTCAAATTCCATATTTGAAGTTTCTATTGGGAACTACAGCCTGTGACAGAAAATTGTCTATACAGGTCCAAGTCTTCGTATAGTCCCTCTACATCCGTAACTGCCATATATTCGGTATTTTGATGGCTTTCGCTACATTTTTCACCGGAATTGTTTCAAGTTTCGTATTTGAATATTGCAAAAGGTATCTATCCACGTCCACGTCTCCGTATAGACCCTCAATGTAATGGCGACTTTCTATATTTCCAAGATTTTAATAGAATTTTTATCTAATTTTATTTTTTTTTTTTTTTTTTGAAAATTTTTAAATTCTTTCCAAAAATTTGGCTGGGTCGAACTTTGAATACCCTCCACGTATTTTATGGTCGACCCGGCCAGAATTACTACTTTTTTACTTGTTTTAAGAATATTTATTCATTTTTTTTAAAAGTCTAGATTCTTTAACAATAAGAAATAATATATATTTTAGAGCCATTTCAGAGCATAGGTTTTAGAGAATGATTTTTCACTCCTTCTGAGTGTGAACTTTTTTAAAAAAAGTTTTTCGAGACCTTAGGGCATAGGTTCATCTTATAAGGGTGTTAAAAAAAAATTTCGCGCTGCTCTAGAGCTTGGATTTTTTTCAAATCATATTTTCGAGCTCTTTTAGCTCTTCATAAAATTTTTTGCCCCCTTAGAGATTGGAGTTGTTAAAGAACATTTCTAGGATTTTCAGAGCAAGAATATTTCATAGCGTAATTTTTTTTTTAAATATCTCTTTTAGGTTTACAGAGTACGATTTTTTAAAGAATATATTTTTCAGGGCTTTAACCGTGGATTTTTGAAGAACATTTTGTGAAACGGCTTTTCAAGATCCTGAATGTTAAAAATGTGAGTTTTTGAAGGTTATTTTTTAAGCTCCTTAAAATACAGAAGTATGAGCTTTTAAACCCTATTATGTGCGTGATAATAATCCGTCGATCTTTCAGTGTTCCATCGACTTTTATTTTTTTAAAACTATGCCACTATGACGTCGGTGTCATCTTTAAGTGTTCCATAGGCTATTTGTTGACATTTTGAGATATATATGATTTCAAAGGTTCCTTGGTAGGACCTTTGACATTTTTGATTAGCTTTCCGATATCTTCACTAATTTTCGGGATATACATGATCTTTTTGTGGCACTAGATTTGATAAAAATTGACCCATATTTGCAGGTTAAATAGAGTCAAGTGAAGTTATGCCAAAGAGGCAATCTTTGGATCTAGTTTAGTTATTGCTTTCGATTGTACAGAAATCTAGTAATTTAAGTCCCATACCAAGCTCCTGAAAAGGAGTAATAGTATGGGTGTTTGACTTCATACTCTCCACAATGTTAGTAGAGTATGCCCTCTTCCCCCTTCCCTTTCATAAATTTCACTTGTTTTCGACCTGTATCCATATCAAATAAAAGCCTCTTAGAACAGGTCATAAAAATGTTATCGAATACCATTCAAATAGTTTGTTTTCCTTGTGTGCTGTTGGTTGTTTTGCATTCGAATACAATTTCCCAAAAACGATTCAATGAAAATCATTTATTTTACATGACTGCTTGCCGCACAGACACCCACTCACACACATAGCCTCCGATAATCCTTTTATCATATGAAAATGACTATTATTCGGCCTGGGAGTAAATCACTATCCGGCTCTTAAGCAAAGAACAATGCTTTTAGTCCAAATCCAAGTGAATAACGTGAGCCCACGAATGAATGGATAAATGGTGGTGGTGGCGGTGGCCTTTCGGTATTGCGGATAAAAGTAATATAACAATGACGACCTAAAAGCCGAACAAAAAAATAAACGACATCAAAATATGTATTATGAGAAGTTGGTTCCATTATTTTTCCAATGTTTTTTTCCGGGGGAGGGTGGGGGGAGGAGAAGTTGTGGAGGAAATATTTATCGTATTTTATTAACAAACCAAGCAAGCGAATAACAGTTAGTTTTCTTACCTTTGTTTGGGGAGGGAGGGAAGGCAGGAGAGGGGGTTGGTAGGAATTTGTTTTTCCGTGGAGATTACTTTGGCAGTGTGGCTCGTGTTTGCCATATTCCAGATGATATTGTTATTTTTGTTGGCCCTGATGCTGGCGATGCTGATGCTGATGAGGATGACGATAATGCTGCGGCGGTGCGGTGAAAGGATGTTGAATTTCGAAGCGTGATAATGTTTCCTATGGAACAAATCACAAAATGTAAATGCGTTTAACTTGAAATAGTTGAAACAAAATGCAAATTTCTGTTATTCAGGTTTTAACCTAAAAACGTTTAATGTATTCCATCGAAGACCAAAAAAAGGAAAAAAACTTGAATCTAAATACTATATATCTCAACAGCTCACACACACCCCAGAGTTGTGCGATTTATTTGTTTGTGTGTGTGTGTACTTGTGTGTTGGCCGTGTACGTGAGATAGCTTGCAAGGATATCTACTCAACACGAGAGTGATTGCTGTGTTTGTTGTTTTATGCAAATGTTTTTTTCCTTTGGTTTTCATTTCCATTGTTTGTGTGGTCTTTTTTAAAGTTTTTTTTTTTCTTTTTTGCCATTTCTCCTTCTCCTTCTTGGCTATTCGTTAGCATTGAAGAAACCTTTTAACCCAAAAAAACAAGCAAAGAATTGAGGCGATGTAGAACTATAAGAAATCCACAAAATGTTATGTTTGATCACAAAACAACTGTGGAATGTGCCTTATGTATGCATACAGCAACAACAACAACAACAACATGAACTACAACAATAGTATCTGGGATAAGGTCTCATCCTCTTCAAAAGTTTCGAATTTTGTTAAAAGAAAAGTTTGAGTGTTGCTGATGCTGCTGAATTGTCATGGCAACACAAGTAGTCCAGTTTGATCTTAGTGCCCTCACCCCCACCGAAAAACACAAAAAATATGTGCAATTGAGTAAAAATCTTTATAGAATAGTTTAGTTTTGTGGAGAAGGGTCACGTGATTCCTTTTTCTTCCATTTTGTTTGGGAGCAAAGTGGCAGATTTTGGGTTCAAAGAAATTTCGTAAAATATAAAGTGGAATTAGAAAATGGAATTGGAAAACAATTCGAGTCTTGCTCGAAAAATACATTTGTTATCCTAAGGAAAGAAATTGAAACACTATAAAAAGTGCTCTACATTCAACGCCAAGCTATATTTTAAACATCGTTCTAGGAGGGCAATTTTTAGAAGACACTTTCCCAGTCTCGTTATAGTGAACAAACGAAGCCTATTCTTGGAAACTACTTTCTGAAGTAAGGGAGGGTATTACTAATCCTTTAAACAAGTTAAAAAGCAGTAAGTTCGGCCGGGCCGAACTTTGAATACCCTCCACCATTTGGAACGAATTTGGAAATAAAATCCTTAAAAAATTCTGTTAACATTTTAATAGTACCGAATATAGCCGTTATATTGGTGTATATATGACGTGGACCAACATATTAAAATTCGAAACTTGAAATAAATGGTGAACAATATTGCTAAAACCATCAAAATATCGTATATAGAGAGGTACCGCTATATCGGACCTGGGCCAGCAAAGACAATTTTCTTTTCATAGGCTGTAGCATCCATTACGAATTTCAAATACGACATCTCAAACAATTTCGCTGGGTATTGTTCATAAATTCGGCAAAATACCGAAGACATGGATCTGCATAAACAATTTTCTGTCACAGACTGTAGTTTCCATTTCGAACTCTAAATACGTAATTTGAAACAATTCCGGTGAATCAATTCGCTAAAATCGGATATAAGGGGCCTATACGAAGACGGGGACCTGCACAGACAATTTTCTGTTTTAGGCTGTAGTTCCCATTACGAACTTCAAATACCAAATTTTAAACAATTCGGGTTAATAATGTCGCTAAAATCATCAAAATACCAAATATCGGGAGGTACAGTTATATGGGGAATATATGAATACGTGGACCTGCATGTCTCATTTTCGAACTTAACCTTCCTACTGGAAAAATATTAATGTGTCCAAAATTTTAGCCTTCTATCTCACTTCGTTCGAAAAATAACGTGATTACAGACAGACAGACGGGCATCGCTAAATCGAATTAGAATTTTACACTGATCTAGAATATATTTAGATTGTTGGGTCTGACATGAGTATTTCGAGGAGTTACAAAGGGAAAGACAAAGTTAATATACCCTCCTCAAAGCGTGGATTATTCAAAGAATAGTTTTTTTTTTTTGAGGCATTTCAGAGCGTGGATTTTTTAAAGAATAGTTTTTTTTGAGGCATCTCAGAGCGTGGATTATTTAAAGAATAGTTTTTTTGAGTATTTTGAGAGCGTGGATTATTTGAAGAATAGTTTTTTGAGTCTTTTCAGAGCGTGGATTATTTAAAGAATAGTTTTTTTTGAGTCTTTTGAGAGCGTGGATTATTTGAAGAATAGTTTTTTTTTGAGGCATCTCAGAACCTTTACAGTTTACTTCAAAAGTCTAATTTTTGTCAGCCAGGCATGCCTTGGCTACGTCGGTGGGCCATGATATATCCAAGCTAAATTTTCAAAAGTTACTGTCATACAACTTTTTTTTTTTCTAAAAATCATTAGTTATCTCTCGAAAGAAGTATATGTTAGACCCAGTATTCGATTTGGTATTGCAGTTTCAGTGTAGTCTAAGCCCTCTTTATACCTTCAGCCATATGACCAGAGAGGGTATATATCAATTGATATCTTAGACCCTAGATCTCTTTGGACCAAATACGTTTCAGGATATTTGTAGTCAATCTAGCGATGTCCATCCGCCCGTCAGTCTGTCTGTCTGGCTGGCTGGTGCGCACGATAACTCTCGAAGGGAGTATTCAATTTAATCCAAACTTGGAGCATCGTAATATTTTTGTCAAACTCAGATCGAGTTCGGAGATGGGCAATATCGGTCCACTCCTTGTGGTACCTCCCCCACAAAAGGTCGAAATTTTCAAAAAATATATTTTTTTTTGCACAGAAAGGAAAAGGATAATCCGATATTGCTCCACCTTTGCGAATCGTAATAATTTCATCAGTGCTAGATCAGGTGCGAAAATGGACAATATCGGTCCACTCCATCAAGAACCTCCCCCACGAAGGGAAACAATTTTGAATAATTACAACTCTTAACCAGTAAAGAAAGTCTTAAAGTCGGGCGGGGCCGACTTTATGATACCCTACACCACTTTGCTAATTTAGTAGAGCTCCACATAACAATTAAAAGTTTTTATGGGAGAATTCAATCATACACGCTATGATTATAATTATAATTTAAAGTTCAAAGGACTAAACATGCCGAAGCATTTGTATCTTTTAAATTCGGACTTGTATTGACCATTTGGTGCACAATTAATTTGAAATCGGATAAATATATATATGGGAGCTATATCCAAATCTGAACCGATCTCGATAAAATTTGGCAAAGATATTTCTGAGCTGTATTTGATATATTTCCCTGAATATCGTTGTTACGGAGTGCATATTACGGTTGTGGGTAACAAATATAACAAATCGGATGAATAATATATATGGAGGCTATAGCTATATCTGAACCGATCTTCACAAAATTTGACATACTAGCTTCTAGACTCAATTCGGTCGTATGTGCCAAATTCCATCCCATTTGGACAAATATTAGACGTTTGGTGCACAATAAAAGTTAAATCGGCCGAAGTTATATATGGGAGCTATATCCAAATCTGAACCGATCTCGATAAAATTTTGCAAATGTATTCCTGAGCTGTATTTGTTATATTTCCCTAAATATTGTTGTTGCAGAGTGCATATTACGGCGGCGGTGGACAAAAATAACAAATCGGATGAACAATATATATGGGAGCTATAGCTATATCTGAACCGATTTCGATCAAATTTGGCATGCATATTTTCAGGCCTAATTTGGTTGTATGTGCAAAATTCCATATAATTCGGCCTGATATTACACGTTTGGTGCACAATAAAAGGCAAATCGGACGAAGATATATATGGGAGCTATATCTAAATTTTGACCGATTATCTCCAATTTCAATAGGGTTCGTCCTAGGGCCAAACAAATGATCTGTGCAAAATTTCATCTGGATCGGGCAATAAATGCGACCTGTACTTTGTTTACAAAAATACATGGACAGACGGACAGACGGACGGACGGACGGACGGACGGACGGACGGACAGACGGACGGACGGACATGCATAAATCGACTCAGAATGTGATACTATGCAGATCATCAAAAGCAACTATGGGTCTATCTCGTTTCCTTTTGCCTGTTACAAACAAATGCACAAAGACATAATACCCTGACCACCTTGTGGTGTAGGGTATAAAAATGTGGCGTAAGAGTCCGATTGTCTTCAAATTTTACACATCCCAATAATTTTATTAACCCAACGTTTGGTGGCAAGATGGAATACATTGGTCCACTTCTCCACCACAAAAGGTCGAATTTTTCAAAAAAAAAAAAAATATTATCTGCACAGAAAGAGAAGAAATAATCCGATTTTGTTCCAACTTTGCAAATCCTATTATCTGCGTCAGTTCTAGGTCAGTTGCAAAAATCGATAATATCGACCCACTCCATCAAGGGCCTCCCCCACAAAGGGTAAACATTTTGAATAATTATAACTCTTAAGAATGTGATTTAAGAATCCGATTGTCTTAAAATTTCACACATACCAATATTTTTATAAACCCAATGTCTGGTATTAAGATAAAATATATCTGTCCAGCGATTCTTCGCAACTTGTTATATCTAAATACATATCTCTTTGCCAGAAATCTGAGATGAATATGAAATTTATGATTTTCCATAAATTGGATACAAATGTTCGATTTTCTTGTAATTTGGCTTATACCAATGATTTTATTTGTATTAGATGATGTATGCAAATGAAATACTTTGGTCGACTATATCTGGTACTTCACGCTCATTTCAACATTTTCTAAATATTATCACATATCTCTTATAAAGTGAAAGAGATAACCAATAGAGTCCATACTTGGCACGTCGAAATTTCATCATATTTATTTAGGTCCAATATGAAATGGGCAATATATGCCCATTGCTTCAGAGCCTACTCCATACCGGGTTAAAAATGTGAATAATCATGACAGAAGTAAAAATATATTTCAATAATCGAACATTGGCTGTGGTTATACCTCCGTCGGCAAGCCCGACTGATACTGTTTAACTTGTTTTGGGCAATATTGATGCAAATATTTTATGGACATATATTTTAGATATATATTTCTTATCTGTATCGACTTAAAGTAATATTTGATGAAGAATAGTTTTGCTTTTGATATCTTCATTGCGGGGCCGACTATATTATACCCTACAACACTACATATGTTAAAAGCCCCTTATGTCCAAATCCATAATGGAAGATTTCTCTTTTGAAATTAGGATTTTGACTATGGACATTTGCCCAACATTTATGCACTCCATCGGGCTGTTAGGAGTTGTAGTCCATTTTACAGATAAATATAATCCAATGGTCACCCAAAATGCTAGAATTCTTCCCTGTCCTTAACTCTCTTCAAAGGCGTGTCGATTGTCTTCAATTGTGTGATCGGAAAAACATTTCTGTTTTTAGTTAATTTGAACCCCTAAATATTTTGCGATCATCTCCAAAAGCAAGAAGTCCCTCTATATCTCCAAATTTAGACTCATATATATGATTTGCTTGTCCGCGATATCTGGGTATATTCGTCAACGAATTTAGCATAAAAAAGCCAGAAATTCGCATTTTATGTATTTTGGATATAAGTTAAGTTATTTTCAGCATTTCGGTAGAATGGAAATGTTGGTATTTCCTCCCACAAAAGTAGTGGTTCATTCTACCCGCTGTCCTAAACTCTAACTCCATGTGAGATTTTGTGTCCTTTGGTTTCCATTTTGTGAACTTTATAACGGCTGCAAAATCAGAAACATTTTTAGTTGTTTGTCCATTTCAACCCCTAATATATTGTGGACATCTTAGAAAACAATAGGCCTAACCCTTGTGAGCCTAACCCTACTCTTGTGAAAATTTTCGTGAGGATCGGATGATATTTGCAATCCTTACATAATAACCCCAACCTGTGTTGGAAGGTGAACAAATATTACAAAATGTATATTTCAATATTGTAGTCAAACTGAAAAAATCGCATGCGATAAAAAATATGAAATATAAAATAAATAAAAAAATATCACAAAATACTATGAAAAATATATTTTCTCATTGTTGGCATCTTTTTATCCGACTTTTTTAGATTTTAATCTTTTATGTCAAGAGGCCATTCTGAATCGACAAGATTTGTCTAAATCGGTCCAGCTATTCTTGAGATATAAGCATTCTAGCTAATTTCGCCTTGCTTTGTATATATACATGGTATATATTTCTCTCTCTCTCTCTCTCTCTATATATATATATATATATATATATATATATATATATATATATATATATATATATATATATATATATATATATATATATATATCCTATATATTTACTATCGGCATCTACGTAACGGTCAGAATTGACCTGTTCATCTATTTGTGATTTCGCCGAGATTAAAAATATTCGCGGTTTAATGGAAAATTTGACTTTTATTTAACATAAATGTTGTGGCCTATTTCACCCACTAAATATTACCCGATGACCATCAAAATCGGAAGCCTTCTGCACAGCCCTAAGTGCTAGCCCCATGCTAACTTCCGCTTCGATTGGTATATAATTGCGACCTGTAGAGCAACTGCAACAGTTTTTTTTTATCCATTTCAACCCCTAAATATCATGCGATTATCTCCAAAAGAAATAAGCTTCTATTCTCATTCTAAATTTCGTGAAGATCGGACAATAATTGCGACTTGTAGAGTGATTACAAATTAACATGGACAGACGGACGGACAAATGTAGTGACTTCTTACGAAACCATTTAATAGCAGCTGTTAACTATATTTTGAAAGAAGGACCCATAAAACACCTTCGTGACTTTTTTGAGGATTTCTACCAAAAAAATTCTTGTATTGTAATCCGAAATTTTTCAAAGACGCTATGTTCCTAATATGCAATGATTCAAAGAATTCATTACGTGGAAATATTAAAAAATGGATTTTCTCTCAGGTATACGATGCAGGTGTCTTCTTATTTTCACAATCTATTGGATTCTTTCTATAATTATTGAAAAAAAGTTTGGTTGTTTATTATTTTTTGTAGAATTTAATTGGTATCCTGGCGACTGCTGAAATCCTTTTTTTCAATTTCTGTTTTTTTTTTGTTTTTTTTTTCATGTTCTGATAAAACCCGCTGACCTTAGTCCCTTTCATATTGAAACCCATTACAAATAAACCATCTGATTTCAAATATGATTGCGATTACCACAAACCAATTGCCCTTTGACATTTCAGTAAATAAATAAGCGAATAGATGATGCTGAGCATGTAGCACCACCTGCAGCAGCAGCAACTAATAACAGCAGGTGACTTTAAATGAGTTTGCTGCGATTATTTTTTTCCTTTTCTTCTTCTTTATCACTTCTTTTTTCCATTTTGTTGTAAAGTAATGTCGAACTAATAAAAACCATAGTTTCAACACTGAATATAAATCATGGTTTCAATGAAAACTTAGCCAGGATCAATTATTTATTCTATCTACCTTTTGATTCTTTCACAGGAAGCAGGAAAAACAACATCCACAACAAGAAGAACAACAAAATACACCATATGCTGTCCGTATATAATATGAACCTGGAGCACATCTATGGGAACAATGATTCCATTGATGGCAACAAATAAGTGAGTGGGAGAGGGGACTAAAGTGGAGGAAAGCCCCACAACAACGGAAGTTGTAGAGAATCTATAAAAACCAAATACAAAGGAAAAGATTAAGAGAAAAAAAATCCGACACCACCTAACGATGTTGGGAAAAAATTACCAAGCAAAAGAAACTATTTTATAAAGTTAACAAGTATTTGCCCCGAGAAGAAGAGAAAAAAACAACTAGTGTCGTCCAAATGAATTTCCAACGAAGTTTAACAAGAAAACCCAATGGCATAAAAACAACGGAGGCGAAGAAGGCAATGGCCACGGCAACGTTGGAGGCCAATGTGTCAGAGCCACTAACTGTGGCATCGGCAGCCCTGGCATCATCAGTTGGAACAACACCAACAGCCATAACAAGTGGCACAAATGTTCAAACCACCACAGCAGCAACGGCAACGGAAACAGCAACAGCCGCACCAACAGTTACACCAACAACATCAAAAACGACATCCGCCGCAACATTGGCTGACGACGACACCAGCGACAACAACAGCAACACCACCATCCACAATAACATTTACAAGAATTTTATCTCCATTTCCTTGCCATCGATTATAACAGCACGCAACGCCAACGAGAGTAACGCCTCCAAGAAATCCCATCAATGCTGTTGCTCCACCAACGCAATCAACTGCTTTTGTAACTCCCAACTCTGTTCGACAATGGCTGGCAGCCACACAACGACGATGTCTTATAAAAATAAGAAAAATGCCAACCAAGAACGTTGCTACTCGAGGCGAATGTGTTGTAAGGTCAAGGCAGCAGACTCCTCTGAAGCAGTCTCCACCATCACAGTCAACAGTGAAACACCAGAGGTGATGCCAACACCATCGTCGCCATCACTTACATCAATGTCAGGAGAACAAATATCACTAACGAGTAGAGTAAACGTAATGGTCAAAGATGGTGGGGCTGCACAAGTGGCAGCAGCAACTACAACAAAAATAGAAAATATAACAAACACAACAACAATAATATCCAGGAGAAGAAAAACAGGACATCACAAAAACCAAACACTGTCGTCATCTTTAGCGTCGTCTTCGTCATCATCATCATCGTCTTCGTCGTTGCCATCGTTATCGTCAGCAGTATCATCATCATCGCCACCATCGCCATCGTCATCACTCTCAACGTCCAGACCCAACATGCAACATGGTGGCAGTGATGTTGGCTGTCGTGGTGTGTATCAAAACATTAAAATGCCCCTAAGACGCTTAATGCTAACAATAATGGCAGCTGTGGTCCTTAGCACGGGTAAGTTTGTATTTTTAGATTTTTTTCTGTTTCTTCCTATGGCTCCCACATCATTTCCATCTCCTTCGTCATCTATTCATTTCCTCTGGGCATGTTAAAAGCCACTCCATTGTTTCTTCTTTCTTTCTCGCATTTTTTTTTTGGTCGGTTTATGGTTGGCAGGTGATTTCTTTTGGGCGGCAAAGAAAAACAGTTCACTTACTTATTTAGCAGCCAGCTTCCATATCCATATCTACAAACAATTTGACATATGTCGACAGTCAATTTCGCATATAAGTAGACTTAAGACTCATTGAGGTTTGATGAATGGGTATGAGTGGGAGCGTGTGTACGTGGGCGGGTGATTTTGTGTGTCAAATGTTAGAGAGTGCGGATTAAGTAAGCTAAACATGCAATGTAAATGATTTTTCTAACCTCAAATAATAATCATAATCGGAATGTATGTCTAAATGGACCGCATGGCAGGGGAATGATTATATTTATTCACAGGACTTAAGGAATCGATTTTGTTTTATTACTCTCCTTAAATAAAAAGGGGGAAGGAATTTGGAAGGGCGAATTGCAAATATTACGGAATAATTGAACTATTACACAGTACAATTACAGAAAATGTCCAGAAGATTATGAGAGATTACAAATATAACAAGTAAAAAGCAGCTAAGTTCGACCCTTCACCATTTGGAAGGAACTTGAAAAAATTTAAAATATTACGGGAAATACCGTAGATTTGGACCTCTACAGATAATTTTCTGTCATAGGCTGTAGTATCGATTATGAACTTCAAATAACAAATCTGAAACAATTCCGGTGAAAAATGTCACTAAAATCATCAAAATACCGAATAATCATTATATGGGGATTATACGAAGACGTGGACCTGCAAACAAAATTCATAGGCATAGGTTGTAGTACCAATAACACACTTCGAGTTTCGAATTTGAAACAATTCGGTTGAATAATGCAGTTAAAATCATTGAAATACCGAATATCGGGAGGTAACGTTATATTGGGGCTATACGATAACGTTAACCGAAATGGCCCATTTACAAACTTAACCTGCCTCCTGGCAAAATATTTATGTGTGCAAAATTTAAGCCTTCCATCTTAAATCGTTCGAAAGCGACTGTGATTACAACAGACAGATAGCCGGACAGGCAGACGGACATCGCTAAATGAGGATCTTCATAGAATCACTTTCTGAGTCGATTTATACATTTAAGTCCGTCTGTTCGTCCTTCAGTCTGTCCCTCCGCCTGTCCATGTATTTTTGTGAACAAAATGCAGGTCGCATTTATTATCCGATTCAGATAAAATTTTCCAAACAACATTTGTTTGGTCCAAGGACGAACCCTATTGAAATTGGTGAGAATCGGTTCAAATTTAGATATAGCTACCATATATATCTTCTACGGATTTCGGGTAAATTGTGCACGAAATGACCAATATCAGTCCAATCAACCTAAATTTTGGCACATCCGACCGAAATTAATCTAGAAATAAGTAAATTAAATTCGGAGAAAATCGATTCAGATATAGCTGTTATATACGATTTGTGGTTTTAAGTAACTCGCATGCGTAATATGCACTGCACAACAATGATCATTAGTACTAAATATCAGATACAACTCAGAAATAAGTGCATTAAATCTTGTCAAGATCGGTTCAGATTTGAATATAGCTCCCATATATATCTTTATGCGATTTCAGGTTTATGGTTTATATCAGCCCAAATGACTTAAATTTTGGCATATCTGACAGAATTCAGTCTAGAAAAAAGTACATCAAATTTGGAGAAAATCGGTTCATATATGGCTATAGCTCCCATATATATGCTATATCCGATTTGGGGTTTAAGTCTCTCACATGCGTAATATACACTCCACATCAATGATTTTTGATACCGGGCATAAGATATATCTCGAAAATACCTCCGCCAAATGTTATCGATGTCGGTTTAAATGTTTATATAGCTTCGATATATATCTTCATCCGATTTTATGGTTATTGTCGCCATATATGTTATATCAGCCCAAATTGTATTTATTTATATTTAACCGAACTTTTCCATTAGGTGAAACTCCAGTCCGGCTCCAATAAATATTTTTTGATATAATTCTTATCGAAGTCATATCATAAAAAAAATCCCATCGAACTGGGTAATCCTGAATAATCTCAAATACTTAAATTTTTAACTTGATCGTTGCATTGATAATGACAGCGAAGATACCGGATATACAGAACTTTTAATACCCTCCATTGCGGTGAATAATGTCGATGAAATCAACAAAATACCGGATACAGGGAAACATTGTTATATGGGGGCTATGGTATAACCTGGACCTGCAAGGTCAAGATTCTGTCACAGGCTTTAGTAAGTATTAGGAACTTCAAATGCGAAATTTGAAACAATTCCGGTAAATAATGTAGCTAAAATCATAAAACTACCGAATACAAGGAGGTACCGTTTTATGGAGGCTATACGAGACGTGGTCCTGCATACGCAATTTTTGTCATGGGCTATAGCACCGATTACGAATTTTAAATACGAAATTTGAAACGACATATAATGTCTCTAAAATCGTCAAAATAACGAATATCGGTGAGGTACCGTTATCGTGGACCTATATAGACAATACTCTTCCAGGAAGTAAAATACTAAAAAGGAATTCCTTTTACGGATTTTCAGACAATTTCATTGAAGAAATGAGGGCTATACGATACCGTGGACCGATATAGCCCATCTTCGAACCTGACCTACCTGTAGACAAAAGACCGATCTGTGCAAAATTTTAGCTTCCTATCTCAATTCGTTTTGACCCTAGCAGGACTACAAAATACATACAGGGCTAAATCCTCCTAGAATTTTACGCTGATCAAGAATATATACTTCTAAAATTGTTGTTTCGATGAGTTGCAAATGGAATGATGAACTTAATATATATGGTGGAGGGTATAAACATAGTCCTTAAAATCCTCTATTATAGCCAACTTCGGCCTCTAGACGATGTGCATTAAAAATTGTTTGTCTTGGAGTACTTAGGATTAAAATTCATATACCTGTTTCAATTTTTTTTTCAAAATATTCACTACCACACAAATAATTTATAATTTACACAAAAACCACATTTAATACTCATCCCAAATTAATGTTATTGCACTTTAAATGTCTACGATTGACCGACCCAAAATTAAATCACCTCCTAAATCTCATATTTTATTTTGTTACTAATTCGAAGCATGCTTGTTATTTGACACATCATTAAATCATTAAATAACATGGTCCATTTGCCTAGATGGACCAGGGGACTTTTCTTTGAAATTATCTCTCTGCTCTAATTTGCCTCCCATTCAATTCATTTGGATTACTTAGTCAATGTTCCCAACTTAATTTTATGACGGCCATTTGCAATTTGACAAAGATTAAAGTATTAACACCACTCACTACTTGTCTGGTCCTTACATTCAGTCACATGCATGCATTCATCTATCCAACGAACCATCCATTCGTAGGTTCTGTCACATCGGAACAACTTTGCGGACACACGCACACACATACATTTTATTGATCTTAATGAGGCACGTATTTTCCATGTCGTAAAAATGACGCAACCTAGAAATGAAATGTATTTTGTCACCCTCACATTTCTACACGTACGCACTTACAATTATATGTTATCACTCTCTCTATCTGCCTCTGCCTCTGCCTCTGCCTCTCTCTCTCTCTCTCAGAGTTCCTATCTATGGCAATGTAATTGCAAACGATTTGATAACCATATAAACATATGCCTGTATTAGAGCGTGCGTGCGTGCGTGCGTGTGCTCACTTGTTTAAGTATATTTGTTTATATGTTGAACATATTGTGAGATTGTTGATAAAAATGTGTTACACATCCAACAATAACAACAGCAACAGCAGCACAAATTGTATGGATTTAGCAAAACCCTATGACATCATTGTAATTTCAATGGCCGTGGTTGGTATGTGACAAATTTTGAGAAAATTTTGCTGTCATATTGGATTTCATGTACACACATACATTGTTGTTATGTAAATATCAACAACAATTTTAACATGAACACTTGAATGTGTAAGTGTATTCTGAATTCCGTTTGCTTCTTCGTTGGACAATATCAATTTGACAAGGGCGGAAAATATATTTTTGTTTTGCTTAGTATAAAAATATGTTTTGGTTACAAATTGTATTGCGCAACAAAATCTTGACCCAAAAAAATAAATATATAGTCGGTGTTATGAGTAAGTGTTCCATTCGAAATTTGACTGTTTTGAGAAAATTTTTTATTTCAAAGTTTGCATCTCGAATTTTTTGGAGCTGACTGAAAATCATATTGATTTGTTTGACTGTAAATGTTAAGAATATGCCATTATTACTTTTGGAAAATTTCAGACTCGCGTCAGTTAAAAAATGTCACAGAGAGTTAGATATTTTTTCCAAAATTTGTATTACATGGAAAAAAATTTGATTGTTACAGAGTGCATATTACAAATGCGAGGGATTGAAACATCAAACCGGATAAAACATACACACAGAGTGATATGAAAAAACGGCAACCAAATTCAGACTGCTGTCATTTCTAAGCCACTAGTCCGACAGCTGTTAAAATTATTCCAGTGACAGCTCATTATATTTTCTACATGCGTATAAAAGCATTTGGGTGAGAAAAAGTTAAAGTTATTCGTGATGGAATTAAAGCGGGATAGTGTGATTTCTTTATATTTGGCTGGAAAACCACAAGTGGTTGTCGTTAGAGCATTCCAGCATTTAAATGTGAATAAATCGTTTGTGTCTCGTACAATTGCTCGTTACCTTGATACTAGTAGCGTAGCCCGACGCCAAGAAAGTGGACGGTAGAAAACAGTAACATCAGCAGAAATGGTTCGAAAAGTAAAGCGTCGCAGTGGCCGAAAAATGGCTCGTGAGCTGAACATATCGCAATATTCCATTTGGCAAAGTTTTAAAAATGAGCTCGGGGTAAAGCCATTGAAATTCCAAAAATTGCAAGAACTTGACAGAAACAAAATAGACTCAAAGGAGCTAAAGAGTTGCTTCGCTTGGAAAGGTGTAAACTGCCGATTTTGGTTTTCTCCGATGAGAAAACATTCGTTATCCAGCAGTTTGTAAACAAACGAAATGATCGTGTGTACTTGCCAAAGAGGTCAGCTGAAAATGTGCAGCTTCGGTTGGCCATCAGAACTCAAGCGCCGGCTATGGTGATGGTGTGGGCCGCCATAATAGCCGATGGTCGCTCTCCGCTCATATTTATCGCATCAGAATAAATGCCAAATATTATCGCGAAAATATTCTGGAGGGTGTATTAAAGCCTTGGGCACGCAAACATTTTGGCCGCAGTGCTTGTACATTCCAACAGGACTCAGCACCATCGCACTAAGTACTCGTCACCGAAGAATGGTTATAGAATGAGGTTCCTCGCTTCATTTCCAGCGCACAATGGCCAGCAAAATCTCCGTATATCAATCCGTTGGACCATTGTGTTCGGAGTATTTTGAAAAGCAAGGTTGGCACTAAAAAATACCAAAGTGTCGGTCACTTCAAGCAAGCGCTTCGCCGGGAATGGTCCGAAATTCGGGCAGCGTGTGATGGTTTCATTGGCCGTTTGAAGGACATAATTCGTGACAAAGGTGAACAATTCGAACAAATCTAAACTTATACTAAAATTTATTCTATTTCCGATATTTTTGGCTTTCATTCAATAGAATTAAAAAAAAAAAATAAAATAATTCCGTTTGATTTTGTTGCAGTTTTTTTTTTTTATCTCGCCCTGTATATTTTACTGCTCGTGGTGAAGGGCCCTACCTGATAAAAATATAAATTTCAAAGGAATTCTACAAATATATAGCTAACATAACTTTCTTTTCAAGTAAAACTACAGAAATTCTTATTTATTTCAGTTAAAACCCGAAGAAACAATAACTACTATTGAGACTTTCCGACTACAACAGAATTTCGAGAAGAGCTTAGTGATCTGAAATTTTCTGTGAAAAAGAAAGTCACACTATAACATAATCAAAGCTATAAACAAACATTTAAAAAAATATTTATTAATTACCTTTAAAGCAATTAACGTGGATTTTTTAAAAAAAAATATTTTTTCAAGGACCTCCAAACATAGATTTTTACAAAAAAAAGATTTTCTTCGTCATACCTTTAAATGTGATTTTTTATTTAAAAACTTTTTTTTCAACGATCTTTTAAATAAACGAGGATTTAAAAAAAATATATATTTTTTAAAGGACCTGCAGACCTCCAAACGTAGATTTTTACCAAAAAAAAAAAAAAAAAATTGTTTCTTCTTCAAACTTTTAAACGTGATTTTTTATTTAAAAGGTTATTTTTTCAACGATCTTTTAAATAAACATGGATTTTTTAACAAATATTTATCAAGGATCTGCAAAATTATAATCGTGTTTTTTTAAAGATATTTGTTTAAGGACCCTCAAAACTGTAATCGTGGATTTTTTTCTTTTTCGAGACGAGCTTAATGATCTGAAATTTGCAGTGAAAAAGAAACTTAGTTTATTTTACACCGAAAATGGCTGGAAACATTTATAATTTCTATAACAATCCAATTGAAGCAAGCAAGGGGGTTCCTATTCCCAAATTTTGACAAAAAAATATGCATTTAATATTCTATCTTTTAATTTGTTGCTAATCATAAAATTCAATTTCTAATTGCACATGCCACATCTACAGAAACATATTACATTCTATGAATATTTTCTCCGGGCCATTTTCCATTTAGTATAATGAAAATATCTCCCCCCCTTGCCCACATATATTTATAATAAAATAATTTCCTATTATTTCCAATTGTCTACACCTGTTACATTATTTTGATCGTATCGATTAGAAGAAATCTTGATATGACATCCTCCGGATAGTGTGTGTCCGTTCGAATGTAGTCTTTTCTGTTTTCATTCAATCACAATGTGTTATTGTTCATTTAGCCTGAGGAGGAAACTAACAAAATTTCCAAATAATGGATGTCTGTATAATTTATTTCAGGACAGGAAATGTTAAGAATTATGAGGAAGGGGAAGAGGGAGTAACCAGCAATTGTTTATGGGAGAGCCATAATGAAGAACGATATTTTCTTCATACTTAAATGTAGAGAAATTCTCTGGCATATATTAACAGAGATATTTAGAGCAGATTAATGTACATATGTATGGATGTGTGACGTATTATTAAAGAATATTTGAAGCTTTATGTTTATGGTTGCACGTATAAATAAAATGAGTGTGTGTAAATTCCAACGTGTATGTACGTTTCATCCTACACATACAATGAAGATATATTTCATGCCATTAGAAGCTCTATAATTAAGATTTCTGCAGAACATCTATGTCATACGTGCACATATCAACATTGGATCTGTGAAGCTCTTCTACTGGCTGCTTTCGAAGTCAATTTTAAACTCCTCCTCCATCTCCCATCTTTATGCAGGTTGTCATAATACTCATTTTGCGTATTCATTATATCCATCAACACATTTGCCGAGGATAAATTCTGTTGATGTCCTGACACAGTTATGTGATGACTTGCGTTATGATTATTCAAACTGTTGACCCTTTATGGGGAGGCGCCGAAAGAGAGGTCTAATATTAACCATTTCGCATCCAACATAGGCCTGATATAAATATTACATCGTGCCAGATTTGGACTTTATAGACTGCTTCCTTGACCTTTTTATGAGATAATTCTTAGATATACCAAGTGTAGAAATAATGAAAGATATATTTATTAAAACTTGTGATCTTTACGGGAGGGGTGCCATAAGGAGTTGCCCGATATCTATCCTTTTTCACAACAGATCTTTTGTTGATAGAAACATTGAGATGTGCCGAGTTTAAACGGAATCGGATGGCCATTTCGCGTTTTATGAGTCTCATGGTCATTTCAAATTTTGCCAGAAGACTGCCCATCTTCGACCTCAATCTAATTATACCCTTCAACACTTTGAGTTGGGGGCATTATAAGTTTGATTGGGCCAAAAATTATGTAACACCTCGAAATATTGGTTTCCCATATAGGAAAGTATATATGGATCTTCCTATCTCGCCGAGCTGAGTCGATCTAGCTATGTATGTCCGTCCGTCCGTCTGTCCGTCTGTCCATGTTAATTTGTAATCACTCTAAAGGTCGCAATTATGTCCGGATCTCCACGAAATTGAAAATGGAAGTGGGGTTAGAATGGGTCAGAATAAAAGCCTATTGTTTTGGAGATCATAGCAAAATATTTAAGGGATGAAGGGGACCAAAAAAAAGAACATTTTCCTGATTCTGCACTTGCTCTATAGGCCACAATTATGAATCAATCGACGCGGAAATTTACATGGAGTTACAGTTTAGACTGGGCGGCTATCGGAAAATATTTAGCGGGCAAAATAAACCATAACTTTTATGACAGAAAATACGAAAATTTCCACTAACCGCCACTATCTTTAATCTCAGCCAAATCACAAATACATTAAAAGGGAACTTCTGACTATAAAAGTGAAGCTGATAGCTAAGTTATTGGATATATAGCAAAGAAAGGTACAATATACAGAATGAGATGAAAAAACTGAAACAAAGTCAAACGCCATAATTTTTATTTTTTTTTTTAATTTTATTGAATTAAATCAAAAAATGTCGGAAATAGCATCAAATTTTAGTATAAGTTTAGATTTGTTCGAATTGATAACCTTTGGCACGAATTATGGGTTTCAAGCGGCCAATGAAACCGTCACATGCTGCCCGAATGTTGTTCTGCGGTATTTTGGCTCATTCCCGGCGAAGCGCTTGCTTGAGGTGATCGAAA
The DNA here is from genome assembly GCF_030504385.1 of Musca domestica. NCBI lineage: Eukaryota > Metazoa > Arthropoda > Insecta > Diptera > Muscidae > Musca > Musca domestica. Next base: position 4,048,923 of record NW_026712362.1, read on the forward strand.
CTTTGGTATCTTTTAGTGCCAACCTTACTTTCCAAAATACTCCAGAAACAATAGTCCAACGGATTGGTATCCGGAGATTTTGGTGGCCATTATGCGCTGAAAATGAAGCGCATTTTGTAACCATTCTTGGGTGGCGCGTGCTGAGTGCGATGGTGCTGAGTCCTGTTGGAATATCAAAGATTTGCGGCCCAAGGCTTTAATACACCCTCCAGAATATTTTCGCGATAATATTCGGTTTTTATTCTGATGCCAGTTCTGGTGGCCAACAAAAGGCTTCAATATACCCTCTAGAATATTTTCGCTATAATATTCGGCATTTATTCTGATGCCTCGGTCGATTAGTACAAGCGGAAAACGACCATCGGCTTTTATCGCGACCCACGCCACCACCATGGCCGGCGCATGAGTTCTGGTGGCCATCTGGTGCACATTTCCAGCTGACCTCTTTGGCAAATAAAAACGATCATTTTTGTTTGTTTACAAACTGCTGGACAACGAATGTTTTCTCATCGGAGAAAACCAAATTCGGCAGTTCACCACTTTCGGCCAAGCGAAGCTCTATACAGTCTTTTTTCTTTTTGTTGCGGTGTAAGTTGTTGATCTTTTTGGAATTCGAATGACTTTATCCCGAGCTCCTTTTTCAATACTTGGGGAATGGAATATTGCGATATGTTCAGCTCATGAGCCATTTTCCGGCCACTGCGACGCGGGTTTCATTCAAGTCCCTTCTTTACTTTTCGAACCATTTCTGCTGATGTTGCTGCTTTCTTGCGTCCAATCTTTGACGTCAGTACCACGGTAATGAGCGATGGTACGAGACACAAAAGATTTATTCACATTTAAATGCTGGAGTGCTCTAACGATAGCCACTTTCGGGTTTTCCAGCCAAATGTAAGGAAATCACACTAACACTCATGAGTTCCATCACGAATAATTTTTTTTCTGGAAAATTCTCACCAAAATGCCTTTGTACGCTTTTAAACAATATAATGAGCTGTCACTGTCGGACAAGTGGCTTAGAAGTGATAGTCAGTCTGAAATTGGTTGCAGTTTTTTCATCTCACCCTGTAAACCTGATATTGGATAAAGATATATGTGATCTGATCTGATTTCGATAAAATTTGACAGAGATATTTCTGGGCTTTATCTGGTATCTCGAACAAAATATTATTTTTGTGGAGTGCATATTACGCATGCCAGGGACATCGAATTGGATGAAGCCATAGAAGCATAGCTTTACTTGAACCGATTTTCACTAAATTTGATGTACTTGCTTCTAGACTGAGTGTTCCAAAATCCTGGCAATTTGAGCTGATATTAGCCATTTGGTTCACAATTAACCCGAAATCGGTGGAAGATATGTATGGGGGCTATTTCTAAATTTGAACCGATTCTCGCCTTTTACAAAAGGGTTCCTTGTTGGGCCAAACAAAAATTGTTTGGGAAATTGCAACTCACAAAAATACATGGACAGACTGACCTGCGTCCATATTCTCAGGAAGTGATTCTATGAAGATCCTTGAAAGCTACCATTAGTCTATCTCGCTAGCTCTCAATGTTACAAAAAAAAAAAAAAAAAAAAAAAACGCACAAGGACCTAATACCCTTACCACTATGCGGTGTAGGGTATAAAAAAACAAAATGTTTTGTCCTTCCATGACCTAAAAAAATTGTTGGAAAATCCACACTTGTAGGATCTTCTATGCGCTTTAAAAAATGTGAAATGAAATCCACGTTTGTAGCTCCTGATAGTTCTTGAAAAAATGTTTAAATCTGTAATATATGGGCTTTTATTAAAATACAGAAATTAGTGAGGGAGAAGATTTGTCCGTTACTATTATTAATTGTGGAAAATTGTGTAATTATGGGAAAGTGAAATTTAATATATCATATAAAATATTTATACCCTACACCACATAGTGGTAAGGGTATTATGTCTTTGTGCATTTGTTTGTAACATGGAGAAGGAAACGAGATAGACCCATAGTTACTTTTGAGAACCTTCATAGAATCACTTTCTGAGTCGATTTATGCATGTCCGTCCGTCTGTCCGTCCGTCCGTCCGTCCGTCTGTCCATGTATTCTTGTGAACAAAATGCAGGTCGCATTTATTATCCGATTGAGATGAAATTTTCCAAACAATATTTTTTTGGCCCAAGGACGAACCCTATTGAAAATGGTGAGAATCGGATCAAATTTAGATATAGCTCCCATATATATCTTCATCCGATTTCGGGTTAAATGAGCACCAAATGTTCACTATCAGTCCAAATTACCTGAATTTTGGCACACCCAACCGAGTTCGGCCTAGAAGCAAGTATATCAAATTTGGAGAAAATCGGTTCAGATATATCTATTGCTCCCATATATATCTTTCATCCGATTTGATCTTGAAGTCCCTCACATTCCTACTATGCACTCCACAACCGTGATATTTGGTACCAGGTATTAGATGGAGCACAGAAATAGCTGTTTTAAATTTTATCGAAATCGGTTCAGATTTGGATATAGCTCCCATATATATCTTCATCCGATTTCGGGTTAAATGTGCACTAAATGGTCAATATCAGCCCAAATCACCTGAATTTTCGTACATAAGACCGAATTCAGTCTAGAAGCTAATACGTAAAATTTGGAGAAACCCGGTTCAGAGATAGCTATAGAATTAGATAGAATTAGATAGATTTTGATTTTGTACCAAATATCTCATAGAGCTCTGAAATGCCCTGTATAAACCTTTTTACGAGAGCTCTACTAAATATGCATAGTGGTGTAGGGTATCATACAGTCGGCCCCGCCCGACTTTTGAGCTTTCCTTACTGGTTTTTATTTAGCATAGGTTTGTTGAAATCTTCGCAGTTTTTTTTTTTCCAAAAATACGAAATTTTATTTTTTTCGGCTGCTAATATTTAACCATACAAATTGCAGAAACTTAACCACATATCACTTGTTTCTTTGACACCCATATCATTTTACTTTTTGAACATTGTGGCGTATGATTTACGTTGACCAAATATTTGTAAATCATACGTACCATGGTCACCACATGTCCAAAACATGCGCTATTTTGTTTAAATTTCTTATTCATGTCCCTACAAAGAAATGAGATCACCACTTTTGCTTGTTATTCTCTTTTAACACTTTGTGAACAAACAAATGTCTTATTGCTTTCTTTTTGTTGTTGTTTTTTGAGAAATCTGAAATTACATCAACTGTAAATATGTCCACACCTTCCATCATCTTATCAGAGGAAACATTTTGCTTTATGGCACTTTGTTGCTGTCATAATTCTTTTCCCTTGTAGTTGTAAGTTACTTTTTTCCGCTCGCTCGCTATCTCTCCCACTCTCTCTCTCTCTCTCTCTTTCCTTTTCTCTCTCTCTCTCTCTCTTTCCTTTTCTCTCTCTCTCTCTCTTGCTCTGTGTTATCTGTGCGGTTATAAAAGTACTGTTGTCGGTACTTTGTCAACATCAGATGACATCATTTTCAATGTTCGCTTTTTGCTCTGACCACAAGTTGTTTTTTTTTTTGATTTTTTTTTGCTGTTGATTGTGCATTGTGTTGTGTGTTTCCATTCTTGTGGTTATGAACAAAAGATTTGTTTAAAGTTTGTCATTACAATGATAATATAAATGCTGAATACAGTTTTTTTTGCTGTTGTCGGTTTTTCATCGAAACATTTAATGTGTCATGTACAGTGGCTGGCAAATAAATATTTATTTTTCTACGGGGTTTTAGAAAAAGTCATAGTGTATAAAAAAGTGGGGAGATAAAGGGAAGTAGAAAAGTGAGGATTTTATAAATTTCTTGGTAGGGTTGTCACGTGTGGATTTTTAAGAGTCTTTTCTCGAATCATGTTATAGTCGAATTTCCTGTATTTTTAAGAAATGTATTTTCAAATACTCATGCAAGCTTGGATTGTAAAAAAATATATTTCAAGTATTCAATTCTTTTTTATAATTATTAAAGCATCTAAAGAGGCTTCATAAAAATAATCTTGTTAATTAGAAAGGTTTTCCCAACGATTTTGAGCTCAAATATTATGCAATTAATGTAAAAAATTTACATAATTTTTTGGACTACGATTGTAGAGTTTCAAAGTATATATTTTCAATGACTTCAACGTGCTTGTACTCTTGGACAATCGATAGACTTGCAAGGACAATTGTTAAAGGATTCTTATATTATATTATTTAATTAAAGGAGTTTTTAAGGGACATGTTTCATCGACTGGATTCCTAAGGATGACATTTTAGGATTAAGGAAGGACTCTTAGAGTTAGTAGAGCAACAGTCGCAATCGAAGCCCTTAGAACATATAACTTTTAGATTTTCTCAGGGAATTTAGGTTACGATCACAGTTTTTTTTATTTCAAAAGTCTATAAGTCTCATTAAACTGATTTGATTAATGTGTAATTTTCGAAGATCATTTGAATCTATTATCGTGAAATTTCTTCCAACCGCATCAAAGCTATGATCCTGATTATTATATACTATTTTTCTAATAAGCGTCAAGTATTTTATTGTGAATTTGAAAAAATATATATATATATATTCCTTAAAGACATACTAGTCTATAGTATTTAGAAATTATCTATTTTTTTCGCGGTCCAGCAAAGCTTCATATGGGGGTTTTTAAAGAACATTTTTCCAAGGACCATCGGAATAATAAATGGATTTATTTAAAGGAACTTTTTCCAAGGACCATAGGGGTTATAAATGTGTAATCCATAATCAATTATTAAGAGAAAATAATGTATGGACCAGTGTAGATTCGTACAATTTTAAGGTATGTTTTTTAAATGACTTGAAGTTTTGTTTCAAGTATTTCCTAAGGATTCGCCGAGTTTATTGGAATATTTTTGTAAAACATACTTTTTCAAAGACTCGAAAATTTTTAAAAAATTTTCTTTAGGAAGACTTTTTAAGAAAATTGTGATTTTCTAAGGATCCTTGGATATTTAAAAACTATTTTTCCATGGATTCGTGGGTTTGTAAAGCATATTGTTCTCAGAACTGATGGATTTTTAAGGAATTATCTTCAGAAGGACTCGTATATTTTTTTAAAGAATTTTCTTCAGAAGTACCCATTGATTTTGTAGGTAAAGAAGGACTCGTGGATTTCTAAGAAATTTCCTTCTGAAGAACTTGGGTATTTTTTAAGAATTCTCTTCAGAAGAACTCGTGGATTTTTTAAAAAATTTCTTCCAAAGGACTCGTGGATTTTTTAAAAAATTTCTTCCAAAGGACTCGTGGATTTTTTAAAAAATTTCTTCCAAAGGACTCGTGGATTTTGAAAAAAATCCAAACGTTCGTGAATTGTTAGGAAATATTTTTTAAGGAGTAGTGGATTTGTGTAGCGTATGACTCGTATTATTTATGAGATTTTAAAGGTAGGTATGATTTTCTACAGCATATTATTTCAAGGACTCATGCATTTGTAAGTAATTTTCTTCAGAAGGGCCTGTGGATTTTTAAGGGAGGTGTGTTTTTCTAAGGACTTGTGAATATATAGAATATAATAGAATATTATTCAAAAGAGTAGTTGATTTGAAAAGCATATTTTTCAAGGACTCGCGGATTTTAAGAGAATTTTCTTAAGAAGGACTCGTGGATTCTTAGGAATTTTCTTCAGAAGACTCGTGGATTTTTAAGGAACTTTCTTTAGAAGGACTCATGGATTTTTATGGAATTTTCTTCAGACTCGTAAATTTTTAGGGAATATGTGATCTTCCAAGGCTTCGTAAATTTTTAAAGAATTTTTTTTCAAGGAGTAGTGGATTTTGTGGAGCATAGGTTTTTAAGGAAGTTGTGATTCGTGGATGCTAAGGTCTATTTTTTCACATTAGACATTTTCCGTTAAGCCAAAATCGTGGTTTTTCATATATGTTTTTTTTCAGGATTTTTAGAGCTAAAATTGTAGGTTTTTCTCACGAAAATTTTTAATTTTTAGGAGCTTTTTCTAATGAAGCTTATATAATGAAATTTCAAGGGGCATTTTAACAGCACACTAAGATCGGAATTTGATTGATTTTTAAGAATAATTTTTTACAGGATGCTTTAAAGATACATCAATCTTAATGTTAAAATTGTTTGTTTTAAGAGAAATTTCCAGCAGAACTCTAAGAGTTAAAATCCTAAGCCAAAAACGTGCATTTCTGAAGGGTATATTCGGAACTCTTATGACAATTTGTGTGGTTTTCCTAGAGATTTAGTCGTGGATTTTGAGATTAGGAGGAGGAATTGTTGATTAGGAGGAGTACAAATAAGTGAATTTTAACGATTATTTCAGATTCAAAATGGTCGATTTTAAGAATACTTCCCTGCAGTACATTCAAATCATGTTTTTGTATAGATTATTAGGCAATATAGCAGATAAAACGCGAGGATTACACTGTACGACAAAATTCAATTTTTTAGTAATTAATTAATTTTACTATAGGTCCAAGCAGACGTCAATAGTCTAAATCTCACCTAAATACGAGGAAGTTATAAATATTAAAACGAAATTCAGGGTTAAGGGTATAATTTTTTTGTAATTGTGCAAAAATCTTCAACAAAGCAGCATTTTAGAAGGATGACGTCAAAGACCAAACAAAATATTTTTCATCAAATTCAAAACAAAACCAAACCGGATCTCAATGTGAACTCTGTATCAAAGAATAAAAAAAAATATTTTTTATTAATAATAAATGGCGCCATTATTACAAATTGCCGCATAAATTAATAATATTTATAATGCACTTCTCTGCATTTAATTATATTTCGTCAGAAGAAAAACATTATATTTATGCATTAAACCCCCTACAAAAAAATAGGATTTAAATGGAAAATTTTACCCTAAATATTAAATAAAGACTACAAAAGAAAAAAAAAAACAAAAAACAGAAAACAATTTAACCCAAATTGAAATTTATGAATATAGATATTAATTATATTTTTTTTTGCTTGTTTACAAACAATGAATGCAGGGGCTTTTTTTTATTACAAAACAGTCACATGACAATGGTGAAATCTTTTTAATTAATTAAACATTTCAATTGCATTTGCCAACATGAGTAACAAAACAAATAATGTTAGCAGATATTATGAGTTTTTAAACAATTACAATTGTTTCAATATTGAAATTTAAATATTTGAATATAAGCAAGGACTACCTGGTTAAAAGCAAGCGGAGCAATAGGTAGAATTGCGATATCATATGGGGCTTTTAAAAATAATAAAATAGTTGTATTTTAATCTACTTATTAAAATGTTGAATACCTGTCTGATTTTCAATAAACTAGACAGTTCAGGGTGAGATGAAAAAACTGCAACCAACTTCAGACTGCTGTCATTTCTAAGCCACCCGTCCGCTAGCTGTTACCACTTTTCCAGTGAAAGCTCATTATATTGTTTACAAGCGTACAAAAGCACTTTGCCGAGAATTTTCCAGAAAAATAGTTATTCGTGATGGACTTCAAGGGTGATAGAGTGATTTCTTTATATTTGGCTGGAGAACCACAAGTGGCTACCGTTAGAGAACTCCAGCATTTAAATGTGAATAACTCTTTTGTGTTTCGTACCATCTCTCGTTACCGTGATACTGATGGCCCGATGTCAAGGAAGTGGACGGAAGAAAACAGAAACATCAGCAGAAATGGTTCGAAATGTAAAGAAGCGACTTGATCGAAACCCATATCGCATTGGCCGAAAAATTGCTCGTGAGCTGAATATATCGCAATATTCCATTCGGTAAATATTCAAAAATGAGCTCGGGGCCATTGAAATTCCAAAAAGTGCAAGAACTTACACCGAAACGGAAAGAAAATAGACTCAAAAGAGCTAAAGAGTTACTTCGCTTGGCCGAAAGTGGTGAACTGCCGAATTTGGCTTTCTCCGATGAGAAAACATTCGTCGTCCAGCAGTTTGTAAAAAAAAAACAAAATGGTCGTGTTTTTTTGCAAAGGGTCAGCTGAAAATGTGCACCTTCGGTTGGCCACCAGAACTCAAGCGCCGGCCATGGTGATGGTGTGGGCCGCCATAACAGCCGATGGTCAATCTCTGCTCGTATTAATCGACCGTGGCATCAGAATAAATGATGCATATTATCCTGAAAATATTCTAGAAGGTGTATTAAAGCCTCGGTCATGCAAACATTTTGGCCGCAGACCTTGGACATTCCAACAGGACTCAGGACTCTCCGTTCGTATTAATCGACCTTGGCATCAGAATAAATGTGGAATATTTTAGCGTAAATATTCTGGAGGGTGTATTAAAGCCTTGGGTATGCAAACATCTTGGATATTCCTTAGACCTTGGACATTCCAACATGACTTAGAACTCTCCGCTCGTATTAATACCATGGCATCAGAATAAATGCCGAATATAATCGCGAAAATATTCGTTAGGCAGTATTAAGGCTTTGGGCACGCAAACATTTTGGCCGCAGACCTTGGAAATTCCAACAGGACTCAGCACGCGCCACCCAAGAATGGTTACAAAATGAGGTTCCTCGCTTCATTTCCAGCGCACAATGGCCACCAAAATCTCCGGATACAAATCCGTTGTTCTATTGTGTCTGGGGTATTTTGGAAAGCAAGGTTGGCACTAAAAAATACCAAAGTGTCGATCACCTCAAGCAAGCGCTTCACCGGGAATATGCCAAAATACCGCCGGGCAACATTCGGGAAGCGTCTGACGGTTTCATTGGCCGTTTGAAGGCCATAATTCGTGCCAAAGATGACCAATTCGAACAAATCTAAACTTATTCTAAAAGTTAAAAAGCAGTAAGTTCGGCCGTGCCGAACTTTGAATACCCTCCACCATTTGGCACCAATTTTTATAGAAGAAAGCCGTTATATTGGGGTCTATACGACGTGGACCTACATAGGCATTGTTTGTCACAAGCCATTACCATATTCAAATTCGAAACTTGGCTACCGTTATATCGGAGCTGTGCCAAGACCTGGACCAGCATAGACAATTTTTTGTTACAGGTTGTAGCATTCATTGCGAACTTCAAATACGATATCTTAAACAATTTCGGTGGGTATTGTACCTAAACTCGTCAAAATACCGAATATAGGGAGGTACTGATATATGGGGCCTTTACGAAGACCTAGACCTGCATAGACAATTTTCTGTAACAGGCTATAGTTCCCATTACGAACTCTAAATACGTAGTTTGAAACACAGACAGACGGACGGACATCGCTAAATCGACATAGAATTTTACGCTGATCAAGAATATATATACTTTGCTGGATCTTACATTGGAATTTCGAGGAGCTACAAGCGGAATGACAAAATTTATATACCCTCCATAGTATGGTGGAGGGTATAATAAAATGTTAAAATTATGGCGTTTGACTTTGTTGCAGTTTTTTAACCTCACCCTGTACATGTGCCTCTTGAACTACTGACTTAAATGTGGTATAGCTCCTGAATCCCAAAAAAATTAACAGTAGAGTTGAGCCTATCTAGATCGAATGAACCAATTCATGTTTTAGTTCCGCGGATTCCGGTAGTTTGTATGAAAAATTTGGGTATAAGTGATGTGATATGTAGGAAATCACTCATCATTGGCACAATTTTTTTCGACTGTATTGATGAGGACAATATTCTAACTTTTCGCCAACATGGACATTACTCCTAAGATTGGTATGAGTATGCAGGTTCTTCTCATTGTTTTTACCAATTGAAAAGTTGTAATATACGCATATTTTAGCCAAATCGTATTTGTGCACGAGCCTTACAAATAAAGTCCCTTTAAGTACATTCCTGAATTCCTATTCCAAAATAAATTCTCCTGTCAAGGACACTTCGTGAACGTGTTCCGCTTACCAAATTTATACGTCAATAGTAAATAAACAAAAAAAAAAGGAAAACAAACCAACGAAATAGAATACATCCGTAAAATAAGAAATTTACGTAAATTGTCTCAATACCCTGTTGGGCAACAACAGCCAGCAACAGCAGCAGTTTCCGTTTTCTGTTTTCCGTCGTCATTTTCAAATTTATTTCACAACAACAAAAAAGCCTGCCTAGTTGTTTCCGTAACCAAAGCAATCATTTGCAAATGATACGATTGTTATATTATCCACAAGTATATGTTATTGTTGTGTTGTGTTGTTCTTTGTTTTTTTCCTTTTGCCAAACAAACAATCAGCCAGTCAGTCAGTGTCTTATCTTCTATCGCTTCGTAGAATGAAATGTGTTAACATGCCATTAGTAATTCTGGCTGTGATGTTGTGAAAGAGATAATATTACCAAAATCGATTGACGTAGATACAGCAATGATGGCTGCATAAAATGGTATCTCCAGGTTTGTCTTTTTTCCATAAGGAAGGGGAATAAACAACGCAATTTTGTTGCTATTATGGACATTCGATATGTTTCGGAATATCAATAATAAATTTTGGAATTCTTTTCGAGCTTATTGAATAAATAATAATAATACGATTTGAACACCTGAACATCATTTAAGGGAAATTTATATGATTTTGTTTTTTTATGGATTCAATATTCCCGAAACGTAGCACAAAATTACGTTTTATTTTATTAGAATCCTTAAAACAAATACTGATGATGTATTGAACAAGTTACGTCTTTCAAAATCATCTATACATAAATTCATACAAAGACCGTTAGAAATGTCGGTAGAACCGAAAGTGTCTCCTAAGGAGTTACATCATAAAATTAACGATTGGAAAAGTACGGCATATATTTTAAAATCTATTTAAATCTGTGTTTCAAACCCATGCCCAAATTTTGAATATTTTAGCGCATTTAATAAAAAGCGCATGCTACTTCAAAGCCCGGAAACAGAATCTTTTGTTGGCAACGGTTTCAGCACATAGTGGTAAGGGTATTATGTCTTTGTGCATTTGTTTGTAACATGGAGAAGGAAGTGAGATAGACCCATAGTTACTTTTGAGGAGTTTCATAGAATCATCTTCTGGGCCGATTTATGCATGTCAGTCCGTCTGTACATGTATTTTTGCGAACAAAATATAGGTGGCATTTATTATCCGATTGAATGATATTTTGCAAGCAACATTTGTATGGCCCAAGGACGAACCCAATTGGAACTGATGAGTATCGGTTCAAATTTAGATATAGCTCCCATATATATTTTCAACCGATTTCGGCCAATATCACCTAATGGCCAATATCAGTCCAAATTACCTGAATTTTTCAATCTAGAAGCAAGTACATTAAATTTGGTGAAAATCGGTTCAGATATAGCTGTAGCTCCCATATATATGTTTCGTCAGATTTGGTCTTTAAACCCTCACTTTCGTAATATGCACTTCACAACAATGATCTTAGGTACTTGAAATTTTAGCGAAAATCGGTTCAGATATATCTATAAGGATGCTATCCGATTTGGTGTTAAAGTTTTTAATTTTTAAATTTGGTGAAACTAGGTCCTTATCGAAGTCAGCAATATTAATTGGTACTAGAGGTACAAACGCCTCTTTAAATTTGTTGAAAATCGTTTCAGAAATGGATATAGTTCCCAAATTGTGACTACTCTAAAGCCATTAAAATAAGGTTCACAGTTGGTAGTTCAATATAAACATTTTTTTTATTCAAATACGCGTACTGGTGTAGGGTATCATATAGTCTGAACCACCCTTTTGACCTTTCCTTACTGGTTTTTCATTTTAACAAGTTAAAAAGGATCAATTGGTTCTGCCGACAGAACAGACCCCAAGCCAATGTACGATTATTTGAATATATTTTGACTTCTGTTACGATTATTAAAACTGTTGACCCTCTGCAATTTGAAGAAAGTTGGATGCTTATTTCGCTAGGATTAGTGCTTCTCTTTCTACGAAGAAAATATATTTTTTTTTAAATTTCGAGCTTTTGTGGGGAAGGTACCAGAAGGAGTGATCGATATTTTCCATCTTAACACCAGACCTTGGGTTAATAAAATTGTTGGGATGTGTGAAATCTGAATACAATCGAACACTTACATCACATTTTATAAGAGTTGTAATTATCAAAATTTTGACCTTTTATGGGGAGGTACCTGATGGAGTGGACCGAAAGTTCGAGAAAAATCGCATTATCCTTAATCTTTACCAGAAGGAATGGACCCATATTGCCCATCTCCGAACTCGAGTTATCGTGCGCACCAGCCAGACAGACAGACAGACGGACGGACATTGCTATATCGACTCCAAATGTTCTGAAACGGATTTGGTCCAAAGAGACTTAGGGTCTAAAACCGTTATTTCGACTAGGCACGTTTTGACCATATGGCTGAGGGTATAAAAATCAGGAAAATTTTCCGTCTTTGCTCCATTTAGCACTCTGACGGACAGACAGACGCATAACCGGATCAACTCAGTTCGACGAAAATAAGTTATTAAAATTTTGAATCCTGGGCTAATATTTGAGGTTTTACAAACTTTTTGGCCAATGAAACTAGGATTTTAAAAGGAAGTTTTGGTGGATCCTTGGACGTAAAGGGAATTTTTGATGGATCCTCAAAAGTCTTTGAACGTGGATTTTAAACGGAATTTTCAGAATACTCTGAGGTGTCTATAGAAGTGGATTTTCTAAAGAATTTTCGGTGTATCTTTGAAAGTCTTTAAATGTGGATTTTTAAATTAGTTTTCAATGGATCCTCAAAGTTCTTTGAACATGGATTTTTAACAAATTTTTTTCTGGATCCTTAGGAATTTTTAAACAAAGATTTTGGAAGATACTTACAGGCCTATAGACGTGAATATTTAAAATAATATACTCTGGATTTATAAACGTGGCTTTTAAAAGGAATTTTCGCTGGATATTAAGAGGTCTGTGAACGTGAATTCTCTAATGAATTTTTTTTGATCCTTAGAGGTCAAAATTGGTTCAGTTTTGGATATAGCTACCATATGTATCTTTATCTGATTTTAGGTTTATTGTGCACCAAATGGCTTATATCAGCCCAAATTAACTGAAGCTTGGCTTTTCCAAATGAATTCAGTATAGAAGCAAGTACAATAAACTTGGCGAAAATCGGTTCAGATGTAGCTATAGCTTCATCTGATTTGGGATTTTAAGTCCCTCACATGCGTAATATGAACTCCACAACAATAAAGTTTGGTACCAGATATCAAATATAACTCAGAAATAAGTGCCTAAGATTTTGTCAAGATTGGTTTAGATTTGAATATAGTTCCCTTATAAAACTTTATACAATTTCACGTTTATTGTTCACCAAATTTCTATAATCAGCTCAAATAAACTGAATTTTGGAACTTCCGATGGAATTCAGCTCAGAAACAAGTACTTCTACACTTTGGTGATGTTTATGAACTAGCATCATTACTGGACCATTCTACGGCCCAGCGTAAGACTAGATCAACTTCATGACTATTTTGATTGTGCGATTTAACACCTATAGTAACTTTTTTGGGCCATGTTAAAATTCATTTCTATACAGACGTGCTCGCTTCCATTGAAGCATTTATACAACAGAAAGCCAAGGGTATTTTATATATAATGGCCTCTGCAGGGTCTTTATATACAGGACCTTTTACATACTGAAGCCTCTCGAGGGTTTTTTATACCCTCCACCATAGTATGGAGGGTATATTAAGTTTGTCATTCCATTTGTAACACCTCCAAGTATACATTGTAGACCCCACAAAGTATATACATTCTTGATCAACATAAAAATCCATGTCGATTTATCAATGTCCGTCCGTCTATCCATCTGTCCGTCAGTGGAAATTACTCTAGCTTCCGAAAGAAATGAAGTAGGTTGATAAAATTTTACTCAAATGTGTATTGTGTCTGCAGGACTTTTGGTATTGAAAATGGGCCAAGTAGGTCCACGCCTTCGTATAGCCCCCATATAACGGTACCTCCCGATATTCGGTATTTTAATGATTTTAGCGACATTATTTACCGGAATTGTTTCAAATTTGGTATTTGAAATTTGTAATAGATACTACAGCATAGAACTTAAAATGAGCCATGTAGGTCCAAGTCTTCGTATAGCCTCCATATAACGGTCCCCCTGATATTCTGTATTTTGATGATTTTAGCGACATTATTTACCGGAATTATTTCAATTTTGGAATTTGAAGTTCGTAATGACCGGAATTGTTTTAAATTTCGCATTTGAAGTTCGTAATGGGCACTACAGCCTATGAGGCTTTTTTACTTGTTATTTATTAATGGTTTCTTTTAGAAATGGACTTTTCTGGGAAGAAGATATAGAAATGATTACATTTCTCGAAATCTTGTTGTGTGCTTCTTTAATATAGAACGATTTTTGGAGTACGATTTCTATGTAGACATTTCTAAATAGTCGTCTATATATGAATATGTTTCGGATGTCATGATTTTTACAATGTTTGATTTTAGTGTTTATATGTTTTATACAAGTCTGAAAGATAATCCAAAATACATATTTTTCAAATCCTAAATTCGAAATATTGGACACATATATCATTGTTATTTTCCTTGGTATTATTTACGTAAAACATTTTTCCTGAATTGTTATTTAAAAATCCGATGTTTAGGACTGAAATTAGTTTTGGCAGCTTGCTTTTCTTAATAAATCATTTAATTAACTGGTAATAAAAATCGATTTTTTACATGTTCCACATTTTTCATTTCCTTCTTCTTGCAACCTTCTGACCTTCATTTACAAACATCTATCCATCCATCCTTTTTTAGAAATTGAAAATCAAATTAACCTTAGCTACCTTTCTATTTTCTGTGTCCTGTTTTTCCTTCCAGAATTCACGATATGTAGTAGCTCGTCCGTGCTGGAACAAAAACTAAAAACAATTACTGTGGCCAACACTGGCAGTGGTAACAGCAGTAGCAACGGTCATCATCTACCCGCAGAGACAACAAATAAATCTTACAAAATCACTGACAGTTTGCCAAACTTACCTGTCAATCTGACGGCGGCGACGGCAATGACGACGACGACGACAACACGGACAGTTGCAACAACATTGTCTCAAGTACCATCAATTCAGACATTATCGTCATCATCATCAGCAGCAGCAGGAGAAACAGAAAACTCAGCAGTTGCATCAGCAGCAGAACCAATGCCAATGTCCGCCACATCAATATCCACTTCAATGAAGAGAAAATCATCGTTAAAGACCTTAGAAACAGCAGCACTCAGTGAGCCATTACCATCGCCATCTGCAATATCTTCGCCATCGTCCCCAGCATCAGCACCCGAATCACTGATGGCAATTGAAACAGCTGAAAAATCACCATTTTCATCATTCTCTTTAACGGCAACCACACAAATACTGAATGAGCCACTTACACTGGACGACGATTTCAATGCCTCCAGTGAGTTATTAACGGGCCCGACATCAATCTTGAACACTCACGATTCGAGTGATTTACCACCACTCAGCGAAGCCGAACAGGCGGCCAAGGATTTATTAACGAAGGGATTTTCAATTCCCACCTATCTGCCGCCGTTCCCCGTCTTTGCCGTTGCCGATTTGCCAGCATATTTAAATACGGTATCGAGCACAACGACCGAGGCGCCACCATCAAATCACCACATGTCACCAGACGATATGAGTTCGCTGGAGAATCTTTTATTTTTCGATAATGGCGACGACCAGCAACAGAATCGTCGTCGACTGCAACAGCATCGAAAGCTGCAAATACCCAGGAGAAATTCTAGTTTTGTTGGTGCTAACAACGTTACAGTGCAGGAGGGCAGTCACGCTTATTTGCCATGTCGTGTAAGTATTCTACTTGTGTTTGTACTTTATTGCCAGGATAGGAGATAAAAAGGGGCGATATGAGATGGGGAGGGAAGGGAAATGTACTTTAAGCTTGTGTAAAGATGTAGACATTCCTTTAATATCCGTACTGATGCTTGAACTGTTTTAGGTCAAAGTGATACTTATTTGTTTTACGGAGAATCAACTACACTTGGCTATAATCAGACAGGGGGAGGGAAGAAATGCAATTTTGAAAAAATACAATTTGATATTAGACTAAAAAAGAGATAATTTCCGAGTTCTTAAATATCTAATGAATCAAACGTAAATCACCCCAGCATATGATTGTATGTTCAAATATAGTTTTGACCTGTATAAGACCGTTCCGAATTTATTTCTTCTAAAGATGAACATATGAAAATTTTTATTTTTACCGCATTCCTTAAGGTTATGGAATCCTTGGATGGTATGAATGCGAATTTTAAAAAAAATTGTCACTGTATCCTGATATATAAACTTGAAATTTTAAAAGAAGAGGACTACAAATCTGGATTAAAATATTACTGGATCCCTTGAGGTGCAAACACGTTTTTTTTTTTTTTTTTTTGAAAAATTTCACAACATCCTTGGAGGTCTATGGAAGTGGATTTTAATACCTTGATTTTTAAAGAAACTTCTCTTTATCCTTAGAGGTCCACAAACGTGGATTTTTAAAGAATTTTCGAGGATCCTCAAAAGTCTTTAAACGTGGATTTTTTTTAAAGAAATTTCACGAATCCGTAAAGGTCTATAAACGTGGATTTTTTTTAAGAATTTGCGAGTATCCTCAAAAGTCTTTAAACGTGGATTTTTTTTCAAAGAAATTTCACGAATCCGTAAAGGTCTATAAACGTGGATTTTTTTAAGAATTTGCGAGGATCCTCAAAAGTCTTTAAACGTGGATTTTTTTTCAAAGAAATTTCACGAATCCGTAAAGGTCTATAAACGTGGATTTTTTTTCAAAGAAATTTCACGAATCCGTAAAGGTCTATAAACGTGGATTTTTTTTAAGAATTTGCGAGGATCCTCAAAAGTCTTTAAACGTGGATTTTTTAAAGAAACTTTACGGATCCGTAAAGGTTTATAAACTTGGATTTTTTAAAGAATTTGCGAGGATCCTCAAAAGTCTTTAAACGTGGATTTTTTTAAAAAACTTGCGAGGATCCTCAAAGTCTTTAAACGTGAAGTTTTTTTAAAGAAATTTTACGGATCCGTAAAGGTTTATAAACGTGGATTTTTTAAAGAAATTTTACGGATCAGTAAAGGTTTATAAACGTGGATTTTTGAAAGAATTTTCTCTGGATCCTTTGAGGTCTATAATCATGGATTTTTGAAAGAATTTTCTTTGGATCCTTTGAGGTCTATAAACGTGAATGATCCATAAACGTATATTTTTGAAAGAATTCTCACTGGATCCTTGGAGACCTTGAAACATGGATTTTTCAAGGAAATTTAACTGGATCCGTGGAGACCTAATAATATAGATTTTTCAAGCAAATTTAACTGGATCCGCGGAGACCTAATAACATGGATGTTTTTAACGAAATTTAATTGGATCCTTGGAGGTCTTTAGATGTGGATTTTTAAGGAAATTTAACTGGATCCTTAATGGTCAAAAAATAATTTTCAATGGATCCCTAAAGTCAATAAACATGAATTCCTAAAAGAATTTTCAATGGATCCTTAAAGGTCAATAAACATGAATTCCTAAAAGAATTTTCAATGGATCCTAAAATATATATAAACGGAGATATTTAGGAGAATTTTCATTGGATCCTTAGAGGCCCATAGAAGTGGATTTAAAAAAATGTTACTGGACATTTATAGAAACTCTGATTTTTTAAAGAATCTTCACCGGTACCTTAGAGGTGTATGGACGTAGGTATTTATAGAATTTTCTCGTGGACGTGGAATTTTCTATGGATCCTTAGTGGTCTATAGACATGGATTCTTAAACGAATTTTCAATGGACCCTTAGAGTTCCATATATTGACGTGGATTTTGAAAAATGTTTAATTGGATCATTATAGGTCTGTAAACGTGCATTTAAAAAAATATCTGGATACTTAGCGGTCTATAAACCAGAATTAGTGGTCCGAAATATCCCATCTCAACATCAGATCTTGCGCTGATGGACAGACGGACATGCAAAAATCGACCCAGAATATGATTCTACTCAGATCATCAAAAGGAACTACGAGTCTATCGCGTTTCCTTTTGTGTGTTACAAACAAAGACATAATACCCTGAGCACCTTGTGGTGTAGGGTATAAAAAATAAATAAATAATAATAATAATAATAATAATAATAATAATAATAATAATAATAATAATAATAATAATAATAATAATAACAATAATAATAATAATAATAATAATAATAATAATAATAATAATAATAATAATAATAATAATAATAATAATAATAATAATAATAATAATAATAATAATAATAATAATAATAATAATAATAATAATAATAATAATAATAATAATAATAATAATAATAATAATAAAAATAGTAATAATAATAATAATAATAATAATAATAATAATAATAATAATAATAATAATAATAATAATAATAATAATAATAACAATAATAATAATAATAATAATAATAATAATAATAATAATAATAATAATAATAATAATAATAATAATAATAATAATAATAATAATAATAATAACAATAATAATAATAATAGTAGTAGTAGTAGTAAAAATAATACTGATATCTCATATACATCTTACTTACTTTTGAATTGAAGACACGTTATGGCCAAAGATTTTTCTTTACATTATTTTTAAGAAATCCTCGATTTACCTATCCAGGAAATGTTTGAAAGCTGTTTCCAAAATCTTGGAAATCCAGAAATTTCATTAAAATATGTGGACAGGAAGTCTTTGGAATTTACGGCCAAATATATTCTTTACAAATCTTAGCATGTTATCAAATTTTGATAAAATTTACAAAAACCACATATTATTGTTTATTTTCCTCTTTTTCGTTTGTTTTTCCATTTCACGGCGAAATCACAAATTCAATTTTCAGTCAAAAAAGTTTTCTCTCTGTAAACAATAAAAATTTCAAATGGTCTTTTGTCTAAGAGCATAAAATTAAAAAATAAAAATTTTTAATTTCTTAAATCTTTTATTTATATTTCCACAATTCTAAATTGAGTAGTATTTTCAGCCTCTCATTGTTATTATATACATTAACGCGAACATATGATCCGAGGATACATCCCTAGTTGTTTCATTCGAAATATTATCACATATAAATTTAATACGTTCTAATACAAAAAGGACTTACATCTAGGATACAATGTACATGTTCACCCAGACAGAACTATGTGAGTGATGAATGATGTGATCTCATTGATGGACCTATTTGGGTGGTTGCAAAGGAAAATAAATGGCACAGTGAAGTCACCTAATATGTGACACTGAATAGTTTTTAGAAACAACCCATCAAATGTATGCACTACAAGTTGGCTTACCAACCCATTATTGTAGGAAGTATACGACACATGAAATAAATGATTTCTCTGCCAAAACGTCGTTCTAAGAAGTACTTATTTTGCGATTTTAGTGGTAAAACAATACATATTCCGTAAGGCATGGAAAGGGTTTTGTAAAAAATGGTTTGGCTTTCCCGTGTGTAAAGAATATGTTTGCTGGGTAGCCGTAATAAAAACTCGTCGAAACATATCTTTCTTTGCATTTCATGCGTCTCTAGTTTTTTCACTCCTCTTGGGTTCCACTGTCCACATATTTGCTCGTTGTATTCATCATTCTTGTCACTCTCACGTAATAAACGAATCCACTTTGTTTGATGTATCGTTAAATAGTCGAGGAGGTGTTGAAGTACTCTGTTTTTTTTTTTTTTTTTGGTCGAGAGATTTTTAGTGTGGGAGTCAGGGTGTGGGTGAGTGATATGTCCCTCGAGTGAGGACACATCAAAAGAAATCTAGAAAACGTGGTTTGTTGGAAAAATTGGCTTTTTTCGTTTTGGGAGTTGTCTAGTTTTGAGACATCGTCTATGAAAACATGAGAAAAACTAAAACGCAATAGCCGAGAATGAAAGAAGGTTTTGTTAAGAAAGAAATGAAGCTTTTTGTTGTGATTTATAGTGCTGAGTAAAAGTAATAAAAGAACGTCGTTATGGTTAGATAAACTTAAGTAGATGGTGTCATAAATTTCTTAAATTAAAAGGAATCGGATTGATAGCCGTAGGCAATGGGTGAAAGAAAAACGAAAACATTTCTAGGACTTTAATGAATGAAACGTAAAGAAAACAAGTTAGAAAGTATCAGCCGGTTTTGCCGACAGATGTATAGCCTCAGCCTATGTCAGTTAATAACATATGTTTTGACTATTTTTGAAATCAGAATCAAAGGAACATCCAAAAAATATAGATTTGATTGATAGGTTATAGATGAAGTCTTAAAATTAATATGAGTAATGCAATTAGGGCAAAAATTATTTTCCCAATTATATTGAAGTCGGTTCATATTTGAATATAGCTCCTATATACATATTTTCGTCCGATTTTACATATTTGATGCACCAAACACGACATATATGTCCGATTCCAATGAAAACAACAACGAAAATAAAAACAAGTAAAAAAGCCCTCCAACATTTGGCACAAATTTGGCAATTTTCAAAAAAATAAAATCTGTTAAAATTCTGTTAAAATCTTAAAAATACCGAATGCAGGCGTATATTAGGGTCTATACGATGTCGTGGACCTGCAAATGCAAATATTCAAATGCGAAACTTGAAAAAATCCGTTTATAATGTAGCTAAAATCATAAAAATTCCGAATATAACGTGGTACCATGGGGGTTATGAAACGTCGATCTGCACAGACAATTTTCTATCATAGGCTGTAGTATCCATTACGAACTTCAAATGCGAAATTTGAAACAATTCCGTAAATAATGTCGCTAAAATCATCAAAATACCGAATATCGGGAGGAACCGTTATATGGGGGCTATACGAAGACGTGGACCTGCACAGACAATTTTCTGCCTTAGGCTGTAGTATCCATTACGAACTTCAAATGCAAAATTTGAAACATTTCCGGTGAATAATGTCGCTAAAATCATCAAAATACCGGATATCGGGAGGTATTGTTATATGGGGGCTATACGAAGACGTGAACCTGTACAGACAATTTTCTGTCATAGGCTGTAGTATTCATTACGAACTTCAAATGTGAAATTTGAAACAATGCCGGTAAATAATGTCGCTAAAATCTTCAAAATACCGAATATCGGAAGTACCGTTATATGGGGGCTATACGAAGACGTGGACCTACGTGACCCATTTTTTGTTTCATGCTGTAGTATCTATTACGAACTTCAAATACCAAATTTGAAACAATTCCGGTAAATATCGAATATCGGGAGGTACCGAATATCGGGAGGTACCGTTATATTTGGGCTATACGAAGATGCCAAAAGTCCTTCAGACATAATACCAAAAGTTCTGCAGACATAATACACATTTGAGTAAAATTTTATCAACCTACTTAATTTCGTTCGGAAGCTAGAGTGATTTCTACAGACGGATAGAAGGGCAGACAGACGGACATTGATAAATCGACATAGAATTTTATGCTGACCAAGAATATATATACTTTGTGGGGTCTAAAATGTATATTTCGAGGTGTTACAAAGGGAATGACAAACTTAATATACCCTCCATACTAAGGTGGAGGGCATAAAAAGAAAATGCCTAAAAGTCCTCCTTTATATCCATATTTGGAAATTCGTAATTAAAAATGCGTATTATTATACCCTCCACCTTGGAAGGGAGGGTATATTAACTTTGTCATTCCGTTTGTAACATCCTTAAATATTCGTCGAAGACCCCATAATGTATATATATTCATAATCAGCATAAAATTCTAATTCGATATGACGATGACCGTCTGTCTGTCTGTCCGTCTGTCTGTTGAAATCACGATACAGCCCACATTATTTGACGTAGAGCGCCAAAATTTAGCAGAGCAATTTGTATTGTGTCTAGGATGGTTGGTATTGAAAATCGGATATATCGGCCCACGTTCTGGTACAGTCCAAATATAACGGTACCTCCCGATATTCGGTATTATGATGATTTATGCCACATTTTTTCACTGATTTGTTTGAAAATTGGTATTTGTAGGTTATAACGGGTCCCTGTACGTGTGGCAAAACATGGCATATATAGGACCACGTTTTGATATATATACCTCCCGATATTCGGTATTTTGATTAATTTTGCCAAATTTTTCACGAATTTGTCTGAAAATTGGTATTTGTAGGTCATAACGGGTCCCTGTGCGTATGGCAAAACATTGCATGTATGGGTTCACGTTTTGGTATAGCCCCCGTATAAAGGTACCTCCCGATATTCGGTATTGTAATTTTTTTAGCCACATTTTTTCACGGATTTGTCTACAAATTGGTATTCGTTGGTCATAATGGGTTCCAGCTCCAATGGCGAAACATTGCATGTATGGGTCCATGATTTGGTATAGCCCCCATATAACGGTACCTCCCGATATTCGGTATTTTGATGGTCTTTTCCACATTTTTTCACATATTTGTCTGAAAATTGGCATTTGTAGGTCATAATGGGTTCTAGCTCCTTGGGCGAAACATTGTATGTGTAGGTCCATGATTTGGTATAGCCCCAATATAACGGTACCTGCCGATATTCGACAGTTTAATGGTTTTTGCCACATTTCTTCTAATGTTTACTTTACGCTAATGTGGAGGGTATTTAAAGTTTGCCCCGGCCGAACTTAAGGTTTTTTACTTCTTTTTCTCACCTTTTACAATTTTATTTGCATAATGTTTTCCCTGTCCCCCAGCTCAGATCTGACCATCAGCAAGTAAGCGAAAACTGTTCTATACACAGCTACCAAAATGTAATTAACCTAATATCACACAATCTTTACATTACCTATGGTGTTAAAACAAAGGTTTCCATTGGCAGTGATCGATTATTGTATATTATCATACCATTTTTTTTTTTCGTTTTTGTTGGCCTCAATGTGGTTAGTTTATGAAATTATGTCTGATTGACATTGACGGATCATATGAGGTGTCTCGCACTCTTTGTTATAAAATCTAATAATTCTGATATCATTCATCCATCCATCCAAAAGCTATTCATAGCAAAAATTCATATTCACACAATCTATGAAACATAATTTTCAAAAACCATTGACAATGATAGATGATAATTTAGTTTTGGGATAAATGTCCTACACAATTGCCAAACATTTGTTCTTGCAAAAAAACACACCCACACACATACAACGATGATTTACTTGTTATAAAATCATAAAATGTCATTTTGTTGTATATAAATCCATCAATTTGTGATATTAGAAGAGTTTGTGATTTGTGTGTAATGGTATACACAATCTAATACATATGTAAAGTTTTTGATGTGTGGCAAAAAAAAGTTGAAAATAGTTTTAGAGAAGGATTATTATATGGAAATCCTGAATTATAGTTCAGACACAGAGTGACAATATTTTAATTATTTTTTATAATTGAAAAAAATTGAAAAAAGAAATGTTTTATTGAAAAAAATAAAAAAAAAAAATTATTTTTATACACCACAACACTTTGGGATGAGGGTAGAAGAGAAGAGAGAATCTTATAGGTTTTGGAGATGATTGCAAAATATTTGGGGAATATAATGACCAAAAAACATAATTTTTATCCGACCAAGCAATCGCTACGAGCCACACTTCATACATACGTTATACATATGCACAAATTTTATGACATTCGATAAAAATATTTTTTTTATGAAATAATATTAAATTAATATGCTTTGGGGGTCGGAATGAAACTCGAGCATGCCACATGGTTACAGAGGGTATATATAATTTGATAGGGCCAAATCAGTGTCTCATCGAAATAACGGTACAAGAGCCTGTGTCTCTTTGGACCAAATCCTTTTCAGGATTTTTGGAGTCAATCTAGAGATGTCCGTCTGTCCGTCCGTGCTTCTGCTTGTCACGAAGGAAGTATCCAATTGGGTCCAAACTTGGTACATCGTAATATTATTGTCAAGCTTAGATCGTGTTCGAAGATGGGCAATATCTGCCCACTCCTTCTAGTTCCTTCCCCAGAAAATAATTTACCTGATAGAACCGCAAAAGATCATCCACTTTCCTTCATACTTTGCAAATCCCAATATATTTGTCAGTCCTTTTTTATGTGCGAAAGTGGACAATAATGACCCCACAAAGGGTCAAAATTTTAAATAAATATACAGCGTGAGATACAAAAACTTCAACAAAGTCAACACCATAATTTTTACATATTTCTTTTTAAGTTTCATTGCATGAAAGCAAAGAAATGTCGAAAATATCATTAAATTTTAGAATAAGTTTAGATTTGTTCGAATTGATCACCTTTGGTACGATTCATGGCCTTCAAACGGCCAATGAAACCGTCACACGCTGCCCGAATGTTTATCTGAGGTATTTTGGCCCATTCCCGGCGAAGCGCTTGCTTGAAGTGATCGACATTTTGGTATTTTTTAGTGCCAACCTTGCTTTCCAAAATACTCCAGACACAATGGTCCAACGAATTGGTATCCGGAGATTTAGGTGGCCATTGTGCTCTGGAAATAAGGCGAAGAACCTTATTTTTTAACCATTCTTGGGTGGCGCGTGCTGAGTCCCGTTGGAGTGTCCAAGGTCTGCGGCCAAAATATTTGCGTGCCCAAGGCTTTAATACACCCTCCAGAATATTTTCGCTATAATATTCGAAACTTATTTTTATGCCACGGTCGATTAATACGAGCGGAGAGCGACCATCGACTGTTATGGCGGCCCACACCATCACCATGTTCGGCACTTGAGTTGTGGTGGCCAACCGAAGGTGCACATTTTCAGCTGACCTCTTTGGCAAGTAAACACGATCACTTTTGTTTGTTTACAAACTTCTGGACAACGAATATTTTCTCAACGGAGAAAACCAAATTCGGTAGTTCGCCACTTTCGGCCATGCGAAGCAACTCTTTAGCTTTTTAGAGTCTTTTTTTCTATCTGATGTTTATTTTTGTGTTGCGGTGTAAGTTCTTGCACTTTTTTGCCAGGCAAATAAAAAGAAATCACACTATCACGCTTGAATTCCATCTCGAATAAGTTTTTTTCTGGAAAATTCTCACCAAAATGCTTTTGTAGGCTTGTAGACAACATAATGAGCTGTCACTGGAATAATTTTAGCAGCTGTCAGACGAGTGGCTTAGAAATGGCAGCATTTTGGTGTTAGTATTGAAAATTGTAACCCTTGGTGGGTGATGTACCAGAAGTGGTTGGTATATGTCTATTATCTTCACAATAGATCTTGTGTTAGCAAAAATGTTTGTATGTGTGAAATGTGAATAGAGTTGGATGCTCGTTTCGCTTTCTTTGAGCGTTTTGTTTGACAAAATCTTGAACGCTATATGGGGCCTCTCCCATCAGAAGAAATTGTCCAATCTCTTCAATCTTTACAACAGATCTTGTGTTGATAGAAATATTGAGCTATACCAAGTCTTAATGCAGTCGGATGTTAATTTCGCAATTTATGAGCTTTTGACCCTTTGTGTGGGAGTTACCAGAAGCCGTGGGAAATATATCCCATTTGCACAGCAGATCTTGTGTTAATATAAATAATGGGATGTGTGAAATATGAAGAGAACCGGATGTTTATTTCGGATTTAATGATCGTTTGGGTTATTCGAAAATTTTGACTCTTTGTGGGGAAGGTACCATAAGAAATGGTCCGATCTCTACCATCTTTATAACAGATCTTGTATCGATGAAAATATTGGGATGTACCAAGTTTGAATGGAATCGGAAGTTAATTTCGCGTTTTATGAATTTCATGGTTATTCAATATATTGGGGGAGGTACCAGAAGGATTGGACCGATTTATTCCATCTTCACGCCAGACCTTGGGTTAAAAAATATTGTGATGTGTGTAATTTGAAGACAGTCGGGCTTTCCTATCACATTTTATAGGAGTTAAAAATATTTAAACTTTTGACCTTTTTTGGGGCATTTACTTGATAGAGTGGACCGATATTGTCCGATTTCGCACCTGAATTAGCACTGATGCAAATATTAGGATTAGCGAAGTTGGCACAAAATTGGATTATCCTTTCTCTTTCTGTACAGTAAAATATTTTGTTTGGATAAATTTCGACTTTTGTAGCGGAGGTACCAGAAGGTGTGGACTGATATTGCCCATCTTTGAACTCGATCTAAGTTTGATAATAAAATTACGATGTTCCAACTTTGAACCAAATCGCGTACTCCCTTCGGGAATTATCGTGCGAACAAACCAGTCAGATGGACGGACGGACTCCAAATGTCCTGAAACGGTTTTGTCCAAAAGGGACCTGGGGTCTTAAACTGTTATTTGGATGAGGCACGTTTTGGGCGTATCGAATGATATCTTTCTTCAAATGGCTGAGGATATAATTAATTTCAGACCATCAATGTATCCTGAAATGCATTTTAAAGCCATGACGGAGGACCCGATGAGAAAAAGAGAAGAAAGAGGAAAAACTCTTACTGAGAAGACCTGGCCCACTCTGCCTGATTTCCGATGTTATTAAGTAAATATTAATAACATCGTTAATTGACATCGAATTTTATGCTGCTCAAGAATATACATAGATTTTCTGGAGTCTAAAGTCCATATTTCGAGGAGTTACAAATGGAATGACAAACCTTCCGTACTAAGCTTGTGGGTTAAAAATTCTGTTTTAAATCAACAATTTTCCGAACATTATTTCCTTAAAAAATTTACACTAATATATTTGGTATGATGCCATTGAATATCACATTTCTGTACTCTTTGAATCCCTTTAGTTCCAAGGTCATAAATCCTAGTTCTATCGTAGCGCTGAATTTGCTCTCCCAACATCGCTATATAGTACTTTGTAGTACCTTTTTAATATCATTGGCAAACAAACCCAAAATTCTATAATACCTTACCCCATTTTCGAAAATCTCATCAATAGCGAATTCGTCCTCATGGAATGTAAATACATTATCCAAGCCTTTATATGGTATCTCTTAGCCTCTTTGTGTTAGCTTTTCCCTCAAAGAGAATAGAGAGTCTCTCCATTTCACAGAAAACCACCTATGCCATTTTACTCATTAACATTTGTTCTTTGTGTTGTCTCTTGCAGATTCATCGTTTACAAAATAAACCCGTCTCCTGGGTGCGTTTACGTGATGGCCATATCATATCTGTGGATCAGACCACATTCATTGCCGATCAACGATTTCAGGCAATTTTCCAAGATGACAAAGAGTACACCTGGTCACTGCAAATCAAATATGTCCAGCCATCCGATGAGGGTTGGTTTGAGTGTCAGGCTAGTTCGGAGCCAAAAATGAGTGCCAAAGTCTATCTGAAAGTGATTGGTAAGTGTTTGGCTAGAGCAAACATTGTTAATTTGATGATAACCAGAAAAAAAAAAAAAACAAAAACAACAACACAAAAAAATCAAATGCAAACATTGTTCAAAGAAAATGACCAATGAGTGAATGACTGAATGAATGAATGACTGAATTCACTCATTCATTGTTGATGTGTGAGTGGCATTGTAATTTAAATGTTTGTCTGTTTTTTTTTTTTTTCGTTTGTTTCTCCCATCTATTTGTCCTTTCTCTCTCATTTAGTGCCATTAACCGAACTGATTGGAGACCAATCACGTTTTGTTAAGGCCGGCAGCAAAGTGGCATTGCATTGCATTGTGCGTGGCACCCTGGATCCGCCGCAGTACATTATCTGGTATCGAGATAAAACACAAATCAGCGATGACAATAAACTCGGCTGGTACACACAACTGGATCGAAATATATTTGGAAATAATGGCGATAATGAAAATACGGTAAGTGCATGCAATGATCTCTTCTCTCATGCAACCTAATGTTGCTGGAATAAAAACTCAATTGTCAGAACAAAAAAGAATGTGTTTTACTTTCACTTATTCGTGTGTGTGTGTTTTTTTTTTTTTTTTTTGCTCTTTCCCTCTCTCCACCATTTAGATTGGGTCACTCATTATACCATCTGTACGTAAAGTGGATTCCGGAAATTATACCTGCCAGCCATCGAATAGTGCATCTGTATCCGTTGACCTACATGTGCTTAGCGGTAAGTATTCTATAAATATTTTGTAGTTTTTTTTCTTCATTCAACCTTTTTTCTCGTTACATTCGCTTTCACTTTCATTATCTACACACACACACACACATACTTGTACACATGCGAGAGCGTTCGCATGCAATTGTGTGGTTAACACAGACACAGTTTCTCTACGTTTAACAAAACCCGTTAAATGACTGAGAAATTAACTCGCAACTATTGTTGTTGTGTTTTTATTTTTCTCTCTTTTCTTTTTTGTGAATAAAAGAATAACAAATAAAGTGAATTTGCCTTTGGGGGGACATGTTAATTAGAACGGTTTTCTAATGCTTCCGTAACTTCGAAAACAGTGCAAATAATTGTTTCGGGCAAATGGAGTGGGGGGGTAAACATTCTCCAGTGCTCCATTTTTATAACCTACACCACAAGGTGGTCAGGGTATTATGTCTTTGTGCATTTGTTTGTAACAGGCAAAAAGAAACGAAATGGACCCATAGTTCCTTTTGATGATCTGCATATAATCACATTATGAGTCGATTTATGCATGTCCGTCCGTCGGTCTGTCCGTCCGTCTGTCCGTCTGTCCGTCTGTCCATGTATTTGTGTAAACAAAGTACAGCTCGCATTTATTGCCCTATCCAGATGAAATTTTGCACAGATCATTTGTTTGGCCCAAGGACGAACCCTATTGAAATTGGAGATAATCGGTCAAAATTTAAATATAGCTCCCATATATATCTTCGTCCGCATTGCGTTTTATTGTGCACCAAACGTGTAATATCAGCTCGAATAGTATGTAATTTTGCACATACAAACATAAAAGGCCTGGAAATAAGTGTGCCAAATTTGATCGAAATCGGTTCAGATATAGCTATAGCTACCATATATATTTTTATCCGATTTGTTATTTTTGTCCTCCGCAGCCGTAATATGCACTCTGTAACAACAATATTTGGGGAAATATATCAAATACAGCTCAGAAATATCTTTGGCAAATTTTATCGTGATCGGTTCAGATTTGGATATAGCTTTCATATATAACTTCGTCCGATTTAGCTTTTATTGTGCACCAAACGTCTAATAATTGTCCTAATGGAATGGAATTTGACACTTACCACCGAATTGAGTCTAGAAGCTAGTGTGTCAAATTTGGTGAAGATCGGTTCAGATATAGCTATAGCTCCCATATATATTGTTCATCCGATTTGTTATATTTGTTACCCACAGCCGTAATATGCACTTCGTAACAACGATATTTAGGGAGATATATCAAATACATCTCAGAATTTTATCGAAATCGGTTCCGATTTGGATATAGCTCCCATATAAATCTTTATCCGATTTCAAATTAATTGTGCAATACAAGCCCGAAGATACTAATGCTTCGGCATATTTAGTCCTTTGAACTTTAAATTGTACTTATAATCATAGCATGTATGATTGAATTCTCCCATAAAAACTTTTAATTGTTATGTGGAGCTCTTTAGGACATTTTGGAATCGATCTGTCTGCCTGTCTGGCTGGTGTGCACTATAATTCTCGAATGTTGTATCCGATTTGGTCCAAACTTGGTACGTATTGTAATATTATTATCAAAGATAGAACGAGTTCGGAGATGGGAAATGTCGGTCCACTCCGCCTAGTACATCCCCCACCAAAAGTTAAAATTTTTATAGAAAATAATTTACCCAATAGACCAAGAAAGGAAGATTCAATTTTGTTCAAACTTTGCAAATCCTAATATTGAAATTAGTGCTATCATATGAGGACCGAATATGGACAATATCGGCCCACTTCATCAAGCACCTCACCACAATGGGGTCAAAATTTTGAATAAAAATAACGTTCATAAAATGCGAAATAAGCATCCGATTCTTTTCAAACTTTGCACAGTCAAATATATATATACACTCAAGATCTGATAAGAAGTTGGGATGTAGTGGACCAGATCTTAGGGTACCTCCCTTACAAAGGGTCAACATTTTTATATCCTCAGCCATATGACGAAGAGGGTATATATCATATGATACGACCAAAACGTACCACATCTAAATAACGGTTTTAGACCCTAGGTCTCCCTGGACCAAATCCGTTTCAGGACATTTGGAGTCGATCCAGTTCGATGTCCGTCCGACTGTCTGCCTGGCTGGTACGCACAATAACTCACGAAAGGAGTAACCGATTTGGTCCAAACTTAGTACATTGTAATATTATTGTCAAACTTAAATCGAATTCGGAGATGGGCAATATCGGTCGACGCCGTCTAGTACCTTTCCCACCAAAAGTTTAAATTTTCATAGAAAATAATTTACCTAACAGACCAAGAGAGGAGGATTCATTTTTGTTCAAAATTTGCAAATGCTAATACTATCATGTCAGGAGCGAATATGGACAATATCGACCCAATCCATCAAGTACCTCCTCCACAATGGGGTCAAATTTTGAATAAACGTAACGTTCATAAAACTGCCATCAGGTTCTTTTCAAACTTTTAACGGTCAAATATATCTACACCCTCAATGTCATATGGGAAGTTGGGATATATTAGACAAGACCTTAAGGTACCTCCCCCAAAATAGAGTCAACATTTTTATAACCTCAGACATATGGCGAAGAGGGTATATATCATTTGATACGGTCAAAACCTACCACACCGAAATAACGGTCTCTCTAGGTCTCTTTGGACCAAATCCGTTTCT
Organism: Musca domestica; assembly: GCF_030504385.1. Lineage (NCBI taxonomy): Eukaryota > Metazoa > Arthropoda > Insecta > Diptera > Muscidae > Musca > Musca domestica. The sequence continues at coordinate 4,079,532 of NW_026712362.1, forward strand.
GGGCATTTGGAGTCGACCCAGTCCGATGTCCAATGGGCTGTCTGCCTGGGTGGTACGTACGATAACTCTAGAAAGGAGTAACCGATTTGGTCCAAACTTGGTACATCATAATATTACTGTAAAACTTAAATCGAGTTCGGAGATGGACAACATTGGTCTCCACCTCCTGGAAACCTGTAACCCTGTCTTCAAATTGCACATATCCCAACATTTTTATAAACACAAGTCTAAGTGTGAAGATGGAATATGTCTGGTACCTCCCCCACAAAGGCTAAACATTTTGAGTATTCGACTCTCTTTTAAATTGTTAAATAAGATTCCCATAGTTTTCAAATTTCAGACATCTCAATTCTTTAACCAACGCAAGGTCTGGTAGCAAGAGTGGATAAAATGAATCACTCCTCCTGGTATCTCCCCACACAAGGGGTCAAAATTTTGAATAACCACGACACTTATAAAAGTCGAAATGATCATCCGATTCTTTTCAAACGTGGTACTTCTAAATATTTCCGCCTACACAAGATCTAGTATGGATATGGGCAATATCTGTCCACTCCTTCTGGTAACCCCACCCCCCCACAACGGGCCAACATTTTGAATAATTATTTACTCTTATAAAATGTGAAATAATTATCAAATTCTCTTCTCACCGATACTAAAATTTGTAATAACATAAGATCTAGTGCAAAGATGGGATATATCGGAGCACTCCCCATGGTACCCCCCACACTACGGGTCAAAATTTTCTATAATTTTATCTCTCATAAAACGGGAAATAACCATCCAATTCTCTTCATATTTCGTATATCTCAATATTTTTACTAACGAAAGATTCGGTTTGAAGATGGAATGTATCGCCCCAACCCTTTCTGGTACCTCCTCCGCATAGGGGTCAACATTTGGAGCAACCATGCGTCTCACAAAACGTGAAATGATCATTCGATTATTATTGAACTCGACAATATTTCTATCAAAACAAAACCAGGTATGAATATGAAATGTGTCGGACCACTCCTTATGGTACCTCCCCCACAACGGGACAAATTTTTAAATATTTATGTCTCTCATAACATGTGAAATAAACATCAGGTTCTCTTTAAATTTCTCATATCCCAAGATTTTTACTAACGCGTGATCTGATCTATAAATAGATATCGGCCTACCTCTTCGTGGGGTAGTCATTAAATGGAAATAAGCATTCGATTTTCTTCGAATTTCATATAAACCGATATTTTTACTAACGCAAGATCTGGTTTGAAGATAGAATATATCGGACCAACTCTTCTGGTACCTCTACCACAAATAGGTCAATGTTTTGAGTAACCATGTAGCTCATAAAACCCGAAATGAGCATCCGATGATTATTATATTCGGCGCATCCCAATATTTCTATCAACACAAGATCTTGTGTTTAGATTGGATATATCCGTCGACTCCTTCTGGTCGCCCCCCTCAAAATGGTTTATCTAAATAACTAAAACGATCATAAATTGAATAATACAAATCGGCCCATCCCTTTTTGGTACCTCCGACTCAAAGGTTCACAATTTTCAATAATTCTCTTTCTCATAAGATGCGAAACAAGTCAGAGATTATTGAAATATCAAAAAAATTATCTCAACCAAAAATATGAAGTTAATATGGAATACAGCGACCACTCATTCTGGTTCATTCCACACAAAAAGGTTACATTTTTGATTAAAAACTATTCGCATATAGTTGGAAATTAATTATCGATTTTCTTCAGACCACGGTTCACTATATCCGGAACTCCACGCAGATTTCAACATTTTCCAAAAATTATCGCATATCTCCTATAAAGCGAAGGAAGTAGTCGATAATGTCTAAACCTGGCACATCACAGTATTAATATCAGACGTAGTTCAGATGTGAAGTGGAAAATATTGACCCACTCCTTTGGCACCATAAACATTTTAATCAAAGACATTGGTTTAGGTTGGCTTTATACGATACTTTTTTAAATCATTTTTCTTTTATCTCTATCATTTAAATCTTGTTTAAGGCATAATAACATCGGTTTAAAGATTGTTTCTGCCCCTTTCGATTTTAAACGAAATGCCACATTTTACTTCCCTGGAAACGTCAAACCCATTCCCCATTACCCATACATTTCAATGTATGCCAATAATCCATTCACAAGCATCCCACATTTACATTCATTTCACAAATTCTTTTCATTTCACAAATTCTTTCATATGTTTGTATGTACATGTGTGGATTTATGTTTGTTGATTCATAACCGAATTCAAAGAATTCCCAAATTCATAACATTTTACATAAGTAAATACGTAAACGACCACTTACTTTTCAATATCAATTATATTGAATTCAAAAGTGATTAAAAATGAAATAAAGTGCCTTGCTGCCTTCCTGCCAATCCGCCTGCCCGTCCCGTCTGTCTGTTCAACAATGGGCATGTGTATGCAATCAAATACCATCAGCACGTGTTGTTCGCCACTTGCCTTCAATTGTAATTGTGTTCCATGCATAATTATATGAAATTATATTTGGAATTCTTGAGAAATATTTCACTCATATATATTGTGTAGCATGTGAAATTCGAAGTGAAATGATTTAATTATTAATTTGTGCCTACATATGTATGTGTGTAGAATTGTGTACCCTGGAGGTTGGGAGAAAATCGATTGAATTATTCTAGAAATTTTGAGAATTTAGCTTTGGAAAGTAAGACATCGGGACTAAAATATTTTTATTTTGCGCCTCTGTGCGGGGTGAGTATATTAATTTAGGTTTGGCTCAAAATTATGCAGAATTATCTGAGATGTATTTGATATATTTCCCCGAATATCGTTGTTACGGAGTGCATATTACGGCTGTGTGTAACAAATATAACAAATGGGATGAACAATATATATGGGAGCTATAGCTATATCTGAACCGATCTTCACCAAATTTGACATACTAGACGTTTGGTGCACAATGAAAGGTAAATCGGACGAAGTTATATATGGGAACTATATCCAAATCTGAACCAATCTCGATAAAATTTAGCAAATGTATTTCTGAGCTGTATTTGCTATATTTCCCCAAATATTGCTGTTACAGCGTGCATATTACGGCTGCGGAGGACAAAAATAACAAATCGGATGAACAATATATATGGGAGCTATAGCTATATCTGAACCGATTTCGATCAAATTTGGCATACATATTTTCAGGCCGAATTTGGGTGTATATGCAAAATTCCATACAATTCGGACGAAGATATATATGGGAGCTATAACTAAATGTTGACCGATTATCTTCAATTTCAATAGGGTTCATTCTTGGGCCAAACAAATGATTTGTGCAAAATTTCATCTGGATAGGACAATAAATGCGAACTGTACTTTGTTTACAAAAATACATGGACAGACGGACGGACATGCATAAATCGACTAAGAATGTGATTCCATGCAGATTATCAAAAGAAACTATGGGTCTATCTCGTTTCCTTTTGCCTGTTACAAACACATGCACAAAGACATAATACCCTGACCTCCTTGTGGTGTAGGGTATAAAAAGTATAATAATACTAATAATAATAATAATAATAATAATAATAATAATAATAATAATAATAATAATAATAATAATAATAATAATAATAATAATAATAATAATAATAATAATAATAATAATAATAATAATACTCTCGATGTAGCTAAAAAATTCTCAAGGATCTGAATAATGAAATCATGATTTAAAATTTGACAAATGGGGTGAGTAGACTTCCAGAGGTCGCATCTCAAGTAGCCGTTTTATTTTTGAACTGATGATAAACTTTGTAAATTTCCAAACATTTGCACAAAAATAATAAATAAGAAAAAAATAAGTATTGAATTATTTGGCCCATAAAACTATGAATTGAGGGTATTAAAAGTTTGTAACACCTCTATATATTGGTCCTAAAAACCTTATGTTACGTATTGTTCTGCTCATCTGAGTAGATCTAAATATGAGTGTGCGTCCGTAGTTCTGTTCATGCTATTCACGAACCCCTCAAATTGGGGTTAGAGTCAGAATAGAGGCCTATCGTTTTCGGAGACATTCGCAAAATTTTTAGGGGTTTAAATTAATAAAAAACATAAAATTTTCCTGATTTTGTAGTCAGGTCACAAGAAAATGAAACTTAACTAGGGACTAGAGCATAGGATAGTATATACAGGGTGAAATGGACAATACTTCAACTGTGAATATTTTTAATGCTGAATGTTACTTCTCTGCGAAATCCTTCAGAGCGATTTTCTTGTCGTCTATATTCAGATATCGGAGATATAGAAAAATGTAGAATTAATCTAGATTTTCAAAAATTGTTTTGAATACCCATTTTACCAGGAGGGCGTAAATGTAGGGCGAATGCACAGCTCTAGTGAAAACCGTAATTCGTTTGTATTGTATGTGACATGTATTTCAAGGATAAAACTGATAACGGACACATTGAATATTTATGAATGAGAAAATTGCTATATTTCCACTGGAAACAACTGCGGTGATTTAGCTACATCAAATACCGATGCTTTACTTTGAATATTTTTTAGAGATCGTTCGGAGTTCGGATATGGACAAAATCGGTCCGCTCTTTCTGGTACCTCCCCCACCAAAGGGTGAAATTTTCAAAAAAAAAAAAAAAACCTTTCACTGCACTGTAAGAGAACCCATAATCCGATTTTGTTCCAACTTTGCAAATCTTAATATTTTCCATCCCACAAAGGGTCAAAATTTTGAATAATTATAATTTGTATAAAATGTGATATAAGAGTGCGATTGTCTTTAAACCACACATATCACAATATTTGTATAACCCAAGATCAGGTGTAAAGATGGAATATACCGCTGCACTCCTTAGGAACAACATTTTGAATATTCATTGAGCTCATCAGACTCTATTCAGACTTGGCACATCTCAATATTTCCATCAGCACAAGATCTGTTATTAAGATGGTAGAGATCAGACCATTCCTTCTGGTACCTCCCCCATAAAGGGTCAAGGTTTTCAATAACCAAAAAAAAAAAAAAAAAAAACAAGTAAGCAAAGGCTACAGTCGAGCGGGGCCGACCGTTGAATAGCCTACATCACTATAATAAATGATACAGTTTATATAGGCGAGATACTCGAAAGAATTCCACAAGATATTGTGACAAATAATAAAAGAAGACCATCAGGTTTCGTTCTCTAATTTTCGAATAATAGCAACTCAAACTAATTTTCTCGTTTCCCATTTATTGGTAGATGTTGCACGTAAATGGTCTTCCTAGATCTGGAACCAATATTTTCCAAGGACCTATAATCTCTCAGAAGTGGCAAAAGATTAACATTTATTATTGGTTTTTGACTAAAACGCATCTATATGAGATACAGACATTTGACTATATTCTTCAACGAAATAGTCAGAAGTGCGTCTTTCCTGTATTTGTGAATTCTCCAAAAAGTCACTGGAATTGATATTTTCGTATTTTGTCTACAAAAGTTGGCAAACTATTTCATACATTGAATATTTTTGGATGGCCATCCAGAACTATTTGGCTTTTGCAATGTTCGGTAACCTCCATTCAAATGCGCGTGAGGATCGAGCAATAATTACGACTTGCTGACAATTTTGCAGTTTTTTTTGTCCATTTCAACCCCTAAATATATGGCGATTATCTCCAAAAAGAGTAGGCTTCTATTCTGACCCTCATCTTATCCCCATGCAAAATTTCATAAGGATCGGACCATAAATGCGATCTGTATATGATATCCTTATATTCTAACTACTTAGTTTTGTTAGCTGTAGAAATATTACCAAATGTTTCATTCAAAATGAAAAAATATGCCAAAAATATGACAAAATTGAAAAAATATGAGAAAATATTACAAAATCAATATTTTCATCTTTAGAGAGATATTTTTGTGCAATTTTTTTAGAAATGTTTTCTTTCCTGCCAAGAGGCCATTTTGAATTAATGAGAACTGTCGAAATCAGTTCAGCCGTTCTCGACATATAAGAGATCTTTCAAGCATATCTTCTTTGATAGACATATATATCGCACATATTTTGCTACATATCCGATTTGATGGATGTTAACATCAATGTAAAGGTCAGAAGTAACCTTGTCATGGCTTTGTGATTTCACCGGGATTTAAAATATTCGCGGTTTAATGAAAAATTTTGAATTTATTCAACACAAGAGATATGGTCTATTTTACCCCCTAAATATTATCCGATGACCACCCAAATTGGTAGGCTTTTTCCCCGCCCTAAACTCTAGCTACATGCGAAGTTCCGCGTTGATTGGTCTATAATTGCGACCTATATAGCTACTGCAAAATCCGACATTTTTTCAGTATTTGGTCCATTTCAACCCCTAAACATTTGACGATCATCACCAAAATAAATAGGCTTCTATTCTGACCCTAACCCCACCTTCGTGCAAAATTTCGTTATGATCGGGCCATAATTGCGACCTGTAGCGTGATTACAAATTAACATGGACAGACGGACGGACGGACATACATAGCTAGATCGACTCAGCTCGGCGAGCTAGGAAGATCCATATATACTTTCCTATATGGGAAACCAATATTTCGACGTGTTACATAAATTCTGGCCCAATCATACTTATAATACCCCCAACACATAGTGTTGTAGGGTATAAAAGTATTCACTTCTTTATGGCCATATTTCTACACGATTTTCTTAGATTTTATATTTTTCTGGCAAGATACCATTCCGATGATAATTGTGAAAATCAGTCTAGCGGTTCTTGACTTATGAGCAAAATAATTAAGAGATATATCTTTTACATATATATTGTACATATTTTGCTTTAAGTCCCATATCACGGTAAGGGTCTGAACTGAATTAAAAATATTCGCAGGGTAGAAAAAATTTTCGTATTTTTTTACACAAAACTTATGGTTTATTTTACCCGCTAAATAATGTCCGATCCGTCCGTACGAATTTGTAGGCTTCTGCACAGCCCTAAACTCTAACTCCATGCAAAATTTCGTCGGTTGGCTTCTAGTTGTGGCCGGTAGAGCAACACTTTAATCAGGAAAACAATAGGCTTCTATTCTAACTCTATGTGGCGTGATTAGAAATTAAAATGGATAGACGGGCATACAAAGCTAGATAGACTCAGCTCGGCTATATATGAAGATGCAAACATCGTTTCCTTTGTCGGTGACCAATATTTGGAGGTGTTACATAATTTTTGGCCCAATCAAACTTAAAATACCCCCAACACATAGTGTTGTATTGCATAAAAATAGAGATTTTTATTGAAAGTAAAATCGTTATTTTTTACAACTACAATAAAGTGTATTTATTTTCACGAAATAATTTTTTCTTAAATTTCCTTCAGTTTTTGAAATATAATTTATTCATATTTCGTTCACAATTCCCACAAATTCCACAGTATTTGCATTGTTATTATAACCTTTATACAATGTTTTTCAACATCTTCTCCCACTCTCTCTTCCTCTCTCCATCTCCCTCTCATTACAGGTGAATACTCAGCATCGGCCATTATGTCAGCAGCACGAACTTATGCTCTTAATGATGCGTATCTGTTGATTTTACTGTTATTGATGTTATTACACAATACGTGATTGTTGAGCGAAAACACGAATTAAGTGCAACAATTAATTTAAATTTATAGACTACACAGAAGAAGGTGTGGGCGGGGTGAATTGGGGTAGTGGAATTGGCCCGGGGGCGGGGAGGGGACAACAAAATAACCATGTAATGCACATCCTTACAACCATCGATTGATCCATCCATCCATCCATGCATACACGAGTCTAACGACAGCAACAACTACAACTGTAATGTGCTGTGAATGTGTGTGTATGTGCGTGTGTTTATTGTCTGCGGTTGTGGTAAACAAATTAAGATGAAGGACAACAAATAACAGATTAATTGTAATCGAAATCCCAGACACGTTTAGGATAACAACAACAACATCAACAACAAAAATCAACATTATAAGCAGTAGCCAAGGTATCTTGTCTTATCTTCATCAACATTTATATTTGTAAATAAAAACTAAACGAGCAAAAAACCAAAAATTTATTTCAAGTAAAAGTAACAAAAAATAATAATATTAATATTAAACATTAGTTGTCTGACTGCAGCTCTCATACATACAAATACATAGTTAATATTATTGTAAAATTAACTTTAAATTTATATATGCATAGAGACAAAAAACAATGAAAGCAACAACAAAACTAAAACAAATAAACATCTACAGACATGAGGATAAACTTAAAGTTGTGAACTATCAATAAATGTTGATCAGAATTCTGATGATTTTCATTAAAAAAATAATAATTACAATAATAAATAATACAAACAAAAACAAACATGAAATTAAGACTAAAGGACGATGATGAAGAAGGTGGCACATGTTAACAAAACTCAAAATGGTTAGCATCAATTCTGTACTATATAAATATGTGTAGGTGGTATATTTAGCATTTAAAGAGAACAAAAATCGACAGGAAATGTTTGCAATTATTTTCATTTATTTTCTAAAATATTTAATATCAAGTTTTAAAAATATATTTGAAAGAAATATGAAACTGTAATTTCAACTGAAAATCATAACAATTAGCGACTTAAACCACGACGGCGAAACAAAAGAATGGACTTCAGTAGTATTAAATAGACTCCTAAATTAGAAATTTGATCTGAGTTACCAGTGAGCTAAAAAGTAATGAATTATAATTGTTATAAAATGTACAAGGCAAAGTAGCTCACTTTTATCATACATTGTAATGGGTAACGGCGCAAAGAGTGGTTAGAAGCGGCAGCTAAACTTAAACTCGCTGGTTACAATCTTCGCACCAGCAATGTGGTGCGGTTAAATATGAATTCATCTATGGTGTTCATATTAAAGTATGGGGCTAGAATGCTGTTTGGTAAGTAGTTACTGGTGCCAAACCTAAAGTCATTACTTGGTAATGCATTTATTTTTCTGGAAATCGCTTCGAAATAATCAAAAGTAGATATGTGGCGAATCATCATCAACTTCAATGAAAATACAATTTTCTATAAAGATAGCTCAGATGAGCTGAAGTCACCGAGACACGTTAGATTTACTGACGTTTTTACTCTCTTTCCTTTTTGGGACTGATTCTTTAAAAGCGTTTTCATTGGGGTAGTTTCAAAAAGTTTTGCTTGCTATCGATTCTTAAGACATGCGGTCAGCTCCAGAGGGTTCCTTACTGATTGATTGCAAAGACGCCTAGAAGTTACAAACACTTCGAGGGATTGTTGCAGCAGGGGTGTCCATTTAGATGGATCTAAGAGAGAAATATAGTCCATGGCCGGAGTTCTTATATCTTGTCTTAAAGGTGACAAGGCTATGTTCACAGATAATTTTTATACTCTCAGTTTCACAGCTACAGAGGAGATATAGCATTTGGTACAACCAAAACGTGTCTAATCGAAATAACGGTTTAAGATACTACGTATTGTACGACATGTCCATCTATATCTCTGTTAACACCATAACTAACGAAAAGTGTATCGAGTTTCGTCCAAATTTGGTATATTACAACATTTTTACTAAACTTAGATCGAGTTCGAAGATGGGCAATATTGATTCACGTCTTCCTGTACTTTCGCCACAAAAGTCTTAAAATTTGAGAAAAAATACAAATATCTCAAAAAACATAAATCAGGATCGGAAATGCATAATATTTGTCCCCAGACTCCTGTACCTTTCTGGCAATGGGTCAAAATTGTTGTATCATAAACAGACCTCCGAAGAACTCGCTCGCTTTTGCTCACTCTAATCCGAGCGAGTGCTCTCCTGGGAGCAGAAAAAATAAATTAAGAAAACTCATTTTTGCGATGTTACTCGAATAGGAGTGAGCACGTTTTTGAGTGCGAGCAAAATTAGAGCAGGACTTTTGGACACTTTCCTATAATGGCCAACGTTTTCCCTTGAAGAATCTAAAAAGTTCAAGAGGAATACCAACAGACCTCCTCATGGAAGACCAGGTGTTCTTTTTAGTAGCCATTTTTATCTTAGAAGAAAATCAGATGGTTTTCTCATACAAGGGCAGCAAGTCTTTCCTGAGGATACTCATAGTTCTACCATAGATGAACACTAGTTCGTTAAATAGTATGCAAAGATATATAATTAAAGAAGAGCAACAGTTGTTGCCTTAGAAAATCTATCGTTCTTCTTATATGAGTTGTGAAAGTCCCTTCATACAACGCCCACGAGTCGTCTCTTACATGGCTCTTCTTAGAAGACCAAAGGTTCTTTTCAAGAAAACCTTTGAGTTTTGAGAGAAGATGAACAACTCCCTCGGAGCACGTCAACGGGTTTTTCATAAGAGGACAATAACTGTTCTCAAAGAAGACCATCAGACCTTCACCTAAAAGACCAAAATATATCGTCATTATAGGACAGAATTTCTCATAAAAAATCATTTAAAAAGCCGTAAGTTCGGCCGGGCCCGTTTGAAAGGAATTTGCCAAATCTCAAAAGCATATTCGGGTGTTACGACGATATGGACCTACATAGGTAACTTTTGTCATAAGCCATTACAATATTCAAATGCAAAACTTAAAAATCGGTTAATGATGTAGCTAAAATCATCAAAAGCTATACCAAAACGTGGACCTGCACAGACAATTTTCTGTCTTAGGCTGTAGTATACATTACGAACTTCAAATACAAAATTTGAATCAATTTCAGTGAATAATGTCGCTAAAATAATCAAAATACCGAATATCGGGAGGTACCGTTAAATGGGGGCTATACGAAGACGAGGACCTGCACAGACAATCTCCTATCTGTAGCATCCATTACGAACATCCAACTATGTTGGTGGGTATAAAAACAGGCTTATTATATAAAAGAGTTTTTCTCGTAGAAGGCCGAAAGGAGTTTTTATTAAATGCAAAAATTTGTTGTCATAAAAGGTGGGCAGGTTACATTATTGGAAAAGAATATGTTTCTAATAGAAGGCCAACTGTTATTCCATTAGAACAACAAAAGCCCATCTCAAGGAGGTTACTAACACAGTAGGCCGCAAGGTTTTCCAATAGGCCCTCTCATGTAAAGTAGAAGTTCTGCTCATAGAATATCTATAGCTCCTTTCAACAATTTTCTCTCCTTCCTTCCTTTAGAAGGCCGATAAATTGCAGCTTTTTCTTGTTTGTTCTTACTCCAAAACAATTAAAAATTCCAACCACTAAATAGTTTTTCCTTCCAACTTAAATGATATAATTGCAAAAACCCGTCAAAATTAATCAAAAGTAAACCTAAAATATTTAAATTAAAATAAATAAAATTCTAATCTCAAAAAAAAAAAAAAAAAAAAAAAAAAAACAAAACATTTAGCGTAAAGGAATTTTATACAAAAAGTCCACAAAAAAAAAACAATTTCATAGTTAATTAAATAAAAACGGAAATGAAAACAGAAATTGTTCATGTCAAGGAAAATATTTTGTTATTTTTCAATTTAATGAAAATTGAAAAATACTATTTATGTTGTGGTTGGCTTTGATTATTCTATGCCTGGCATAGGACGATTTGCCAAAAGCCAACAGACATACACACAACAATGCATTTTAAATAGCCAATCAAACATACAAACAAACCAACATATTGTAATATATATTCTCAGACAAATATAATTCTTCATTTACACACTCTCTCCAATACAGAAATCCTAGTCCAATCTCCTTCCACTCTTCTAACTCTCTCGCTCTCACTCTCTCTTAAAACATAATCAATTAAAGTACAGCAAATAAACCAAGAACATTTATATTGAACTAAGAATACTAAATATATTTCCTTCTATCAAAAAGTTTAATGTAATAAATTTTGAAAACCACAATAAAAATCGAAAATCTACTATTAAAAATTAAATTTAAAAATCTAGACCATAAGTAACTTTGTGTAAATAATTTCATACGTAATGTAATCTATAAAGGAAAACAAAAAAACAGAAAAAAATCCAATGTTAACATTTTACTTTTAAGTAAACCGAAATATGAAATGAATGTAATTCTCTTTCTCATAAAAATAAAATAAAACCAAAAAAAGTAAATAAAGAAAAAACAACAAAATGAAAAATAAATTCAAAAGAAATATAAAATATGGAAATAAAAACAATGTTGGATGTTCGTTTTATTTTCTGCTTCCTGTGGTTGGGTCTGTGACGGTAAGTTGGGGGATTTTAATTCCAGCCGCAATAAAAAAACATGGTTTATAATCCCTGTTTTCAAACCTATGAAAATGTGATTTTTTATGAAGTTATTAAAAATGTAATTGTAGGGGATTAAGTGTAGAAATTAAATAAAAATGAATGAATTTCTTTCTTTATACCCTACAACACTATGTGTTGGGGGTATTATAAGTTTGATTGGGCCAGAATTTATGTAACACCTCGAAATATTGGTTTCCCACATAGGAAAGTATATATGGATCTTCCTAGCTCGCCGAGCTGAGTCGATCTAGCTATGTATGTCCGTCCGTCCGTCCGTCCGTCTGTCCGTCTGTCCATGTTAATTTGTAATCACGCTACAGGTCGCAATTATGGCCCGATCCTCACGAAATTGAAAATGGAGGTGGGGTTAAGGTCAGAATAGAACCCTATTTCTTTTGGAGATGATCGCCAAATGTTTAGGGGTTGAAATGGACCAAATACTGAAAAAAATTCGGATTTTACAGTAGCTATACAGGTCGCAATTATAGACCAATCGACGCGGAATTTCGCATGTAGCTAGAGTTTAGGGCGGGGAAGAAGCCTACCAATTTGGGGGGTCATCGAATAATATTTAGCGGGTAAAATAGACCATATATTTTGTGTTGAAAAAATTCAAAAATTTTCATTAAACCGCGAATATTTTAAATCCTGGCGAAATCACGAAGCCATGGCAAGGTTACTTCTGATCTTTACATTGATGTTAACATCCAACAAATCGGATATATAGCAAAATATGTGCGATATATATGTCTATCAAAGAAGATATGCTTGAAAGATCTCTTATATGTCGAGAACGGCTGAACTGATTTCGAAAGTTCTCATTAATTCAGAATGGCCTCTTGGCAGGAAAGAAAAAACCTCTAAAATATCTCTCTAAAGATGAAAATATTGATTTTATAAAATTTTCTCATATTTTTTCAATTTTGTCATATTTTTGGCATATTTTCATTTTGAATTAAACATTTGGTAATATTTCTACAGCTAACAAAACTAAGTGGTTAGGATTTCAGGATATCATATACAGATCGCATTTATGGCCCGATCCTTACGAAATTTTGCATGGGGATAAGATGAGGGTCAGAATAGATGCCTACTCTTTTTGGAGATGATCGCCAATATATTTAGGGGTTGAAATGGACCAAAAAAACTGCAAAATTGTCAGCAGGTCGTAATTATTGCCCGATCCTCACGCACATTTGAATGGTGGTTACCGGACATTGCAAAAGCCAAGCAGTTTTGGATGGCCATCCAAAAATATTCAATGTGTAAAGGAGTTTGCCAACTTTTGTAGACAAAATACGAAAATGTCCATTCCAGTGACTTTTTGGAGAATTCACAAATACAGGAAAGACGCACTTCTGACTATTTCGTTGAAGAATATAGTCAAATGTCTGTATCTCATATAGATGCGTTTCAGTCAAAACCCAATAATAAATTTTAATCTTTTGCCACTTCTGAGAGATTATAGGTCTTTGGGAAATATTGGTTCCAGATCTAGGAAGACCATTTAAGTGCAACATCTACCAATAAATTGGAAATGAGCAAATTAGTTTAAGTTGCTATTATTCGAAAATTAGAGAACGAAACCTGATGGTTTTCTTTTATTATTTGTCACAATATCTTGTAGAATTCTTTCGAGTATCTCGCCTACATAAACTGTATCGTTTATTATAGTGTTGTAGGGTATTCAACGGTCGGCCCCGCTCGACTGTAGCCTTTGCTTACTTGTTTTATTGTCTCTTTTGTACTAGGCAAAAAAATTGTGTTTATTTAAGCACAAAAAGCTATATATAACAATGTTATAAATAATTTAATAAAGAAATAATCACACTGGGAGGAGCTGAATATTGCAAAATTGGTTATTCAATTTATATTGGAAATGTGTGTATTTAAGAAAATGGTAGTAATAGTAGTATGTATATCACATGTTACCCGGCTAAATATATCAGATTTTTACAAATCAATATAGAGGCTTTTACTTTTGGTGATTACCCCAATTGATAAAGACTGCCTAAATTGCTTTTATAATATGAACAAGTAAAAAAGTAGATAAGCTCGGCCGGACCGAAATTTTAATACCTGCTTACGAAATTTTCTGTCATAGCCTGTAGTACCCATTACGAACTTCACAATTCCGGTGAATAATGTTGCTGAAGTCATCAAAATACCGAGTATCAGGAGGTACCGTCATATGGGGGCTATACGAAGACGTGTACCTGGATACAAAAATTTCATTACGAATTTCAAATACGAAAATTGAAATAAGTCCGGTAAATAATGTCGCTAAAATCGTGAAATACCGAGTATCGGGAGGTACCGTTATATGTGAGCTATACGAAGACGTGGAACTCCACACGAATTTGTCATTGTTTGTAGTGCCCATTAAGATCTTCCAATACGAAATTCGAAACGATTCCGGTAAATAATGTCGCTAAAATCATCAAAATACGGAATATTGGGAGACAGCGTTATAGGGGGGCTAAATGCAGACCTGGACCTGCATCTACAATTTTCTGTTACAGGCTATAGTATCCATTACGAACTCTAAATTCGTAATTTTAAACTACTCTGGTGAATAATGACGCTAAAATCATCAAAATACCGAACATTGGGAGGTACCGGTATATGGGGGCTATATGAAGACGTGAAACTGCACAGACAATTTTCTGTCATAGGCTGTAGTATCCATTACGAACTTCAAGTGCCAAATTTGAAACAATTCCGTTCAATAATGTCGCTAAAATCATCAAAATACCGAATATTGGGAGGAACTGTTATATGGGGGCTATATGAAGATGTGGAACTGCACTGACAATTTTCCCTCTTAGGCGGTAGTATCCATTTTGAACTTCAAGTACGAAATTTGAAACATTTTCTGTGAATAATATCGCTAAAGTCATCAAAATACCGAATATCGGGAGGTACCGTTATATGAGGGCTATACGAAAACTTGGTCCGACATATCCCATTTACGAACTTAACCTGCCTGCTGGTAAACTATGTATCCAAAATTTTAGCCTTCTATCTCAATTCGTTCGAAAGATAAAATGATTACAATGAACAGACGGACAGACAGACAGACAGACAGACAGACGGATAGTCAGACAGACGGACATCTTTAAATCGTCTTAGAATTTTACGCTGATCCAGAATATATATACTTTGTTGGGTCTATTATAAATATTTCGATGAGTTACAAACGGAATAACAAGGTTAATGTACCCTCCATAGAATGGTAGAGGGTATAACAAGTAAAAAAGCAGTAAGTTCGGCCGGGCCGCACTGTGAATATCCTTCACCATTTGGAACGAATTAGGGCATTTTCGAGAAAAAATAAAATCAATTAAAAATTCTGTTAAAATCTTAAAAATACCAAATATCGGACGGTGCCGATATATGGGGGATATACGATATTGTGGACCTGTACAGACAAATCTATTTCCGGGGGTAAAGTACTCGAAAAGAACTCCTTGTGCAGAATTTCAGACAATTCTGTTGAAAAATGTGGCTAAAATCATCAAAAGATCGAATATCGAGAGGTACCGTTACATGGGGGCTATACGACTTCGTGGACCTATATATATTTCATCCGATTTGGGGTTAAATGTTCCCTGCATGCGTAATATGTGCTCCACAACAATAATTTTTGCACAGATATCAGATATAGCTAATAAATAAGTGCCTAAAATTTTGTCATGATCGGTTCAGATATAGCATTAGCTACCTTATATATGCTTCATCCGATTTGCGGTTTTAAGTTCCTCACATTCGTAATATGCAAAAGAATAATATTTGATACCAGATATCTTATAGAGCTCCTTTGTCAAACTTTATCGGCCTAAGATTTGCATATAGCTCTCATATACAGGGTTACCCATATTCGACGGACCCATGCTTTTTTTTAAATCAAAGAAAAAAAATAAAAATTTGGCGGTTGGCAATGTTAATCATTTAATTTGTTCCAAGTAGATTTGTTTACATCAATTTTTGAATATGATATCTCTCAAATGGCCGCCTCTGGCGTTGATGACGTATTGTGCCTTTTTGCTGCATTTTCCATCGTTTTTGCCAACATTTCGGCCGGAATAGCGACTATTTCTTCACGAATGTTGTCCTTGAGCTCTTCTACGGTCCTTGGCTTGTTAACGTAAATCTTTGACTTCAAATATCCCCACAAGAAGAAGTTAGGCGGCGTCAAATCGGGCGAACGCAGTGGCCAGTCCAAATCACCACGGAAACAAATTCTTCAGAAAATCGATTGTTATGCGACTTGTGTGAGGTGGAGCGCCGTCTTGTCGAAACCAGAACTGCCTAATACGCTTTCGACGAATAATTGGCATCACAAAATTGGTCATCATGTCGCGATAACGCTCCTGATTGATGGTAACAGCATGGCCATTTTCATTTTGGAAGAAAAACGGCCTAATGACAGTTTTCGCACTAACGCCGCACCAAACTGTGACTTTTTCGTCATGAAGAGGCACTTCTTGAATCTCCTGAGGATTTTCAGTGGCGTAAAAACGGCAATTTTGCTTATTTTCGGTCCCATTCAATGTGAAATGGGCTTCATCGGACATGATAATTTTGTTCCAAAATTGCTCGTCATCTTCGGCCATTTCGATGACTCTTTGGGCCCATTCCAATCGACGAGGCTTGTCCGCAGGCAACATTCTTTGCGTTAATTGAATTTTGTACGGGAACAAATGCAAATCAATGCGAATAATCGGTTGTAAAGTGGACCGAGCCATGCCCAACTGCTGAGAACGGCGTTTTTGGGATGTTCTTGGGGACCTCTCAACACTGGCTCGTACGGCAGCGATATTCTCGGCCGATCACCTTGGTCGACTTTTATATGGCCTCTTCGGATTAGAAAGAGTCTTACCAGTCGAAAATTTTTCGTATAAACGCTTAATGGTGTTCTTAGAAGGCAGCACGTTGAGTTTTCACAATTGATGCGCTCGCGTGGCGTGTATTGGTTCATGGTAAAAATCTGCTTGGACTGACGCTTCAAACGCGGTATGTCATTAAGCGATGTGACATATCTGTCAAAAGTTATGGCATTGCCAAATGGGTCCGTCGAATATGGGCAACCCTGTATAACCTTAATCCGATTTTTAGTTTTATTGTGCATATCAGTCCAAGTGGAGTGAATTTCGGAACGTACGTTGTCATTTGGTGGAACTTGGCTCCGATATATACTTTTTAGTATAACAACTCTGGAAGTGATAAAAAAAATATTTCCGTCAAATTTAGTGAAAATCGATTCAGATTTGGATAGGCATTCCATATATTTGTTCCCTATGAAACCAAATTATCGCTGCTCTAAAGCCAAATGTTGATGGGTGCTATGATCTATTTCAATTAAAGTCTTTTGAGTATACTATAGTCGGGACCGTCCGACTTTTGAGTTTTCCTTACTGCTTTTTTTTTGTGGCTATGGTAAAGCTCAATTCTATATAGGCAAATCCGCTTCAATTGATGCATTGGAAGACAGCATTGAAGTACTTATGCGTGAGATACTGGACGGGATGAACCATTTGAGTCGTAGTAGTAGTCACAGTCAATAATTTTATGAAATAGTCTTCAAATATTCAATTATGTGAACCGTACTATAAATTCAAACAAATATTTTATGCATTTATCTGCATATCCCTATATATCCTGTAACTCTTAAAAAGTCGTCCTATACGAGTATATTAATATTGATATCCTTTTTGTAATTGATTTGAAAACTAAATCGGAAAAACTTATTAATTTCCAAACTCCATTTGTTGCTTTTACGCACTTTCTTTCTACTATACCCCAAATTCATTACAGCTGCTTCCGTGGAATATTTTATTTTTGAATCCTGTCCATCCATTCATTTTAATATGAAATAAATATTTAATCAAGGTTGCAAAGTTATATAACATTTAGTTAAAGCACCGCACCGAATCACCTGAATTCAAACCAAGATAAAATAATTTCATCACTCAAGTGTAAACCTTTGGCAAAATTAGATTCCTCATTGGGCGTTACGCAAAGTCTCTTAATGCTGAGCACACCTATTTCGCATAGATGTAATAAAGAAAGTGGTAATAAAGAAAAGACCACTTTTTTACGAAGGGCTGAATGAAATAAATAGACCCATTTAAGCTTGAATTGTAATAAACAAATTTTTTGTTAAAAGGAATGCTCGGGGTAAGGTTCGTCTTCTGCGGGTTTATTATGCTTCAAAGTGTTTGGTTGTTGTTGCTACCACGACTGCTGACGTTGTCTTAGACTTACTTCAAATGTTTGTTTTTGCTGTTGTTGTTTTGCATGAATATTGGTTTAACTTTTTACACCGACACCGACCAGAACGTTATTTAATGCCTAATAGTCCGATGAGGAGGTGAAGAGTGAACGGTCTTGAGTAAAACCTACTTCTGTACTTTTATTGTTGGCATTGTGGCAATAAAACCAACAAATAAAATATAAATTATGACCAAACTGTACAAAAGGACAATCTAATGAAAATAAAATAAAGATTGAAATTAAAAAGAGGTCGATTGTGAGTGGGCCGAAGCAATTTTATGGGGAATTGGATTTTTTTCGGTTTATGCTTAAAGGTAATTCGGAAAGTTGTAAATATGAGGGAAAGTGATAGAAAAATAAAAGTGCTAGCTTTTGATTAAAGGGAGGACCACTTAAAAACCAGAAATAAGATTAAGGTGGCTATAAGGAAATGCTGATTTTCACTGTTATTTTTTGCGGATATATTGAATAAATGTAAATCAATTTTGCTAGTTTGAAAGCAGAAAATATAGACGTGACCCTAAAGACAAATATTTTGTTTTTTTTTTTTCTTCTAGAGACAGAACTACCTATTTCTCGAAAAATATTGTCTGAGTAGGATTTTTTTCTTTGCTATGAAAGTAGGATTATTGTCTTTAAGGATGGCAGAAACTATACCTTAATCGTATTCTAACTTTATTGGACTAGAACTGTACCCAACCCAGCCACATTGGGAAAACCAAAAAGTAAAAAATTAGTAAGCTTCAAGGATATTCGCAGCCTTAAACGTGGATTTTTAAGTATATTTTTTCATGGATATTCAGATCCTTAAATGTGGATTTTTAAATCTATTTTTCCAAGGATTTTCTGATCCTTAAACGTGGATTTTTAAATATATTCTACCAAGGATACTTAGCTTTACACGCGGATTTTTAAATTTATTTTTAGTTTTTTAAGGGATATTCACAGCCTTAAACGTGGATTTTTAAATATTTTTTTTTAAAGGATATTCACAGCCTTAAACGTGGATTTTTGAATATATTTTTTTAAAGGATATTCACAGCCTTAAACGTGGATTTTTAAATATATTTTTTAAAGGATATTCACAGCCTTAAACGTGGATTTTTAAATATATTTTTTTAAAGGATATTCACAGCCTTAAACGTGGATTTTTAAATATATTTTTTAAAGGATATTCACAGCCTTAAACGTGGATTTTTAAATATATTTTTTAAAGGATATTCACAGCCTCAAACGTGGATTTTTAAACATATTTTTTTAAAGGATATTCACAGCCTTAAACGTGGATTTTTAAATACATATTTTTAAAAAGGATATTCACAGCCTTAAACGTGGATTTTTAAATACATATTTTTAAAAAGGATATTCACAGCCTTAAACGTGGATTTTTAAATACATATTTTTAAAAAGGATATTCACAGCCTTAAACGTGGATTTTTAAATACATATTTTTAAAAAGGATATTCACAGCCTTAAACGTGGATTTTTAAATACATATTTTTAAAAAGGATATTCACAGCCTTAAGCGTGGATTTTTAAATATATATTTTTAAAAAGGATATTCACAGCCTTAAGCGTGGATTTTTAAATACATATTTTTAAAAAGGATATTCACAGCCTTAAACGTGGATTTTTAAATACATATTTTTAAAAAGGATATTCACAGCCTTAAACGTGGATTTTTAAATACATATTTTTAAAAAGGATATTCACAGCCTTAAACGTGGATTTTTAAATATATTTTTTAAAGGATATTCACAGCTTTAAACGTGGATTTTTAAATATATTTTTTTCAAGGATATTCACAGCCTTGAAAGTGGATTTTTAAATATACTATTTAAAGGATATTCACAGCCTTAAACGTGGATTTTTAAATATATTTTTTAAAGGATATTCGCAGTCTTAAACGTGGATTTTTAAAGATATTTATTAAGGACTAAGGGAGCCATAAACGTGGATTTTTAAATATATTTTTTTAAAAGATATTCAGAGCCTTAGACTTGGATTTTTAAATTTATTTTTTCAAGGATATTCAGAACCTCAAACATGGATTTTTAAAAATATTTTTCCGAGGACTAAGGGAGCCACAAACGTGGATTTCTAAATATATTTTTTTAAAGGATATTCACAGCCTCAAACGTGGATTTTTAAATATATTTTTTTAAAGGATATTCACAGCCTCAAACGTGGATTTTTAAATATATATTTTTAAAGGATATTCACAGCCTTAAACGTGGATTTTTAAATATATTTTTTTAAAGGATATTCACACCCTTAAACGTGGATTTTTAAATATATTTTTTTAAAGGATATTCACAGCCTCAAACGTGGATTTTTAAATATATATTTTTTTAAAGGATATTCACAGCCTTAAACGTGGATTTTTAAATATATTTTTTTAAAGGATATTCACACCCTTAAACGTGGATTTTTAAATATATTTTTTTAAAGGATATTCACAGCCTCAAACGTGGATTTCTAAATATATATTTTTAAAGGATATTCACAGCCTTAAACGTGGATTTCTAAATATATTTTTTAAAGGATATTCACAGCCTTAACCGTGGATTTCTAAATATATTTTTTAAAGGATATTCACAGCCTTAACCGTGGATTTTTAAATATATTTTTTAAACGATATTCACAGCCTTAAACGTGGATTTTTAAATATATTTTTTTAAAGGATATTCACAGCCATAAACGTGGATTTTTAAATATGTATTTTTTTTTTTTGAGGACTAAGAGAGCCATAAACCTGGATTTTTAATTATGTATTTTTTTTTTTGAGGACTAAGAGAGCCATAAACCTGGATTTTTAAATATATTTTTTTTCAAGGACTAAGGATATTTAGATCCTTAAACGAAGACTTCTTAATATATTTCTTTCAAGTATATTCTGATTCTAAAATGTGCGTTTTTAATATATTTTCAAGGATATTCACTGCCTTACATGTGGATTTTTAAATATATTTTTGCCAAGGATATTCTGACTCTAAAACGTGGTTTTTTAAATATATTTTTTCAAAGATTCTTAAATAAATATTTTTCAAGGATATTCAGACCCTTAAACGTGGATTTTTTAAATATATTTTTTTCAATGTCTGAGAGAGCCATAAATCTGGATTTTTAACTCGGTACATCGTAATATTATCACTAAACTTAGATCAAGTTCGGAGATGGACAATATCGGCCCACTCCTTCTGGTACCTCCCCCACAAAAGGTCGAACTTTTCAGAGAAAAAATTTTACTGTACAGAAAGAGAAAGGATAATCCGATTTTGCTCCAACTTTGCAAATCCAAATATTTGCATCAGTGCTGGTCAGGTGCAAAAATGAACTTCAACAAGTACCCACCCCACAAAGGGTCAACATTTTAACATTATAATTCTTCTAAAATGTGAAATAAGCATCCGACTGTCTTTAAATTACACACATGCAAACATTTTTGATAATTCAAGCTGTAAATGATATGTATCTGCGAACCCTTTCTGGTACCTCACCCACAAAGGGTCACGGTACCTACTCCAAAGAGGGTAATTTTAATAATCATAACAGAAGTCAAAATATATTTAAATAATCGAACATTGGCTGAGGGTATACATTTGTCGGCAGGACCGACTGATACTTTTTAATTTGTTTCGAATCAAGGTTTTATAGAAATTATTTTTAAAATGTACCTACACTTTGTTTTTTGCTTTCTTTTCATAATTTAATATATAACTGTTCGAATAGGTCGTCTGCCCTTAATTATCCTACAGATGGTGAGCAAATTTGTCCGTAATATAAAACGTTTTAAATATTACACCATGTATACCTTATGCCGAGTTTAGATAACGTAAATTTTATTAACAATAAAATGTCAATAAAATTGCTTCCTCTTATCAATACATCTGTCATCTGTCTGAAGTATTCGTAAGAGAAAATCAATTCCAATTTTGATGACCGTAACAGATTCATTTATATCATAAGTGCGTTGCCATTTATTAGGCCAATAAAACTTATGACATAAATTGATTTGTCACACATTTGAAACAAAAATATTTTTATGGTTTTTAGGGAAACATAAAAGGGACACATGTGATGTAACAAATTTTATTGAACACCGATAGGCTTCAATTGAAGTTATAAACAAATGGAATTTCCATCTTCGTTTATTTTTATGAAAGGAAAAAAATTACTTTAAAGTAAAATTGAAACATTTTGGGGGAAAACACAATTTTGGCAATAAATGTTTTTAAAACTAATTTTTTATGGTCCTTTAAATAAAAACTTTTAACAAAAAAAGCTTTTACAAGCACCCGCAGTTTGAAGAAACATTTCTAGTTAAAATACTTTTAGGGCCACAAGTTTTTTTTACGGAAAATTATTTTCAGTATCAAGTTTTCTTGTATAATTTCTTTTCTCTCTCTCTCTCTCTCTCTCTCTCTCTCTCTCTCTCTCTCTCTCTCTTTAAAAGAAGAGTCCCTGTATAGATATTTCTCTTGGCTTCAGTCAGGCTAAATTAGAAAATGAGCTACAGGGGCCAAAGTTTTCGTGTAGCCCTCATATCTTTGTACCTCCCCATATTCGATATTTTTACGATTTTAGCCACACTTTCTAACATAATAGTTTAAAATTCGGTATTTAAAGTTTATATTGGAGTATATCTCCTCGGACAGAACTTTGTCTTTACTGATCAACTTTCTCCATATAATCGTACCACCCGAAATTGTGTACCTCCCTATATTCAGTAATTTGACAATTTTAGCCACACTTTGTGTATACAGTTCTTAATATGTTCTATCTCCCGTGGCATTACATTGCCTTATAGGTCCACGCTTTTCTCAGTTTCAGTGGAATAGCTTCAAATTCGATATTTAGAGTTCATATTGACTTCTACATCCCGTAGCAGAGCACTATCTCTATAGGTTAACGTCCAATAAACATACTTCCCATACAAAAGTACTTTCCCTACATTCGATACATTGACGATTTAAACCACATTTACTAACAATTATAAAAATCAGAACTATGATTCCGTCATGGGTTCTTCGGTATATAGGTACAGGGTGAGATAAAAAACTGTAACAAGGCCAAACGCCATAATTTTTATACTTTTTTGTTTTTATGTTATTGAATGAAAGCAAAAAATGTCGGAAATAGCATCAAATTTTAGAATAAGTTCAGATTTGTTCGAATTGGTCATCTTTGGAACGAAATCAATGAAACCGTCACTCACTGCCCGAATGTTGCTCTGCGGTATTTTCCATTCCCGGCGAAGCGCTTACTTGCTTTCCAAAATACTCCAGACACAATAGTCCAACGGATTGGTATCCGGAGATTTTGGTGGCCATTGTGCGCTGGATATGATTTTTCATTTTGTAACCATTCTTAGGTGGCGCGTACTGAGTGCAATGGTGCTGAGTCCTGTAGGAATGTCCAAGGTCTGCGGTCAAAATGTCTGCGTGCCCGAGGCTTTAATACACCATCCAAAATATTTTCGTGATAATATTCGGTATTTATTCTGATGCCACGGTCAATTAATACGAGCGGAGATCGACCATCGGCTTCATCACCATGGCCGCCATCCACACCATCACCATGGCCGGCACTTGAGTTTTGGTTGCTAAAATGCAAATTTTCACATGACCTCTTTGGCAAGTAAACAAATTCATTTTGTTTGTTTACAAACAGCTGGACGACGAATGTTTTCTCATCGGAGAAAGCCAACTTGAGCAGTTCACCACTTTCGGCCAAGCGAAGCAACTCTTTAGCTCTTTTGAGTCTATTTTCTTTCTTTTGCGGTGGGAGTTCTTTGGAATTTCAATGGCTATGTTCAGCACACGAGCCATTTTCGGCCACTACGGCGCGGGTTTCGATTAAGTCACTTCATTATTTTTCGAACCATTTCTGCTGATGTTGCTGTTTTCTTCCGTCCACTTCCTTGACGTCGGACTACGCTACCAGTATCACGGTAACGATGGTACGAGACACAAACGATTTATTCACATTTAAATGCTGGAGTGTTCTAACAATAACCACTTGTGGTTTTCCAGCCAAATATAAAGAAATCACACGATCACGCCTGAATTCCATCACGAATAATTTTTTTTCGGGAAAATTCTTACCAAAATGCTTTTTTGCACTTGTAAACAATATAATGAGCTGTCACTGGAATAATTTTAACAGCGGTCGAACGAGTGGCTTAGAAATGACAGTAGTCTGAAGTGGTTGCAGTTTTTTTCATTTCACCCTATATATCTAAATTAAAACCGACTCTCACCAATTTCAATAGGGTTGGTCCTTGGGCCAAACATATATTGTTTGTTGTTTTTGGATAGATTGACGGACTGACATGCATAAATCAACTCAAAAAGTGATTCTGTGAAGATCCTCAAAAGTAAATATGGGTCAATCTCGCTTCCTTCTCCATGTTACAAAAAAAGCACAAAGATGTAATACCTTTACCACTGGTATAATGAAAAGATGATGGACCGAAAATACAAACTCGTTTTGATGAGTGCTATTCTGGTCAAATGCTTTCTCACTCAGATGAAATTTGCCACCTCTACCAAATCCATCAAATAGTTTCATTGAAATATTTATGGCGTATACAGTAGATAAAAAAAGCCCTCTTCACATTTCAATCTGTACCATGACAAAAAATATATTACAATTTATTACCTCGAACAAATAATCATAAATATTGTATGTGATATAACATAGCATATGATTTCATTCAATTACTGTTTTTAATAAAATTAATTGAATATGATTTTATGTCCAAACGCAGGGCAAATAAAATATATTTATATGTCATATCTTGTTCTTCTTCGTCGTCGTTGTCTTTGTCGTCTTTTTTGCTTACAAAAGGAAACTCCAAGAGAGAGCATAAAAACAAATGTTTATTGCATAAAAATTTTTATTACAAAATTTGCAAAAGCACAAAGTGTACTTAAAGGCAATTGACAGACCAGCCACACTTGTGGTCCGGTTTTCGGCAGCAACATACCGCAATGTCCCCAGAGTAGCGCTGGACGGAGATTAAGTTAATCGCCAAAATAATAAAGGAGGCAAGCAGGCACAGAAAAAAAAAAAAAAAAATGACGACAACAGCAACAACAACACACACCAACACCAAAAATTCCACTTCAAATTAAGTTGAGGCTGGTTGGAGAGAGAGAGCACATTGGAGGCAATTGTTTTCATGGTACAGTGGGGTCAAAAAAAAAAAAAGAAAAAAATGCATATTTTCGGAGCACAATTTTATCAGTCATTGTAGAGAGATTCATTAATAATTTTCGGGATCAAGTCACAAAAAATATTTAGGATTCATGAAAAGTTGAAATATCTGCCTAAAATATACGCGAAGTTTTAAAACCCGAACGAATTCAAACTTATCTCTATTTATTTGTTTACATTGCACCACTGTGAATCACACGGCAAGGACAAAGAACATGGTTTGAAACAACAAAAAGTTTCACTATACCGACACCGCCACCGTCCATTTAATAATAAAAGGCAAGGCCGCAGGCTATATACTCTCGTACTCTTGCTCGGAAACAATGCCTCTGTTGCCGTATTACACAGGCAGGCCATCATACAACGAGGAACTTTGAAAGTTGGTAAACATTTTCAAGAAATTTTTGAGAAAGGATGGATGGATGGCTGCCTGCTGGCCTGCCTTTTTGGTTGGTTGGTGTAGCCAATTGTTTGCTTGGATGGTGTGAGCATAACAACAGCAACAACAATACAATGTATTCAGCAGAGCAAAGGGCAAGAGTAAAGCATATTGCTGCCGCCAGAAGACAGCGTAATAAACAAACGAATATTTTCGTACGAAAATATTCAAGCGTAAAATGAGTTATGAAAGATAACGGCTGAAAAAGACACCCCGAAAGAAGAAGAAGATAGCTATTTTTAAAAATAAACACATGGTATTAAGTGGCTTAAACTTGGCAATTTTATTAAATTGTCTCCTCCAGCGAATGTAAGACAATTTTTTTTGTATAAGCTTGGTAGTATCGTACCGTAAAAATTTGTCATACATTTGCCAGAGGAGACAATTATTTAAGTTGTAAAGAAATATTTTAATGAGATATGTGGTTGGTGGTGGTTGTGGATGGGTGGGAATTTCATCTAAAATTATAATGAACCTGTTTTCTGGAGGAAGAGGTGAAGATGATAACTAAATACAAATGTCTTTAAAGAAGGAAACTTCAATTGAATATTTTTTTTGTTTATCCTCCATAATAAGATTGAGGGCATAAATTTTTGGTAACTTTTTTCCCCAAACCTTGAAACATCCATTGAAGGCCTAATAAAGTACATATAATCGTGATCAGCATAAATGACTATGACGATTGCCGTCCATATAGCCGTCTATCCGAGGTTTGTTGGAGTCACAATTTTGAAGATAAGTTCACAAAAAATTTTTATAATCAATCTATATCGATCCACATACCGGTATAACCCCTTATAAAACAGAGCCTTCTCATTTGCATATATGATGGCTATATGAAGACCTGTATCTGCATAGGAACCTAAATTACGGAAATTGAAAAAAATCGTTGAATAATGTCGCTAAAATCAGAAAATGCCGAATATAGGAAGAGACCTGGACCTGCATAGGCGATTTTTGTCACGAGTTAAAGTACTCACCACGAAGTGCAAATACGAAATTTGAAACATTTCCGGTGAATAATATCGCTAAAATCAACTAAATACCGAATACAAGGAGGTTCCGATATAGGAGTGGCTATACGAAGATGTGGACCTGCATAGACAATTTTATGTCACAGGCTGTGGTACCCATTACTAAAACGAAGCCATTCCGAATTTGAAGCCATTTCGGTTAATATATATTAAGGGTCTACTCTTCCAGAAATGATTTTTAAACGACTCTTATTTTAAAACCAAGGGGACATTTTTTTAATAAGGACTTTAAGGACTCTTTCTCCACAAGGGGTATTTTTAAGAAATGGGAAAGAAATTTTCCCCTTTCTCCCAAAACGGACCCTTTCTTACAGAAATTAGACTTTTATGGACTTCCTATTCGTCATATTAAAAAACAAGGATTTCGAAAGGTTGCTATAAGGATCCTTTCTCAACATAGGGAACTTTAAGGAATCTTTCTTTTAACACAGACCTTAATTTAAGGACCTCTTTTCCGGAATGGATACTTTCAAAGGACCTTTCTTCTGAAAAGGATCCATTCATTCAAAAAGGACCCTTTCTTCCAGGACCCTCCTTCTACACAGGTTACTTTAAGGAAAATTTATTTTCACAAAGTCTGATTTTAAGGACCTCTTTTCCAAACTGGATACGTTGAAGGAGCTTTTTTTAGAAAAACCCCTGCCTTTCAGAAAGTATTTTCAGTACTATTTAAGAACTCTTTCCTTCCATATTAAGAATTTCTTCTATAAGAGAGTGTATTTTAAGGACTTTTTATACCAATGAACCGTTTTTAAGAAAATTTGACTTTTTCTTCACTGGAAGATATTTTAAAAAAAGTTCCTCCTGAAAGGGTAATTTTAAGGACGTAATTTCCACAAGGGATGATTTCAAAGAGCTTTACATACAGAAAGGAACCTTTCTTCCAAAAAGGACAAAAGTGGCACTCCCTCCTTCGCATATTAAAGATCTTCTTTTCCAGAAAGGATGTTTAATGACCAATAGGTCTTTTTCCGAAAGCATGCTTTTTGAAGCTCTGCATCACAAATTTAACTTTTTAGGAATATTTCCCCTTTCCATAGGAAGTACTTTTAACGACAATTTCCTTGTGTAAGGATACTTTCTTCTAAAAAGGACATTTTTTCTCGAAAAATCTCCTTTCTTTACAAAAGTATGCCTTAAAGCAACAGTTCTTCTAGAAAGGGTTTCTGAATGAGGCTTTTTGCCGAAAAGGAAGACCATCTCTTTCAAAGAGAATACTTTGTTTAAGAAAACATATTTTAATGGAACTTTTTTAAAAAAATCTGTGATTTGGAAGACAAACAAATCTGCTCCATATACAAAAGTTTTCTTCTGGAAGAAGTGTCCTTAGTATCCATTCTAGAAGAAAACGCGATTTTGAATATCCTTTTTACATGTATTAAAAAGTCTTTTTATCCAAATAAGTTGTAATGAATCCTTTAGGAAAATTGTGCTTCTAAGGACCATTACATCTAAACAATCCTACTTGTAATTCTCCAAGAAAGAGGACTTTCTCCGACAGACAGATGGACACACATAGCTTCATGGACTCAGCTCGGCGAGATAGGAAAATAAAAATCTAGGATCAAATTTCGAGGAGTTACAACCTTTTTTTCCCAATCAAACTTATAATATCCCAACAGTATTGTAAGACATAAATAGATACATGTTAGGTACCACTTCCGGTTCAAGAAATTAAGAACATGAAAAAAATACTTCTACGTTCCATCGATTAGAAATATACATATAATATTTTTTTCTGATTTGACTATAGATATATCGCGAGTTCTACTCTCGGCGAATCTGTTCTCCTGGGTTAATAATATACTGACCTTTGTCTTTCATCTTCGAAAGGAATTTTCTGCTTCAAAATCTTAAAATTATTAATTATCAAGGCTAGTTATTTAAATATAATTTTTTACAAAAAAAAAACAGAGAAAAATACTTGACCAGATTGTGAAGATATCTTTTTCATCTTTATATTGCAAAAACCAAATAATGAGTAGTAGTCTATAATGAACCATAAAGTATAATCTTGTGTCTAGTACTTGTTGCATAGTTTAAGGGTAACCTTTTCTAACATCACGAAAAATTTCGAATTCCATTTGCCTCCCCCAAATGACATTCATTATTTGCCGAACTCACAAAAATCCCCTCACAAAAATTTACCTTAAAACAACAACTTTACCCTCAAGTACGGATTATGGTGTACCATTTCTAAAACACAATATATTTTTGTGGGGTCACAGCTATTCTTCATGCGAATTACACTTGTTGAACATTATTCAAAAGTGGAATGACCCGCTCGAAATACGATCAAGGTTGAATGTACATAATATTTAAAAAACAAAAACATCATTATAAAAATCGTATAAATCACTGTAATTAATTTGAAGTTATAATGACCCGTAATACCCTATTCATTTGTCGGAATGTAACGAAATCTAGTGCAGCTATTCTCATTAGTGGGGGAATTGAAATATTTCTAAAAGAAATAACATAAATTGTCTGAATGCCAAACATGAATCATGATTAAGTGTTGAACTAAATGTCAAACATAAGTGGTGGTTGTGAAATTCATTTAAATGGCGAATGGAAATTTGAGGAGGACAAAGTAACAATTTTTTTTTCGAAAAAAAAAAAAAAAAAAAAATAAAAATGAAATGGGGTCCTTAATGTAATTTGGATTTAAATTAACTTGAGTTTTAATTTCATAGAAATGTGTTGAAATTACATAAAAAGAAGTAAAAAGAGCTAAACATCCACTCACTATTGAGAACCAACATTGTGAAGAGCTCAAGAAAGGGAGAAACTCGTAAGATTTTTTACCTCAATCCAGACGTAAGTGATAGGTAACTATTTTGTATTTGAATAAAAGTGCAAGCAACGTTGAATCCAAATATAGATCAGTCTGAGGTAAAATTAGTAAAATTAAAATAAAAACCCGTAAGGAAAGGTAAAAATTTGGGCCGGGTCGATTATATAATGCCCTACACTACTAAGCGTATTTAATAGAGCTCCCGTAGCAAGAAGGTCCAACTATGAACCTTATTTAAATGCGTATCGTGGCTTTAGAGTAGTCACAATTTGGGAACTATATTCAACTTAGAATCGAATTTTAGCAAATTTAATGGAGGCTTTTGTACATCTAGTGCCAAAAAAATTGCTGTACTATGACTTCCATAAGAATTATATTAATAAATATTTATAGAAGGGCTGATATTACATATATGGTGGACAATAACCGTAAGATCAGAGGGAGATGAATATCGAAGGTATATAATAATCTGCACCGATTTCGATAAAATTTGCAAAGGTATATCAGGTATCAAATATCATTGTTGAGGAGTGCATATTACGCATGTGAGGGACTTTAACACCAAATCGGATAAAACATAAATGTGGGAGCTATAGCTATATCTGAAACGATTTTCACACAAATACAAAGTACTTGCTTCTGGTTTGAATTCCGTCGAAAGTGTCAAAATTCAGTCAATTTGGTCTAATATTGGCCATTTGGTGCACAATAAAACTGAAATCGGATAGAGATATATATGAACCCACTTATTTCTGAACCCACTTATTTCTGAGCTGTATCTGCTATTTGATACCAAATATCATTCTTGTGGAGTGCATATTAGGCATGTGAGGGAATCAAAAAAAAAATATATATATATTGAATGAAAGCAAAAAATGTCGGAAATAGCATCAAATTTTATAAAAAAAAGTTTAGATTTTTTCGAATTGGTCACCTTGGGTACGAAATATGGCCTTCAAACGGCCAATGAAACCGTCACACGCTGTCCGAATGTTGCTCTGCGGATTTTGGCCCATTCTCGGCGAAGAGTTTGCTTGTGGTGATCGACGCTTTGTGTTTTTAGTGCCAACCTTGCTTTCCAAAATACTCCAGAGACAATAGTCCAACGGATTGGTATCCGGAGACTTAGGAAATAAAGCGAGGATCCTCATTTTGTAACCATTCTTGGGTGGTACAAGGTCTGCGGCCAAAAAGGTTTGCGTGCCGAAGAATACCCAGAATATCCAGAATATTTTTACGATAATATTCGACATTAATTCTGATACCACGGTCGATTAATACGAGCCGAGGGCGACAATCGGCTGTTATGGCGGCCCACATCATCACCATGGCCGGCGCTTGAGTTTTGATGGCCAACCAAAGGTGCACATTTTCAGCTGACCTCTTTGGCAAGTGAACACGACCATTTTCTTTGTTTACAAACTGCTGGACAACGAATGTTTTCTCGTCGGAAAAAATCAAATTCGCCAATTCACCACTTTCGACCAAGCGAAGCAACTCTTTAGCTCTTTTGAGTCAATTTTCTTTCTGTTGCGGTGTCAGTTCTTGCACTTTTTGGAATTTTAATGGTTTTACCCCGAGCTCATTTTTCAATATTTGTCGAATAGAATGTTACGATATGTTCAGCTCACGAGCAATTTTTCGGCCACTGCGACGCGGGTGTCAATCAAGTAACTTCTTTACTTTTCGAGCCATTTCTGCTAATGTTGCTGTTTTCTTCCGTCCACTTCGGTGACATCGGTTACGAGCGATGGTACGAGACAAAAAAGATTTATTCAAATTTAAATGCTGGAGTGCTCTAACGATAGCCACATGTGGTTTTCCAGCCAAATATAAAGAAATCACACTATCACGCTTGAATTCTATCGTGCATAATTTTTTTCTGGAAAATTCTCACCAAAATGATTTTGTCGCTTGTAAACAATATAATGAGATTTCACTGGAATAAGGTGTCGGACGAGTGGCTTTGAAAAGACAGCAGTCAGAAGTTAGTTACATTTTTTTTCATTTCACCCTATATATAGGAGCTATAGCTATATCTAAATTTGAACCGATTTTTACCAATATCAATAGGGTTCGAACTTAGGCCAAACAAATATTGTTTGGAAAAATTCATCTCAAATGGATAATAAATGCGGCCTACATTTTGTTCAGAAGAATACATAGACAGATGGACAGACGGACAGACACACATAAATTGACTCAGAAAATGATTCTTCGAAGATCCTCAAAAGTTATCATGGGCCTATCTCGCTTCCTTCTCCATGTTACAGACAAATGCACAAAGACATAATACCATTATGTGGTGTAGGGCATAAAAATTGGATAACGTGGGACTAAGTCATGATTATGCAAATTTTGAACCCTTTTATGGGGGGAGGAAGTGAAAGGAGTGGGCCGATATTGACCATTCCTACTCCTGACCTAGCAGTGATGCAAATATTCGATGTGCTATGCCTGCAACAATTCGGATTATCCCTTTTCTTTATATCAGGTTAAAAAATATCTTGGAGCATTTGGCTTTCTTTTTGGAAAGGTACAAGAAGGAGTATACCGAAGTTGTCCATCGTCTTGCTGGCCTTAGCTTTATAATAATATTACGATGTACCAAGGTGGACAAAGTCGGGTTATATCATACGGACGGACAACACTTGATCGGCTATAAATGTCCTGAAACAGATTTCGTCCAAGGTCAACTAAGGTCTAATACCACTGTTTGCTACATCAAATTTTGGCCTTATCAAATGCAATACCCTCTCTAGCCATAGTGGTGAGGTTATAATGTGAAGTGATAAGATAAGATCTGTTTTAAAATTCCGAGCAATTTGCACAGCAACCAGTCAGGCAGAGGCGAACGAAGTAACGAACCTTGCAATATTTATCACATATGTTTTCAAGAAGAGACTACTTTCAAATTATATACCCTCTGGAACCATTAGACTCTGGGCATAGACAGGCGTGAGCAATGCATGGCCCAGGATTTGGTATAGGCCGAAAGGAAGGGATGTGATTTAATCACATCGACTCTACAGGTCTCTAGAATATCAATTTATGTTCACGCCTTGTCGACATCCTCGAATTTAGTCATCCAAAATATAAAATCTCGAATTAAACATTTTTACCCAAAAAAATCGAAATCATCAGGAAATACCCGAAATATTTAAATTATACAAAAATTCCATTTACTTTTCGGCCAATACATATACATTTCGAAAGCGACATTTTTCTGCCTAAGAAATGAACATTGGAAAATACATTTTCCTTGCGCATTACTGCCATCGCAAAATCCTTACTGTAATCTGGAAATTTATCACAACTTTGTTCGCCCACCCCTCTCAACATTATTCTCATTCTATTGACAAGTGTACAAGAATCTTGACGGCTAGACGCTCTTTGCAGTTAGCGTTGAAGTGGCCGACAAGGATGACAAAAACAAAAATGCCTGCCTGCTTGCCTGCCAGCCGGCCGGGCTGCTTACGTTCTTGCATCTTAATAATCTTTTAAAGAAAATTTATTGGATGACTCTTAAGTACGCTTCCACTCAGATGACCATCAACAAATGATGTACTTTTAAAGAATTTTCAATAAAAACAGGAAAGCTGATATTAAAGGCAATAATTTAGTAATAATGGCAGGCATGCCAAAGTTATGAACTTCAATCAATTTTGTGGAGTGAAAGTAAAAAAAGAGAGAGAGAGAGAGAGAGAGAGAGAGAGAGAGAGAAAAAAAATTAATGCAGTTTAACATTCTTTTTTTTCGGAGAGATTATGGAAAATTATGGCATTGGCATTAAAGAGAAAGTAAATGTACTTGTGTGTGTTAAGCGGAAAAATAATCGGAAATAATAATAATAACGTTCCAATAATGATGTTATCAGCATAAATTTGTTGAAAACACAAGACCCCATAATTGGTAATCAGATAAGAGAAGAAAATCAAAATTTTAATTAAAGTATTACATTACATTCCCGAAGAAGAATGCCAGCTACTGTGGCCATTATCCGATGGAAGTAATAAAATTTATTGTCAATGAAACAGATGCGAACATTAAATTTATGGTGTGCTTTGTGTGTGTTCGTATTTTGTCATACCGGAAAAATCGATTTTATCATCATTGGCTACTTTTTTATTGGCAATAAAAAAGTAAGAAGAAAAAAATTGTAATACAAAAGAAACAAATCGGATAAAGTAAGTTCTTTCTTTTGAAAGAGTCTTTTAAGTGATGGTTCCTTTTGATAGTTTCCGTGATAGGATCTTATGACAGTATTCTAAGAAATAGTTAAGGGAGAATAGTTAAGTAAGTAATATTACATGAAAATCTCAATTTGTAAATCAAAACTTGTCGATATTATTTAGCTACCAGGCAATGAATTTGAGTGGCGTAAGATGTTATGCATTGTCTGCAGTGAGGAGAATGAAGTTTTATTGAATACATTTTTTTAAATATCTTGTGGAAAAAGAAAGATTATTTTTATCTCCCTTGCATAGGGTTCACTACTTATTTAAAGACCTTTAAAGATATTAGTGGGGTATAATACATGTCCATCGAACGAATTAATTCGATTGAACGATTAATTGAATGGAGCGTGTGAACTAAGTCTGTAAATCTACTTTACTGAAATAAGATCAATGATATTACAGGTGCAAATTTAGTTAAGCCGTCCTCTGCGTCACAGCCATTGGGCTGCTTAACAATTCCACACATATCATGCGCATGACCAAAATTTTAGCCATCAAGGTCAAATATTTCGAATGTTAGAGTTATTACCACAGACTGATGGGTTTAATTTAGAATTTTCGACTTATCAATAATTTATACTTTTTTTGATCTTAGGCGTTTATAACGATGTTTAACAAATGTAAGGAAAAAATAAGCAAAGCATCCACGCTCCAAAAAAATGAGATTTTCAAGCAAAATTCAATAAAAATACTCTTGTGAAATAAAAAATTGCCTTAAGAAATATGTGGAATATTAGTCCATATTTTGATATAATTCGCAAATAGTGTGTCGAAACGATTTCAGGTATTTCGAAGACGATAGATGCATTTTCCACAGAAAGTGGCTATACAGGGTGAGATAAAAAACTTCAACAAAGTCGAACGCCATAATTTTTACATTTTTTTTTTTAATTTTATTGAATGAAATTAAAAAATATCGGAAATAGGATCAAAGTTTAGAATAAGTTTAGATTTGTTTAGATTTTTTCCACAGAAAGTGGCTATACAGGGTGAGATCAAAAAACTTCAACAAAGTCGAACGCCATAATTTTTACATTTTTTTTAATTTTATTAATTTTAGAATAATTTTAGATTTGTTCGAATTGGTCACCTTTGGCACGAATTATGGCCTTCAAACGGCCAATAAAAACGTCACACGCTGCCCGAATGTTGCTCTGCGGTATTTTGGCCCACTCACGGCGAAGGGCTTGCTTGAGGCGATCGATACTTTGGTATTTTTTTAGTGCCAACCTTGCTTTCCAAAATACTCCAGACTCAGTAGTCCAACGGACTGGTATCCGGAGATTTTGGTGGTCATTGTGCACTGGAAATGAAGCGAGTAACCTCATTTTGTAACCATTCTTGGGTGGCGCGTACTGAGTGCGATGGTGCTGAGTCCTGTTGGAATGTCCAAAGACAAAATGTTTGCGTGCCCAAGGCCTTAGTACACCCTGCAGAATTATTTGCGATAATATTCGACATTTATTCTGATGCCACGGTCGATTAATACGAGCGTGTTATGGCGGCCCACACCATCACCATAGCCGGCTCTTAAGTTCTGATGGCCAACCCAAGGTGCACATTTTCAGCTGACCTCTTTGGCAAAATAAACACGAAAATTTTGTTTGTTTACAAACTGCTGGACAACGAATGTTTTTTCATCGGAGAAAACCAAATTCGGCAGTTCACCACTTTCGGCCAAGCGAACTCTTTAGCTCTATTGAGTCTATTTTCTTTTTCTTGCGGTGTAAGTTCTGCACTTTTTTGAAATTTCAATGGCTTTGCCCCGAGCTCATTTTTCAATATTTGCCGAGTGAAATATTGCGATATATTCAGCTCATGAGTCATTTTCGGCCACTGCGACGCGGGTTTCGATCAAGTCGCCTCTTTACTTTTCGAGCCATTTCTGCTGATGTTGCTGTTTTCTTCAGTCCACTTCCGTGACGTCGAGCTACGCTACCAGTAACACAGTAACAAGCAATGGTACGAGACATAAAAGATTTATTCACATTTAAATGCTGGAATGCTCTAACGATAGCCACTTGTGGTTTTCCAGCCAAATGTAAGGAAATCACACTATCACGCTTGAAGTCCATCACGAAATACTTTTTTTTCTGGAAAATTCTCACCAAAAAGCTTTTGTACGCTTTTAAACAATATATTGAGCTGTCACTGGAATAATTTTAACAGCTGCAGGACGAGTGGCTTAGAAATGACAGCAGTCTGAAGTTTGTTACAATTTTTTCATCTCACCCTGTATTAAGTTTAAACATTCCTTTTGATTAGAGACTCATAATTAAATTTAATGTAGATATTATATTCCTTCTTCCGACACTTTCCCTAAAGTACCAAATATTAAGGTAGATGTTGTGTCTTGTGGGAAGCATATTCGATTAACAGGAAAAAAGTGAACTCATTATTTCCACTTGTAATATATACATTTTGAAAGTAATTTTGTAAAATACTGCTATATCTAGATATATCATTTAATCTGAGTAAGTCTTAAATATTTCCTATTCTGTGTAGAATGTTTATTTATTAAATTCAATGCAACAACTCGAAAAATGACTAAAGAAAATCTCCAAAAAATAAGAAATAATTTCGCGTTTTTACGACGGTTAATTTTGATTACTTTCTAAGAAGTTATATATTCACACTAACTTATGAATAAACAGTTATCAGAGTGTATACCGTAACGTTCTTTGCTATACACACCTCTCTTTTTAAAATTGAATAATATCCATACATCGTCCTATAAAACCTATTAATTCACATAATAACTGAAAATTATGCATCGACATTATTATTGCAAATATTTTATTAAATTTTTCCCCCATTAAAATAAAGTCAACACATATATATTCAATAAATATCTCAAAAACAATTACCTCCCTACCTCCAACTCTAGCGGGCAGCAACAACACACTCATAGATGTGTTGCTACGAGTATTTATACCGCCTGCTATTCATCATTACAGCCATCATCCGCCGATAATTGTTTATTTTGCATTTTCTTACTGATTTGCATAATTTGAAATTAAACAGAAAGCTATTATTAATTTAATGACAACATTAAATATTGACACTAACTTTGCGAAAAGTTAACTTTCACTTTGTCGCGAGTCGAATCGAATCGAGTCGAATTGAGTTGTGTTGTATTTGTGTTAATTGAAAACAATCAAACAGTCAACTGACTGTCAGCAAATTTAGTCAATTTTTCCGAAGCTCAATTCAAATAAAATTGAATGAGACAAGTGAATGTTTTTAATTGTCTATCGATATGAGTGTGATGTGAGTAGATGAGTGAGTAAGTGATTGACGAAATGGGTGTGTGTGCGTGATATCGCATTTAAATTAAAATTTCAAATTCTAATTAAAGGGCAAACATGTCGATGACAGATGTCATTAAATCTCACTTGAGGCAATGATGATAAAAAATAAATAAAGATTTGAAAGATTTAGTTTAGATGGAAATATTAAATGGAGAATATACATGAATAAGGGTGGGGAAATGGTTTACACTATAAAAATTACTTACATAATATATACTAGGCGATTGTCATATTCTTTGATGCGTAGCTCATAGGAGATTTAAAAATAATGTTAAGGCCTAATTAGGCATGATGTTCAAGTCATATGTAAAGTGATTTTTTTTTTTCTAATTGTTTGAAGCATTTGCATAGCATATTTTTAGACGGGAAAATAATAGTGATTTTATTGAAATGTAGAGTTTATAAAGGGTGAGATAAGAAAAAAAAAACTGCAACAAAGTCAAATGCCGTAATTTTTAAATTTTTTTAAAATTTTATTGAATGAAAGCAAAAAATTTCGGAAATTTTAGAATAAGTTCAGATTTGGTCATCTTTGGCACGAATTATGGCCTTCAAACAGCCAATGAAACCATCACAAGCTGCCCGAATGTTGCTTTGCGTTATTTAGGCCCATTCCCGGCGAAGCGCTTGCTTGAGGTGATCGACACTTTGGAAGTAAAAACGATTATTTTCTTTGTTTACAAACTGTTGGACAACGAATGTTTTCCCATCGGAGAAAACCAAATTCGTCAGTTCACCACTTTCGGCCAAGCGAAGCAACTTTTTAGCTCTTTTGAGTCTATTTTCCCTCTGTTGCGGTGTAAGTTCTTGCACTTTTTGGAATTTCAATGGCTTTACCTCAAGCTCATTTTTCAATATTTGACGAATGGAATATTGCGATATGTTTAAATATATTTTGACTTGTGTTATGATTATTATTACTATTGACCCTCTGTGGAGTAGGTTCGGAATGAATTGCCCAATATTGTCCATTTCATATCGGGGCTAAATAAATATGATATAAATATTACGGCGTACCAAGTTTGGGCTATATTTATTATCTCCTTCACTTTATATGAGATATGTGTTAATTTTTAGGAAATGTGCGACAGGTACCAGATATAGTCAAATAAAAATATTGGTATGAAAAAAATAACAAGAAAATCGGACACTTATATCCAATTTTGTGCGAGATTATAAATTCCATATTCATCTCAGGTTTCGGGTTGAGAGAAATATTTAGGTATAGGAAGTTGTAAAGAATCGCTGACTTGTTTAGCAAGTCAAACAGCGGATAAAAGTATTGAAAGTTGTGACTTTTTGTAGGCGAGGTACCAAAAGGCGTTCGCAGATATATATCATCTTCACAACAGATCTAGCGTGAGAAAATTTTTGGCTGTGTGAAGCTTGAAGAGAGTTGGATGCTCATTTCGCATTCTTTTAGCGTTTTGATTTTCAAAATCTTGAACCCTATATGGGGGAGGTACCAGAAGAAATTGTACGATTTCTACCATATTTAAAGCAGATCTTATGTTGATGGAAATATTGAGACGTACCATGTCTGAAAAGAATCTGATGTTAATAGTGCGTTTTATGATTTTAACGGATATTCAAAATTTTGTCCCTTTGTGGGGGAGGTACCAGAAAGAGTGGACCGATATATTCCATATTCACAGCATATATTGTAGAAATATTGGTATGTGTGAAAAATAAAGAGAACAGAATGCTTATTTCGGATTTTACAATCGTTTTTGGTTATTCAAAACTTGGACCCTTTGTGGGGGAGGTACCCGAAGAAATGGTCCGATCTCTACAATCTGTATAAAAGATCTTGTGTTGATGGAAATATTGAGATGTACCACATCTAAATTGAATCGGATGTTAATTTCGCGTTTTATGAGCTACATGGGTATTCAAATGTTGACCTTTTGTGGGGGAGGTACCAGAAGGAGTGGACCGATATATTCCATCTTCACAGCAGATCATGTGTTAGTTTAAATATTGGGATATGTGAAATATGAAGATAATCGAATGCTTATTTCGGATTTTACAAACGTTTTTCGTTATTCAAAACGTTGACCCTTTGTGGGGCGGGTACCAGTAGGAATGGTCCGATCTCCACCATCTTTATAATAGATCTTGTGTTGATGGAAATATTGAGATGTGCCAAGTCTAAATGGAATCGGGTGTTAATTTCGCGTTTTATGGGCTTCATGGATGTTCAAAATTTTGACCCTTTTTTGGAAGGAGTGGACCGATGTATCCCATCTTCACATCAGCGTTAGTAGAAATAGTGGGATGTGTAGAATATTAAGAGAACCGGATGCTTATTTGGTATTTTATAATCAAATTCAAAATGTTGACCCTCTATGTGAGGGGGGGGGGGGGGGGGTGTACTAGAAGGAATGTTCCGATCTCTACTAAATTTATAATAGATGTTAAGATGTGCCCAGGCTGAGTGATGTCGTAAGTTAATCTCGCGTTTTATGGGCTTCATGGATATTCAAAATTTTGACCCTCTGTGGCGGTGGTACCAGAAGGAATGGTCCGATATCTACCATCTTTATAACCGATTTTGTGTTGAGGGAAATATTAAGATTTGGAACGGGATGTTACGTTCGCTTTTTATGTATTTCATGAATATTCAAAATTTTGACCCTTTGTGGAGGAGGCACTTGATGGAGTGGACCAATATATTCCATCTTCACATCAGACTTTGGTTAATAAAACTACTGTGAAGTGTCCAGTTTGAAGACAACCAGATTCTTTCATCACATTTTATTAGAGTTATGCTTATTCGAAATTTCGACCCTTTGTGGATGAGTTACTGAATGGAGTGGACCGAAATTGTCAATTTTCGCACTGAGGCAAATATTAGGGTTTGTTGGAACCATATCCGATAATCCTTTGCCTTTCTGCGCAGTAAAATATTTTCTTTGAAAATTTCGACCTTATGTGGGGGATACAAAAGGAGTGGACCGATATTGCCCATATCCGAACTCAATCTAAGTTTGATAATAATATTACAATGTACCAAGTTTGGATCAAATTGTATACTCCCTTCGATAGTTATCATGTGCACCAACCAGCCAGACAGGCAGACGGAAAGACGGACGGACATCACTAGATCGATTCCAAATGTCCTAAAACGTAGTTGGTCAATAGAGACCTAAGTCTCTAGGACTAGGTCTAAAAACGTTATTCCGATGATGCAGGTTTTGGGCGTATCAAATGATATATACCCTCTGTAGCCAGGGTATAATTACGACTGAACTTATAGAAATGTATAGATAATAGTGTATATAGTATAACGGTACTTTTTACTTAAAAAATATAAAATTTTAAATATGCCTTTAACATCATGTGTAATCGGGCGTTTAAGTGCTAATTTTCCCATCATATTAGCCGTAATTAAATTATACATATTTTTCAAATTTATATAAGCATACTTTTAGGCGCTGCCAACAAAAACGCTACATTTTTTACCCTGCTACAAAATAATATACCTACAATGAAGCGCCTATAAGTATGCTCTACAAATGTCAAATATAATTGTGAAAATCGTCTTATATACGACTTCCACATGATATGTAAACTAGCCTTAAAGAAGGTCGCTTTAACTTTTTCATAGCTACATATTTTAAGTTTCGAATTTTTTTAGTACATTTTCTATTTAAACAGCAGCTAGAAAAACCATTTTCAATTTACATAAACTAACCTTGAGACATTTGTCGTTCGGTCTGTGTGTCACAACTTTAATTGTCAACTTTGCTGGTGGCCACACAAAGCCAGCCAGGTAAACTTAATTAATAAGTCGGTTTAAGTTGAAAAGAATTTGTTTTGTGTTTTGCTTTTTTTTCCTCCATTCCGCTCAAGAATCCAAACAAAAGAATTAAAGTAGATGGGGGGAACACAAGAAAAAAAAATGGGAAAACAGACAGAATGAACAGAATTTATGAAGTTTGTGATTTCAAGCGAGTACACTTTAGTTTCTGCTTTGCAGTTCCTTTTTCTGTTTTTTTTTTCAAGCTTTTTTAGTCTTTGTCCATGAACCTGCTTTGCATAGTTTTTTTTTTTGCTTTGTTTCATGCATTTTTTTCTCTCCGGTTTTATGTTTGCAAACTCATTATAAATTATCCTTATTGTCGGTGGTCCTTTTAAATAAACCTCACATAGCCAAGGTCATGGAGTTTCCTATGCCAGAAAATGAAATGCAAGGAAGTGGGAAGGGGGAGGTTTTGTTTTAGACATTAACTCTAGCTTTGTGATTAAGTGGAAGAATGTTTAATTTTGTAATTAAAGATAATTTAAATTTTTTAATTCAACACAAAACAAGTAAGCATAGGCTATAGTCGTGCGGGGCCGACCGTTGAATACCCTACAACACTGTAATAAACGATACAGTTTATATAGGCGAGATACTCGAAAGAATTCCACAAGATATTGTGACAAATAATAAAAGAAAACCATCAGGTTTCGTTCTCTAATTTGCGAATAATAGCAACCTTAACTAATTTGCTTATTTCCAATTTATTGGTAGATGTTGCACTTAAATGGTCTTCCTAGATCTGGAACGAATATTTCCCAAAGACCTATAATCTCTCAGAAGTGGCAAAAGATTAACATTTATTATTGGTTTTTGACTGAAACGCATCTATATGAGATACAGTCATTTGACTATATTCTTCAACGAAATCAGCGTTAATGAAATAGTCAGAAGTGCGCCTTTCCTGTATTTGCGAATTCTCCAAAAAGTCACTGAAATGGACATTTTCGTATTTTGTCTACAAAAGTTGGCAGACTCCTTCACACATTGAATATTTTTGGATGACCATCCAAAACTGCTTGGCTTTTGCAATGTCCGGTAATCCTCATTCAAATGTGCGTGAGGATCGGGCGATAATTACGACCTGCTGACAATTTTGCAGTTTTTTGGTCCATTTCAACCCCTAAATATAGGGCGATCATCTCCAAAATGAGTAGTCTTCTATTCTGACCCTCATCTTATCCCCATGCAAAATTTCGTAAGGATCGGGCCATAAATGCGATCTGTATATGATATCCTAACTACTTAGTTTTGTTAGCTGTAGAAATATTGCCAAATGTTTAATTCAAAATGAAAATATGCCAAAAATATGACAAAATTGAAAAAATATGAGAAAATTTTAGAAAATCAATATTTTCATCTTTAGAGAGATATTTTTATGCGATTTTTTTTAGACGTTTTTCCTTTCCTGCCAAGAGGCCATTCTGAATTAATGAGAACTGTCGAAATCAATTCAGCCGTTCTCGACATATATGAGATCTTTCAAGCATATCTCCTTTGATAGACATATATATCGCACATATTTTGCTATATATCCGATTTGTTGGATCTTAACATCAATGTAAAGATCAGAAGTAACCTTGTCATGGCTTTGTGATTTCCGCAGGATGTAAAATATTCGCGGTTTAATGAAAATTTTTAAATTTTTTTTAAATTTAAAAGATATGGTCTATTTTACCCGCTAGATATTATCCGATGACCATCCAAATTGGTAGGCTTCTTCCCCGCCCTAAACTCTAGCTACATGCGAAATTCCGCGTCGATTGGTCTATAATTGCGACCTGTATAGCTACTGCAAAATCCGACATTTTTTTAGTATTTGG
This sequence comes from Musca domestica, assembly GCF_030504385.1. Taxonomy (NCBI): domain Eukaryota; kingdom Metazoa; phylum Arthropoda; class Insecta; order Diptera; family Muscidae; genus Musca; species Musca domestica. Next base: position 4,122,717 of record NW_026712362.1, read on the forward strand.
TCCATTTCAACCCCTAAACATTTGGCGATCATCTCCAAAAGAAATAGGGTTCTATTCAGACCCTAGCCCCACCTCCATTCTAAATTTCGTGAAGATCGGGCCGTAATTGCGACCTGTAGAGTGATTACAAATTAACATGGACAGACGGACAGACGGACGGACGGACATACATAGCTAGATCGACTCAGCTCGGCGAGATAGGAATATCTATACATACTTTCCTATGTGGGAAATCAATATTTCGTGGTGTTACATAATTTTTGGCCCAATCAAACTTATAATACCCCCAACACCAAGTGTTGTAGGGTATAAAAATAATTACAGGAAATACTCAGTAGACTATGAAATTAGGCTTAACAGGACAAGACAAGTGTATCGGTGTTTATATATTTTTGAAAAGTTGGAAAATTGTTTTGTTTTGAATTCCGTAAATTTTAGAACTTTGAATTCCTATATTGGTGACTTGATGGGTATGATTAAATATTGCGATTTTTGAACTATTTTGCTATGAGGGTACGATATGTACTAAATGGTAAAACCTTATTATTGAAAAAAAAAAAAATCAATAAAAGTTTGAACTTCAAAATTCATTATTTGCGCAAATCGGCTGGCATTTTCGGATCTTTTTGTTTTAAGGTTACGAAAAGTACTAAAATGTGAATTTTTTCCACTATTTTTCTATAAGTATACGAACTGTGCTAAAAGGTACGACATTATTATTGAATGGTCAGTAAGAAGTAGAACTTAAAATATAGCTATTATGCATATTAAGGGTACAAAAAGTACTAAAATGCACAAAATGGGTGGACATCAGTCCTGAAGTAGCAGTTTAAAATAATATGGACATTTTCTTCCTGTATTTTTGTGAACAAAATGCAGGTCGCATTTATTATCCAATTGAGATGAAATTTTCCAAACAATATTTGTTTGGCCCAAGAACGAACCCCAGTGAAATTGGTGAGAATCAGTTCAAATTTGGATATAGCTTCCATATGTATCTTCAACTGATTTCGGATAATTTGTGCACCAAATTGTCAACATCAGTCCAAATAACCGGAATCTTGGTACATCCGACCGAATTCAGTCTAAATGCAAGTGCATCAAATTAGGTGAAAATTGGTTCAGATATAGCTATATGGGAGCTATACATGTTTCATTCGATTTGAAGTTTAAGTCCCTCACATGAGTAATATGCACTCCACAAAAATGATCTATTATTTATTGTGCTCCAAATGGCTAATATCAGCCCAAATGGCAATTCCGACTACATTTATCCTAGAAACAAGTAGTTAAAATTTAGTAAAAATCGATTCGGATATACGTATAGCTCCCATACATATGTTTCATGCGATTTGATGTTTAAGTCCCTCACATGCGTAATATGCACTCCAAAAAAATTAACTTTGGTACCAGATAACAGATGCAGCCCAGCAAAACCTTTGCAAAATTTTACAAAGGTCTGTTCAGCTTTAGATATAGCTCCCACACATTTCTTAATACGATATGATTTTTATTTTGCACCAAATATCTAATATCAGCACAAATAGACCGATAAAATTCAGTCTAAAGGAAAGTACATCAATTTTGGTGAAAATCGGTTCGGATATAGCTATAGTTCCTATATACAGGGTGAGATAAAATAAGTAAAAAATCATTAAGTTCGGCCGGGCCAAACTTTTAATACCCTCCACCTTAGGGTAAAGGAAACATTAGAAGAAATGTGGCAAAAACCATTAAAATGCCGAATATGGGAGGTAGCATTATATGGGAGCTATACCAAATCGTGGACCTACACATGCAATGTTTCGCCAAAGGAACTAGAACCCATTATGACCTACATATACTAATTTTCAGACAAATACATGAACAAATGTGGCAAATTACCGAATATCGGGAAGTACCGTTATATGGCGGCTATACCAAAACGCGGACCTATAATTATAATGACTCGCCACACGAACTGGGACCCATTATAATCTACAACTACCAATTTTCATAGAAATTCGTGAGAAAAAGATGTCAAAAATCATCAAAATACCGAATATTGGGAGGTACCGTTATATGGGGACTATACCAAAACGTGGACCTATACATACAATGTTTCGCCATACGAACTAGCATCCATTATGACCTACAAATACCAATTTTTAGACAAATCAGTGAAAAAATTTGGGAAAAACAATACAAATACCTAATATCGGGAGGTACCGTTATATGGGGGCTGTACCAAATCGTGGACCCATACATGCAATGTTTCGCTACCGGAGCTGGAACCCATTATGACCAACAAATACCAATTTTTAGACAAATCCGTGAAAAAATGTGACAAAAATAATCAAAATACCGAATATCGGGATGCACCTTTATATGGAGACTATACCAGAACGTGGACCGATATATTTCATTTTCAATACCAACCATCCTAGACACAATACAAATTGCTCTGCTAAATTTTGGCGCTCTACGTCAAATAATGTGGGCTGTATCGTGATTTCAACAGACAGACGGAAATCGTTAAATCGACTTAGAATTTTATGCTGATTATGAATATATATACTTTATGGGGTCTACGACGAATATTTGAGGATGTTACAAACGGAATGACAAAGTTAATATACCCTCCTTTCCAAGGTGGAGGGTATAAAAACTGCAACAAAGTCAAACGCCATAATTTTTACATTTTTTTTTTTAATTTTACTGTTTAGATTTGTTCAAATTGGTACCCTTTGGCACGAATTATGACCTTCAAACGGCCAATAAAACCGTCGCACGCTGCCCGAATGTTTCTCTGCGGTATTTTGGTCCATTCTCGGCGAAGCGCTTGCTGGAGGTGATCGACACTTTCGTATTTTTTAGTGCCAACCTTGTTTTAAAAATACTCCAGACTCAATAGTCCAACGGCTGGCCATTGTGGCCATTGTGCTCTGAAAATGAAGCGGGGGGACAACGAATGTTGTCCCATCGGAGAAAACCAAATTCGGCAGTTCACCACTTTCGGCCAAGCGAAGCAACTCTTTAGCTCTTTTGAGTCTATTTTCTTTCTGTTGCGGTGTAAGTTCTTGCACTTTTTTGAATTTCAATGGCTTTACCCCGAGCTAATCTTTCAATATTTGCCGAATGGAATATTGTGATTTCGTAGGGATTATAAATATTCGCGGTTTAATGGATTTTTATTTATTTTTCTCACAGATGTTATGGTCTATTTCACGCCCTAAATACTATCCGATTACTATTCAAATTTTTAGGCTACTGCCCTTCTACTCTTAGTTCTATGCCCATGCAAAAATCCGCTTGGTCTAGAATTGTGGTCTGTAGAGAAACTTTAAAATCAACAATTTTTCAGGTTTTTGTCGATTTCAAACCTCAAATATTTTTCCATCAACTCTAATGGGAAAGGGCTTCTTTCTGTTTCTAACCCTATTATCATGCAAAATTATGGCTCTCTCGGACCAAAAAATGTTAGCTGTATCGTGATTACAAATTAACATGAACAGATGGATTGACGAACGGACATCCATAGCAAGATCGACTCAGCACGGCGGAATAGGAATATCCAAATGCAACATATTATGAGCAGCACCAATATTTCGAGGTGTTAAAAACTTTTTGACCCAATTAAAAATATAAAATCCCCAACACATAGTGTTGCAGATTAAAAAAATATAAATATAAAAAATATAACATTGGTATTATTCTTTTGTCTTCACTTTCCGTATTTGCAATTAATCTGAAAAAAAAAAAAAAAAAAAAATTAAAAATGTACCAAACCGAGCTTTTTCTAAGCTACAAGGATGCAATCTTACTCCAATGTTTGAGCTATCTGAAATAAGTCTTAATTATGTATTTAGCTGACGTAGACTGCCAATTCCAAAGAGTGGTTCTGTTAAGTTAATACTTAGAAAAACATGTATCTCCTAAACTTTTTGAGTTATGAAGACATTTTCATTCTCATGGTTATATTTCCGGCAAACCGTGTATTACACAAAATATTCTTTCTAAACTCCCCAAATATGTCTCCCATTTTACTAAAATTTAACATCTCCATTAAATTTACAAAAATTCCAACATTTTATATTCTTTGGTCATGCAAATGACAACGACCGTTAACAAACCCACATTTGTGTATTTCTACCGAAGAGAAAGGAAAATGTAAATGTCACAACTTGAAAATGTTTGAAACCTACTACCATTCATTCATGCACTCCACACAGACTACACCATTGCTAAGATGATAATGCGATTTGGTCTATGATAATGTGATTGACGCCTACAAAAATAAGAATAAAATCTCCTCGTTTAAGTATTTTCTTCTGTTCTTCTTGTCAAAGACCCCCGGTCCCTGCACACAAAACAATCCATTGTCAGTGGCTCGAGTCATTCAAATGTTTGATGTGCACAAAAATTTGCATGTCATATTGTTGTGGATATTTAAGCTGCAACAATATCCTTTTTTTTGTGGCGAGAAAACATCTGCTCTAAGTAACAGAATATGCAAAATAACTTAAGGATATGACAAGAATCGAAATTTGTAGTCAAAGAAACTAGAATTGTAGTATAAGACAGTTAGAAAATTAAAATGACCATAACTCCTTAAATATTGACATTTCGAGGAGAGGAGGAAAAATAGTATACCCTAAAATGGCCATAACTCCTTAAATATTGACATTTCGGGGATTTTAGCTCTTATTTGTGATCACTTTTTGAAAGAGGAAAAATAGCATATTTTAAAATGGCCATAACTCCTTAAATATTGACATTTCGGGGTTTTTAGCTATTATTTGTGATCACTTTTTGAAAGAGGAAAAATAGCATACTTTAAAATTGCCATAACTCCTTAAATATTGACATTTCGGGGTTTTTAGCTATTATTTGTGATCACTTTTTGAAAGAGGAAAAATAGCATACTTTAAAATGGCCGTAACTCCTTAAATATTGACATTTCGGGGTTTTTAGCTATTATTTGTGATCACTTTTTGAAAGAGGAAAAATAGCATACTTTAAAATGGCCATAACTCCTTAAATATTGACATTTCGGGGTTTTCAGCTATTATTTGTGATCACTTTTTGAAAGAGGAAAAATAGCATACTTAAAAATGCCCATAACTCCTTTTTGAAAGAGGAAAAATAGCATACTTTAAAATGGCCATAACTCCTTAAATATTGACATTTTGGGGTTTTCAGCTATTATTTGTGATCACTTTTTGAAAGAGGAAAAATAACATACTTTAAAATTGCCATAACTCCTTAAATATTGACATTTCGGTGTTTTTAGCTATTATTTGTGATCACTTTTTGAAAGAGGAAAAATAGCATACTTTAAAATTGCCATAACTCCTTAAATATTGACATTGAAAGAGGAAAAATAGCATACTTTAAAATTGCCATAACTCCTTAAATATTGACATTTCGGGGTTTTTAGCTATTATTTGTGATCACTTTTTGAAAGAGGAAAAATAGCATACTTTAAAATGGCCATAACTCCTTAAATATTGACATTTCGGGGTCTTTAGCTATTATTTGTGATCACTTTTTGAAAGAGGAAAAATAGCATACTTTAAAATGGCCATAACTCCTTAAATATTGATATTTCGGGGTTTTTAGCTATTATTTGTGATCACTTTTTGAAAGAGGAAAAATAGCATTCTTTAAAATGGCCATAACTCCCTAAATATTGACATTTCGGGGTTTTTAGCTATTATTTGTGATCACTTTTTGAAAGAGGAAAAATATCATACTTTAAAAAGGCCATAACTCTTTAAATATTGACATTTCGGGGTTTTTAGCTATGTTTTGTGATTAGTTTTTTAAAGGGGAAAAATAGCATACTTAAAAATGCCCATAACTCCTTTTTGAAAGAAGAAAAATAGCATACTTTAAAATGGCCATAACTCCTTAAAAATTGACATTTCGGGGTTTTTAGCTATTATTTGTGATCACTTTTTGAAATAGGAAAAATAGTATACTTAAAAATGCCCATAACTCCTTAAATATTGACATTTCGGGGTTTTTAGCGATGTTTTGTGATTAGTTTTTTAAAGGGGAAAAATAGCATACTTAAAAATGCCCATAACTCCTTTTTGAAAGAGGAAAAATAGCATACTTTAAAATGGCCATAACTCCTTAAATATTGACATTTCGGGGTTTTTAGCTATTATTTGTGATCACTTTGTGAAAGAGGAAAAATAGCATACTTTAAAATGGCCATAACTCCTTAAATATTGACATTTCGGGGTTTTTAGCTATTATTTGTGATCACTTTTTGAAAGAGGAAAAATAGTATACTTAAAAATGCCCATAACTCCTTAAATATTGACATTTCGGGGTTTTTAGCTATTATTTGTGATCACTTTTTGAAAGAGGAAAAATAGCATACTTTAAAATGGCCATAACTCCTTAAATATTGACATTTCGGGGTTTTTAGCTATTATTTTTGATCACTTTTTGAAAGAAGAAAAATAGCATACTTTAGAATGGCCATAACTCCTTAAATATTGACATTTCGGGGTTTTTAGCTATTATTTGTGATCACTTTTTGAAAGAGGAAAAATAGCACACTTTTAAATGGCCATAACTCCTTAAATATTGACATTTCGGGGTTTTTAGCTATTATTTGTGATCACTTTTTGAAAGAAGAAAAATAGCATACTTTAGAATGGCCATAACTCCTTAATTATTGACATTTCGGGGTTTTTAGCTATTATTTGTGATCACTTTTTGAAAGAGGAAAAATGGCATACTTTAAAATGGCCATAACTCCTTAAATATTGACATTTCGGGGTTTTTAGCTATTATTTGTGATCACTTTTTGAAAGAGGAAAAATAGCATACTTTAAAATGGCCATAACTCCTTAAATATTGACATTTCAGGGTTTTTAGCTATTATTTGTGATCACTTTTTGAAAGAGGAAAAATAGCATACTTTAAAATGGCCATAACTCCTTAAATATTGACATTTCGGGGTTTTTAGCTATTATTTGTGATCACTTTTTGAAAGAGGAAAAATAGCATACTTTAAAATGGCCATAACTCCTTAAATATTGACATTTCGGGGTTTTTAGCTATTATTTGTGATCACTTTTTGAAAGAGGAAAAATAGCATACTTTAAAATGGCCATAACTCCTTAAATATTGACATTTCGGGGTTTTTAGCTATTATTTGTGATCACTTTTTGAAAGAGGAAAAATAGCATACTTTAAAATGGCCATAACTCCTTAAATATTGACATTTCGGGGTTTTTAGCTATTATTTGTGATCACTTTTTGAAAGAGGAAAAATAGCATACTTTAAAATGGCCATAACTCCTTAAATATTGACATTTCAGGGTTTTTAGCTATTATTTGTGATCACTTTTTGAAAGTGGAAAAATAGCATACTTTAAAATGGCCATAACTCCTTAAATATTGACATTTCGGGGTTTTTAGCTATTATTTGTGATCACTTTTTGAAAGAGGAAAAATATCATACTTTAAAATGGCCATAACTCCTTAAATATTGACATTTCGGGGTTTTTAGCTATTATTTGTGATCACTTTTTGAAAGAGGAAAAATAGCATACTTTAAAATGGCCATAACTCCTTAAATATTGACATTTCGGGGTTTTTAGCTATTATTTGTGATCACTTTTTGAAAGAGGAAAAATAGCATACTTTAAAATGGCCATAACTCCTTAAATATTGACATTTCGGGGTTTTTAGCTATTATTTGTGATCACTTTTTGAAAGAGGAAAAATAGCATACTTTAAAATGGCCATAACTCCTTAAATATTGACATTTCGGGGTTTTTAGCTATTATTTGTGATCACTTTTTGAAAGAGGAAAAATAGCATACTTTAAAATGGCCATAACTCCTTAAATATTGACATTTCGGGGTTTTTAGCTATTATTTGTGATCACTTTTTGAAAGAGGAAAAATAGCATACTTTAAACTGGCCCTAACTCCTTAAATATTGACATTTCGGGGTTTTTAGCTATTATTTGTGATCACTTTTTGAAAGAGGAAAAATAGCATACTTTAAAATGGCCATAACTCCTTAAATATTGACATTTCGGGGTTTTTAGCTATTATTTGTGATCACTTTTTGAAAGAGGAAAAATAGCATACTTTAAAAAGGCCATAACTCCTTAAATATTGACATTTCGGGGTTTTTAGCTATTATTTGTGATCACTTTTTGAAAGTGGAAAATAGCATAATTTAAAATGGCCATAACTCCTTAAATATTGACATTTCGGGGTTTTTAGCTATTATTTGTGATCACTTTTTAAAAGAGGAAAAATAGCATACTTTAAAATGGCCATAACTCCTTAAATATTGACATTTCGGGGTTTTTAGCTATTATTTGTGATCACTTTTGAAAGAGGAAAAATAGCATACTTTAAAATGGCCATAACTCCTTAAATATTGACATTTCGGGGTTTTTAGCTATTATTTGTGATCACTTTTTGAAAGTGGAAAAATAGCATAATTTAAAATGGCCATAACTCCTTAAATATTGACATTTCGGGGTTTTTAGCTATTATTTGTGATCACTTTTTGAAAGAGGAAAAATAGCATACTTTAAAATGGCCATAACTCCTTAAATATTGACATTTCGGGGTTTTTAGCTATTATTTGTGATCACTTTTTGAAAGTGGAAAAATAGCATAATTTAAAATGGCCATAACTCCTTAAATATTGACATTTCGGGGTTTTTAGCTATTATTTGTGATCACTTTTTGAAAGAGGAAAAATAGCATACTTTAAAATGGCCATAACTCCTTAAATATTGACATTTCGGGGTTTTCAACTATTATTTGTGATCACTTTTTGAAAGATTAAAAATAGCATACTTTAAAATGGCCATAACTCCTTAAATATTGACATTTCGGGGTTTTTAGCTATTATTTGTGATCACTTTTTGAAAGAGGAAAAATAGCATACTTTAAAATGGCCATAACTCTTTAAATATTGACATTTCGGGGTTTTTAGCTATTATTTGGGATCACTTTTTGAAAGTGGCAAAATAGCATACTTTAAAATGGCCATAACTCCTTAAATATTGACATTTCGGGGTTTTCAGCTATTATTTGTGATCACTTTTTGAAAGAGGAAAAATAGCATACTTTAAAATGGCCATAACTCCTTAAATATTGACATTTCGGGGTTTTCAGCTATTATTTGTGATCACTTTTTGAAAGAGGAAAAATAGCATACTTTAAAATGGCCATAACTCCTTAAATATTGACATTTCGGGGTTTTCAACTATTATTTGTGATCATTTTTTGAAAGATTAAAAATAGCATACTTTAAAATGGCCATAACTCCTTAAATATTGACATTTCGGGGTTTTTAGCTATTATTTGTGATCACTTTTTGAAAGAGGAAAAATAGCATACTTTAAAATGGCCATAACTCTTTAAATATTGACATTTCGGGGTTTTTAGCTATTATTTGGGATCACTTTTTGAAAGTGGCAAAATAGCATACTTTAAAATGGCCATAACTCCTTAAATATTGACATTTCGGGGTTTTCAGCTATTATTTGTGATCACTTTTTGAAAGAGGAAAAATAGCATACTTTAAAATGGCCATAACTCCTTAAATATTGACATTTCGGGGTTTTCAGCTATTATTTGTGATCACTTTTTGAAAGAGGAAAAATAGCATACTTTAAAATGGCCATAACTCCTTAAATATTGACATTTCGGGGTTTTCAGCTATTATTTGTGATCACTTTTTGAAAGAGGAAAAATAGCATACTTTAAAATGGCCATAACTCCTTAAATATTGACATTTCGGGGTTTTCAGCTATTATTTGTGATCACTTTTTGAAAGAGGAAAAATAGCATACTTTAAAATGGCCATAACTCCTTAAATATTGACATTTCGGGGTTTTCAGCTATTATTTGTGATCACTTTTTGAAAGAGGAAAAATAGCATACTTTAAAATGGCCATAACTCCTTAAATATTGACATTTCGGGGTTTTTAGCTATTATTTGTGATCACTTTTTGAAAGATTAAAAATAGCATACTTTAAAATGGCCATAACTCCTTAAATATTGACATTTCGGGGTTTTTAGCTATTATTTGTGATCACTTTTTGAAAGAGGAAAAATAGCATACTTTAAAATGGCCATAACTCTTTAAATATTGACATTTCGGGGTTTTTAGCTATTATTTGGGATCACTTTTTGAAAGTGGCAAAATAACATACTTTAAAATGGCCATAACTCCTTAAATATTGACATTTCGGGGTTTTCAGCTATTATTTGTGATCACTTTTTGAAAGAGGAAAAATAGCATACTTTAAAATGGCCATAACTCCTTAAATATTGACATTTCGGGGTTTTCAGCTATTATTTGTGATCACTTTTTGAAAGAGGAAAAATAGCATACTTTAAAATGGCCATAACTCCTTAAATATTGACATTTCGGGGTTTTCAGCTATTATTTGTGATCACTTTTTGAAAGAGGAAAAATAGCATACTTTAAAATGGCCATAACTCCTTAAATATTGACATTTCGGGGTTTTCAGCTATTATTTGTGATCACTTTTTGAAAGAGGAAAAATAGCATACTTTAAAATGGCCATAACTCCTTAAATATTGACATTTCGGGGTTTTTAGCTATTATTTGTGATCACTTTTTGAAAGTGGAAAATTAGCATAATTTAAAATGGCCATAACTCCTTAAATATTGACATTTCGGGGTTTTTAGCTATTATTTGTGATCACTTTTTGAAAGAGGAAAAATAGCATACTTTAAAATGGCCATAACTCCTTAAATATTGACATTTCGGGGTTTTCAGCTATTATTTGTGATCACTTTTTGAAAGAGGAAAAATAGCATACTTTAAAATGGTCATAACTCCTTAAATATTGACATTTCGGGGTTTTTAGCTATTATTTGTGATCACTTTTTGAAAGTGGAAAAATAGCATAATTTAAAATGGCCATAACTCCTTAAATATTGACATTTCGGGGTTTTTAGCTATTATTTGTGATCACTTTTTGAAAGAGGAAAAATAGCATACTTTAAAATGGCCATAACTCCTTAAATATTGACATTTCGGGGTTTTCAGCTATTATTTGTGATCACTTTTTGAAAGAGGAAAAATAGCATACTTTAAAATGGCCATAACTCCTTAAATATTGACATTTCGGGGTTTTTAGCTATTATTTGTGATCACTTTTTGAAAGTGGAAAAATAGCATAATTTAAAATGGCCATAACTCCTTAAATATTGACATTTCGGGGTTTTTAGCTATTATTTGTGATCACTTTTTGAAAGTGGAAAAATAGCATAATTTAAAATGGCCATAACTCCTTAAATATTGACATTTCGGGGTTTTTAGCTATTATTTGTGATCACTTTTTGAAAGTGGAAAAATAGCATAATTTAAAATGGCCATAACTCCTTAAATATTGACATTTCGGGGTTTTTAGCTATTATTTGTGATCACTTTTTGAAAGAGGAAAAATAGCATACTTTAAAATGGCCATAACTCCTTAAATATTGACATTTCGGGGTTTTTAGCTATTATTTGTGATCACTTTTTGAAAGAGGAAAAATAGCATACTTTAAAATGGCCATAACTCCTTAAATATTGACATTTCGGGGTTTTTAGCTATTATTTGTGATCACTTTTTGAAAGTGGAAAAATAGCATAATTTAAAATGGCCATAACTCCTTAAATATTGACATTTCGGGGTTTTAACTATTATTTGTGATCACTTTTTGAAAGAGGAAAAATAGCATACTTTAAAATGGCCATAACTCCTTAAATATTGACATTTCGGGGTTTTTAGCTATTATTTGTGATCACTTTTTGAAACTGGAAAAATAGCATAATTTAAAATGGCCATAACTCCTTAAATATTGACATTTCGGGGTTTTTAGCTATTATTTGTGATCACTTTTTGAAAGAGGAAAAATAGCATACTTTAAAATGGCCATAACTCCTTAAATATTGACATTTCGGGGTTTTTAGCTATTATTTGTGATCACTTTTTGAAAGAGGAAAAATAGCATACTTTAAAATGGCCATAACTCCTTAAATATTGACATTTCGGGGTTTTTAGCTATTATTTGTGATCACTTTTTGAAAGAGGAAAAATAGCATACTTTAAAATGGCCATAACTCCTTAAATATTGACATTTCGGGGTTTTTAGCTATTATTTGTGATCACTTTTTGAAAGTGGAAAAATAGCATAATTTAAAATGGCCATAACTCCTTAAATATTGACATTTCGGGGTTTTTAGCTATTATTTGTGATCACTTTTTGAAAGAGGAAAAATAGCATACTTTAAAATGGCCATAACTCCTTAAATATTGACATTTCGGGGTTTTTAGCTATTATTTGTGATCACTTTTTGAAAGTGGAAAAATAGCATAATTTAAAATGGCCATAACTCCTTAAATATTGACATTTCGGGGTCTTTAGCTATTATTTGTGATCACTTTTTGAAAGAGGAAAAATAGCATACTTTAAAATGGCCATAACTCCTTAAATATTGACATTTCGGGGTTTTCAGCTATTATTTGTGATCACTTTTTGAAAGAGGAAAAATAGCATACTTTAAAATGGCCATAACTCCTTAAATATTGACATTTCGGGGTTTTTAGCTATTATTTGTGATCACTTTTTGAAAGAGGAAAAATAGCATACTTTAAAATGGCCATAACTCCTTAAATATTGACATTTCGGGGTTTTCAGCTATTATTTGTGATCACTTTTTGAAAGAGGAAAAATAGCATACTTTAAAATGGCCATAACTCCTTAAATATTGACATTTCGGGGTTTTCAGCTATTATTTGTGATCACTTTTTGAAAGAGGAAAAATAGCATACTTTAAAATGGCCATAACTCCTTAAATATTGACATTTCGGGGTTTTTAGCTATTATTTGTGATCACTTTTTGAAAGTGGAAAAATAGCATAATTTAAAATGGCCATAACTCCTTAAATATTGACATTTCGGGGTCTTTAGCTATTATTTGTGATCACTTTTTGAAAGAGGAAAAATAGCATACTTTAAAATGGCCATAACTCCTTAAATATTGACATTTCGGGGTTTTCAGCTATTATTTGTGATCACTTTTTGAAAGAGGAAAAATAGCATACTTTAAAATGGCCATAACTCCTTAAATATTGACATTTCGGGGTTTTTAGCTATTATTTGTGATCACTTTTTGAAAGTGGAAAAATAGCATAATTTAAAATGGCCATAACTCCTTAAATATTGACATTTCGGGGTTTTTAGCTATTATTTGTGATCACTTTTTGAAAGAGGAAAAATAGCTTACTTTAAAATGGCCATAACTCCTTAAATATTGACATTTCGGGGTTTTTAGCTATTATTTGTGATCACTTTTTGAAAGTGGAAAAATAGCATAATTTAAAATGGCCATAACTCCTTAAATATTGACATTTCGGGGTTTTTAGCTATTATTTGTGATCACTTTTTGAAAGAGGAAAAATAGCATACTTTAAAATGGCCATAACTCCTTAAATATTGACATTTCGGGGTTTTTAGCTATTATTTGTGATCACTTTTTGAAAGTGGAAAAATAGCATAATTTAAAATGGCCATAACTCCTTAAATATTGACATTTCGGGGTTTTTAGCTATTATTTGTGATCACTTTTTGAAAGAGGAAAAATAGCATACTTTAAAATGGCCATAACTCCTTAAATATTGACATTTCCTTTTTGAAAGAGGAAAAATAGCATACTTTAAAATGGCCATAACTCCTTAAATATTGACATTTCGGGGTTTTTAGCTATTATTTGTGATCACTTTTTGAAAGAGGAAAAATAGCATACTTTAAAATGGCCATAACTCTTTAAATATTGACATTTCGGGGTTTTTAGCTATTATTTGTGATCACTTTTTGAAAGAGGAAAAATAGCATACTTTAAAATGGCCATAACTCCTTAAATATTGACATTTCGGGGTTTTTACCTATTATTTGTGATCACTTTTTGAAAGTGGAAAAATAGCATAATTTAAAATGGCCATAACTCCTTAAATATTGACATTTCGGGGTTTTTAGCTATTATTTGTGATCACTTTTTGAAAGTGGAAAAATAGCATAATTTAAAATGGCCATAACTCCTTAAATATTGACATTTCGGGGTTTTTAGCTATTATTTGTGATCACTTTTTGAAAGAGGAAAAATAGCATACTTTAAAATGGCCATAACTTCCTAAATATTGACATTTCGGGGTTTTTAGCTATTATTTGTGATCACTTTTTGAAAGTGGAAAAATAGCATAATTTAAAATGGCCATAACTCCTTAAATATTGACATTTCGGGGTTTTCAGCTATTATTTGTGATCACTTTTTGAAAGAGGAAAAATAGCATACTTTAAAATGGCCATAACTCCTTAAATATTGACATTTCGGGGTTTTTAGCTATTATTTGTGATCACTTTTTGAAAGAGGAAAAATAGCATACTTTAAAATGGCCATAACTCCTTAAATATTGACATTTCGGGGTTTTTTGCTATTATTTGTGATCACTTTTTGAAAGAGGAAAAATAGCATACTTTAAAATGGCCATAACTCCTTAAATATTGACATTTCGGGGTTTTTAGCTATTATTTGTGATCACTTTTTGAAAGAGGAAAAATAGCATACTTTAAAATGGCCATAACTCCTTAAATATTGACATTTCGGGGTTTTTTAGCTATTATTTGTGATCACTTTTTGAAAGAGGAAAAATAGCATACTTTAAAATGGCCATAACTCCTTAAATATTGACATTTCGGGGTTTTTAGCTATTATTTGTGATCACTTTTTGAAAGAGGAAAAACAGCATACTTTAAAATGGCCATAACTCCTTAAATATTGACATTTCGGGGTTTTTTGCTATTATTTGTGATCACTTTTTGAAAGAGGAAAAATAGCATACTTTAAAATGGCCATAACTCCTTAAATATTGACATTTCGGGGTTTTTAGCTATTATTTGTGATCACTTTTTGAAAGAGAAAAAATTGCATACTTTAAAATGGCCATAACTCCTTAAATATTGACATTTCGGGGTTTTTAGCTATTATTTGTGATCACTTTTTGAAAGAGGAAAAATAGCATACTTTAAAATGGCCATAACTCCTTAAATATTGACATTTCGGGGTTTTTAGCTATTATTTGTGATCACTTTTTGAAAGAGGAAAAATAGCATACTTTAAAATAGCCATAACTCCTTAAATATTGACATTTCGGGGTTTTTAGCTATTATTTGTGATCACTTTTTGAAAGTGGAAAAATAGCATAATTTAAAATGGCCATAACTCCTTAAATATTGACATTTCGGGGTTTTTAGCTATTATTTGTGATCACTTTTTGAAAGAGGAAAAATAGCATACTTTAAAATGGCCATAACTCCTTAAATATTGACATTTCGGGGTTTTTAGCTATTATTTGTGATCACTTTTTGAAAGAGGAAAAATAGCATACTTTAAAATGACCATAACTCCTTAAATATTGACATTTCGGGGTTTTTAGCTATTATTTGTGATCACTTTTTGAAGGAGGAAAAATAGCATACTTTAAAATGGCCATAACTCCTTAAATATTGACATTTCGGGGTTTTTAGCTCCTTAAATATTGACATTTCGGGGTTTTTAGCTATTATTTGTGATCACTTTTTGAAAGAGGAAAAATAGCATACTTTAAAATGGCCATAACTCCTTAAATATTGACATTTCGGGGTTTTTAGCTATTATTTGTGATCACTTTTTGAAAGAGGAAAAATAGCATACTTTAAAATGGCCATAACTCCTTAAATATTGACATTTCGAGGTTTTTAGCTATTATTTGTGATCACTTTTTGAAAGTGGAAAAATAGCATACTTTAAATGGCCATAACTCCTTAAATATTGACATTTCGGGGTTTTTAGCTATTATTTGTGATCACTTTTTGAAAGAGGAAAAATAGCATACTTTAAAATGGCCATAACTCCTTAAATATTGCCATTTCGGGGTTTTTAGCTATTATTTGTGATCACTTTTTGAAAGAGTAAAAATAGCATACTTTAAAATGGCCATAACTCCTTAAATATTGACATTTCGGGGTTTTTAGGTATTATTTGTGATCACTTTTTGAAAGTGGTAAAATAGCATAATTTAAAATGGCCATAACTCCTTAAATATTGACATTTCGGGGTTTTTAGCTATTATTTGGGATCACTTTTTGAAAGAGGAAAAATAGCATACTTTAAAATGGCCATAACTCCTTAAATATTGACATTTCGGGGTTTTTAGCTATTATTTGTGATCACTTTTCGGAAGAGGAAAAATAGCACACTTTAAAATGGCCATAACTCCTTAAATATTGACATTTCGGGGTTTTTAGCTATTATTTGTGATCACTTTTTGGAAGAGGAAAAATAGCATACTTTAAAATGGCCATAACTCCTTAAATATTGACATTTCGGGGTTTTTAGCTATTATTTGTGATCACTTTTTGGAAGAGGAAAAATAGCATACTTTAAAATGGCCATAACTCCTTAAATATTGACATTTCGGAGTTTTTAGCTATTATTTGTGATCACTTTTCGGAAGAGGAAAATAGCATACTTTAAAATGGCCATAACTCCTTAAATATTGACATTTCGGGGTTTTTAGCTATTATTTGTGGTCACTTTTCGGAAGAGGAAAAATAGCATACTTTAAAATGGCCATAACTCCTTAAATATTGACATTTCGGGGTTTTTAGCTATTATTTGTGATCACTTTTCGGAAGAGGAAAAATAGCATACTTTAAAATGGCCATAACTCCTTAAATATTGACATTTCGGGGATTTTAGCTATTATTTGTGATCACTTTTTGGAAGAGGAAAAATAGCACACTTTAAAATGGCCATAACTCCTTAAATACCGACATTTCAGGGTTTCTAGCTATTATTTGTGATCACTTTTTGAAAGAGGAAAAAAAGCATAGTTTAAAATGGCCATAACTCCTTAAATATTGACATTTCGGGGTTTTTAGCTATTATTTGTGATTAGTTTTTTAAAGGGGAAAATAGCATACTTTAAAATGGCCATAACTCCTTAAATATTGACATTTCGGGGTTTTTAAATATTATTTGTGATCACTTTTTGAAAGAGGAAAAATAGCATACTTTAAAATGGCCATAACTCCTTAAATATTGACATTTCGGGGTTTTTAGCTATGTTTTGTGATTAGTTTTTTAAAGGGGAAAAATAGCATACTTTAAAATGGCCATAACTCCTTAAATATTGACATTTCGGGGTTTTTAGCTATTATTTGTGATCACTTTTTGAAAGAGGAAAAATAGCATACTTTAAAATGGCCATAACTCCTTAAATATTGACATTTCGGGGTTTTTAGCTATTATTTGTGATCACTTTTTGAAAGAGGAAAAATAGCATACTTTAAAATGGCCATAACTCCTTAAATATTGACATTTCGGGGTTTTTAGCTATTATTTGTGATCACTTTTTGAAAGAGGAAAAATAGCATACTTTAAAATGGCCATAACTCCTTAAATATTGACTTTTAGGGGTTTTTAGCTATGTTTTGTGATTAGTTTTTTAAAAGGGAAAAATGGCATACTTTAAAATGGCCATAACTCTTTAAATATTGACATTTCGGGGTTTTTAGCTATTATTTGGGATCACTTTTTGAAAGTGGAAAAATAGCATAATTTAAAATGGCCATAACTCCTTAAATATTGACATTTCGGGGTTTTTAGCTATTATTTGTGATCACTTTTTGAAAGAGGAAAAATAGCATACTTTAAAATGGCCATAACTCCTTAAATATTGACATTTCGGGGTTTTTAGCTATTATTTGTGATCACTTTTCGGAAGAGGAAAAATAGCACACTTTAAAATGGCCATAACTCCTTAAATATTGACATTTCGGGGTTTTAAGCTATTATTTGTGATCACTTTTTGGAAGAGGAAAAATAGCATACTTTAAAATGGCCATAACTCCTTAAATATTGACATTTCGGGGTTTTTAGCTATTATTTGTGATCACTTTTTGGAAGAGGAAAAATAGCATACTTTAAAATGGCCATAACTCCTTAAATATTGACATTTCGGAGTTTTTAGCTATTATTTGTGATCACTTTTCGGAAGAGGAAATTAGCATACTTTAAAATGGCCATAACTCCTTAAATATTGACATTTCGGGGTTTTTAGCTATTATTTGTGGTCACTTTTCGGAAGAGGAAAAATAGCATACTTTAAAATGGCCATAACTCCTTAAATATTGACATTTCGGGGTTTTTAGCTATTATTTGTGATCACTTTTCGGAAGAGGAAAAATAGCATACTTTAAAATGGCCATAACTCCTTAAATATTGACATTTCGGGGATTTTAGCTATTATTTGTGATCACTTTTTGGAAGAGGAAAAATAGCACACTTTAAAATGGCCATAACTCCTTAAATACCGACATTTCAGGGTTTCTAGCTATTATTTGTGATCACTTTTTGAAAGAGGAAAAAAAGCATAGTTTAAAATGGCCATAACTCCTTAAATATTGACATTTCGGGGTTTTTAGCTATTATTTGTGATTAGTTTTTTAAAGGGGAAAATAGCATACTTTAAAATGGCCATAACTCCTTAAATATTGACATTTCGGGGTTTTTAAATATTATTTGTGATCACTTTTTGAAAGAGGAAAAATAGCATACTTTAAAATGGCCATAACTCCTTAAATATTGACATTTCGGGGTTTTTAGCTATTATTTGTGATCACTTTTTGAAAGGGGAAAAATAGCATACTTTAAAATGGCCATAACTCCTTAAATATTGACATTTCGGGGTTTTTAGCTATTATTTGTGATCACTTTTTGAAAGAGGAAAAATAGCATACTTTAAAATGGCCATAACTCCTTAAATATTGACATTTCGGGGTTTTTAGCTATTATTTGTGATCACTTTTTGAAAGAGGAAAAATAGCATACTTTAAAATGGCCATAACTCCTTAAATATTGACATTTCGGGGTTTTTAGCTATGTTTTGTGATTAGTTTTTTAAAAGGGAAAAATGGCATACTTTAAAATGGCCATAACTCTTTAAATATTGACATTTCGGGGTTTTTAGCTATTATTTGGGATCACTTTTTGAAAGTGGAAAAATAGCATAATTTAAAATGGCCATAACTCCTTAAATATTGACATTTCGGGGTTTTTAGCTATTATTTGTGATCACTTTTTGAAAGAGGAAAAATAGCATACTTTAAAATGGCCATAACTCCTTAAATATTGACATTTCGGGGTTTTCAGCTATTATTTGTGATCACTTTTTGAAAGAGGAAAAATAGTATACTTTAAAATGGCCATAACTCCTTAAATATTGACATTTCGGGGTTTTTAGCTATTATTTGTGATCACTTTTTGAAAGTGGAAAAATAGCATAATTTAAAATGGCCATAACTCCTTAAATATTGACATTTCGGGGTTTTTAGCTATTATTTGTGATCACTTTTTGAAAGAGGAAAAATAGCATACTTTAAAATGGCCATAACTCCTTAAATATTGACATTTCGGGGTTTTTAGCTATTATTTGTGATCACTTTTTGAAAGTGGAAAAATAGCATAATTTAAAATGGTCATAACTCCTTAAATATTGACATTTCGGGGTTTTTAGCTATTATTTGTGATCACTTTTTGAAAGAGGAAAAATAGCATACTTTAAAATGGCCATAACTCCTTAAATATTGACATTTCCTTTTTGAAAGAGGAAAAATAGCATACTTTAAAATGGCCATAACTCCTTAAATATTGACATTTCGGGGTTTTTAGCTATTATTTGTGATCACTTTTTGAAAGAGGAAAAATAACATACTTTAAAATGGCCATAACTCTTTAAATATTGACATTTCGGGGTTTTTAGCTATTATTTGTGATCACTTTTTGAAAGAGGAAAAATAGCATACTTTAAAATGGCCATAACTCCTTAAATATTGACATTTCGGGGTTTTTAGCTATTATTTGTGATCACTTTTTGAAAGAGGAAAAATAGCATAATTTAAAATGGCCATAACTCCTTAAATATTGACATTTCGGGGTTTTTAGCTATTATTTGTGATCACTTTTTGAAAGTGGAAAAATAGCATAATTTAAAATGGCCATAACTCCTTAAATATTGACATTTCGGGGTTTTTAGCTATTATTTGTGATCACTTTTTGAAAGAGGAAAAATAGCATACTTTAAAATGGCCATAACTTCCTAAATATTGACATTTCGGGGTTTTTAGCTATTATTTGTGATCACTTTTTGAAAGTGGAAAAATAGCATAATTTAAAATGGCCATAACTCCTTAAATATTGACATTTCGGGGTTTTCAGCTATTATTTGTGATCACTTTTTGAAAGAGGAAAAATAGCATACTTTAAAATGGCCATAACTCCTTAAATATTGACATTTCGGGGTTTTTAGCTATTATTTGTGATCACTTTTTGAAAGAGGAAAAATAGCATACTTTAAAATGGCCATAACTCCTTAAATATTGACATTTCGGGATTTTTAGCTATTATTTGTGATCACTTTTTGAAAGAGGAAAAATAGCATACTTTAAAATGGCCATAACTCCTTAAATATTGACATTTCGGGGTTTTTAGCTATTATTTGTGATCACTTTTTGAAAGAGGAAAAATAGCATACTTTAAAATGGCCATAACTCCTTAAATATTGACATTTCGGGGTTTTTAGCTATTATTTGTGATCACTTTTTGAAAGAGGAAAAATAGCATACTTTAAAATGGCCATAACTCCTTAAATATTGACATTTCGGGGTTTTTAGCTATTATTTGTGATCACTTTTTGAAAGAGGAAAAATAGCATACTTTAAAATGGCCATAACTCCTTAAATATTGACTTTTAGGGGTTTTTAGCTATGTTTTGTGATTAGTTTTTTAAAAGGGAAAAATGGCATACTTTAAAATGGCCATAACTCCTTAAATATTGACAATTCGGGGTTTTTAGCTATTATTTGTGATTAGTTTTTTAAAGGGGAAAAATAGCATACTTTCAAATGGCCATAACTCCTTAAATATTGACATTTCGGGGTTTTTAGCTATTATTTGTGATCACTTTTTGAAAGAGGAAAAATAGCATACTTTAAAATGGCCATAACTCCTTAAATATTGACATTTCGGGGTTTTTAGCTATGTTTTGTGATTAGTTTTTTAATGGGGAAAAATAGCATACTTTAAAATGACCATAACTCCTTAAATATTGACATTTCGGGGTTTTTAGCTATTATTTGTGATTACTTTTTGAAAGAGGAAAAATAGCATACTTTAAAATGGCCATAACTCCTTAAATATTGACATTTCGGGGTTTTTAGCTATGTTTTGTGATTAGTTTTTTAAAAGGGAAAAATGGCATACTTTAAAATGACCATAACTCCTTAAATATTGACATTTCGGGGTTTTTAGCTATGTTTTGTGATTAGTTTTTTAAAAAGGGAAAAATAGCATACCTTAAAATGGCCATAACTCCTTAAATATTGACATTTCGGGGTTTTTAGCTATGCTTTGTGATTAGTTTTTTAAAGGGGAAAAATAGCATACTTTAAAATGGCCATAACTCCTTAAATATTGACATTTCGGGGTTTTTAGCTATTATTTGTGATCACTTTTTGAAAGAGGAAAAATAGCATACTTTAAAATGGCCATAACTCCTTAAATATTGACATTTCGGGGTTTTTAGCTATGTTTTGTGATTAGTTTTTTAAAGGGGAAAAATAGCATACTTTAAAATGGCCATAACTCCTTAAATATTGACATTTCGGGGTTTTTAGCTATTATTTGTGATCACTTTTTGAAAGAGGAAAAATAGCATACTTTAAAATGGCCATAACTCCTTAAATATTGACATTTCGGGGTTTTTAGCTATGTTTTGTGATTAGTTTTTTAATGGGGAAAAATAGCATACTTTAAAATGACCATAACTCCTTAAATATTGACATTTCGGGGTTTTTAGCTATGTTTTGTGATTAGTTTTTTAAAAAGGGAAAAATAGCATACTTTAAAATGGCCATAACTCCATAAATATTGACATTTCGGGGTTTTTAGCTATGCTTTGTGATTAGTTTTTTAAAAAGGGAAAAATAGCATACTTTAAAATGGCCATAACTCCTTAAATATTGACATTTCGGGGTTTTTAGCTATGCTTTGTGATTAGTTTTTTAAAGGGGAAAAATAGCATACTTTAAAATGGCCATAACTCCTTAAATATTGACATTTCGGGGTTTTTAGCTATTATTTGTGATCACTTTTTGAAAGAGGAAAAATAGCATACTTTAAAATGGCCATAACTCCTTAAATATTGACATTTCGGGGTTTTTAGCTATTATTTGTGATCACTTTTTGAAAGAGGAAAAATAGCATACTTTAAAATGGCCATAACTCCTTAAATATTGACATTTCGGGGTTTTTAGCTATGTTTTGTGATTAGTTTTTTAATGGGGAAAAATAGCATACTTTAAAATGACCATAACTCCATAAATATTGACATTTCGGGGTTTTTAGCTATGTTTTGTGATTAGTTTTTTAAAAAGGGAAAAATAGCATACTTTAAAATGGCCATAACTCCATAAATATTGACATTTCGGGGTTTTAGCTATGTTTTGTGATTAGTTTTTTAAAAAGGGAAAAATAGCATACTTTAAAATGGCCATAACTCCTTAAATATTGACATTTCGGGGTTTTTAGCTATGCTTTGTGATTAGTTTTTTAAAGGGGAAAAATAGCATACTTTAAAATGGCCATAACTCCTTAAATATTGACATTTCGGGGTTTTTAGCTATTATTTGTGATCACTTTTTGAAAGAGGAAAAATAGCATACTTTAAAATGGCCATAACTCCTTAAATATTGACATTTCGGGGTTTTTAGCTATTATTTGTGATCACTTTTTGAAAGAGGAAAAATAGCATACTTTAAAATGGCCATAACTCCTTAAATATTGACATTTCGGGGTTTTTAGCTATGTTTTGTGATTAGTTTTTTAAAGGGGAAAATAGCGTACTTTAAAATGGCCATAACTCCTTAAATATTGACTTTTCGGGGTTTTTAGCTATGTTTTGTGATTAGTTTTTTAAAAGGGAAAAATGGCATACTTTAAAATGGCCATAACTTCTTAAATATTGACATTTCGGGGTTTTTAGCTATTATTTGTGATCACTTTTTGAAAGAGGAAAAATAGCATACTTTAAAATGGCCATAACTCCTTAAATATTGACATTTCGGGGTTTTCAGCTATGTTTTGTGATTAGTTTTTTAAAGGGGAAAAATAGCATACTTTAAAATGGCCATAACTCCTTAAATATTGACTTTTCGGGGTTTTTAGCTATGTTTTGTGATTAGTTTTTTAAAAGGGAAAAATGGCATACTTTAAAATGGCCATAACTCCTTAAATATTGACATTTCGGGGTTTTTAGCTATTATTTGTGATCACTTTTTGAAAGAGGAAAAATAGCATACTTTAAAATGGCCATAACTCCTTAAATATTGACATTTCGGGGTTTTTAGCTATTATTTGTGATCACTTTTTGAAAGAGGAAAAATAGCATACTTTAAAATGGCCATAACTCCTTAAATATTGACTTTTCGGGGTTTTTAGCTATTATTTGTGATCACTTTTTGAAAGAGGAAAAATAGCATACTTTAAAATGGCCATAACTCCTTAAATATTGACATTTCGGGGTTTTTAGCTATTATTTGTGATCACTTTTTGAAAGAGGAAAAATAGCATACTTTAAAATGGCCATAACTCCTTAAATATTGACATTTCGGGGTTTTTAGCTATGTTTTGTGATTAGTTTTTTAAAGGGGAAAAATAGCATACTTTAAAATGGCCATAATTCCTTAAATATTGACTTTTCGGGGTTTTTAGCTATGTTTTGTGATTAGTTTTTTAAAAGGGAAAAATGGCATACTTTAAAATGGCCATAACTCCTTAAATATTGACATTTCGGGGTTTTTAGCTATTATTTGTGATCACTTTTTGAAAGAGGAAAAATAGCATACTTTAAAATGGCCATAACTCCTTAAATATTGACATTTCGGGGTTTTTAGCTATTATTTGTGATCACTTTTTGAAAGAGGAAAAATAGCATACTTTAAAATGGCCATAACTCCTTAAATATTGACATTTCGGGGTTTTTAGCTATTATTTGTGATCACTTTTTGAAAGAGGAAAAATAGCATACTTTAAAATGGCCATAACTCCTTAAATATTGACATTTCGGGGTTTTTAGCTATGTTTTGTGATTAGTTTTTTAAAGGAGAAAAATAGCATACTTTAAAATGGCCATAACTCCTTAAATATTGACTTTTCGGGGTTTTTAGCTATGTTTTGTGATTAGTTTTTTAAAGGGGAAAAATAGCATACTTTAAAATGGCCATAACTCCTTAAATATTGACACTTCGGGGTTTTTAGCTATTATTTGTGATCACTTTTTGAAAGAGGAAAAATAGCATACTTTATTTGTGATCAATTTTTGGAAGAGGAAAAATAGCAGACTTTAAAATGGCCATAACTCCTTAAATATTGACATTTTGGGGTTTTTAGCTATTATTTGTGATCACTTTTCGGAAGAGGAAAAATAGCATACTTTAAAATGGCCATAACTCCTTAAATATTGACATTTCGGGGTTTTTAGATATAATTTGTGATCACTTTTTGAAAGAGGAAAAATAGCATACTTTAAAATGGCCATAACTCCTTAAATATTGACATTTCTGGGTTTTTAGCTATGTTTTGTGATGAGTTTTTTTAAGAGGAAAAATAGCATACTTTAAAATGGCCATAACTCCTTAAATATTGACATTTCGGGGTTTTTAGCTATATTTTGTGATGAGTTTTTTAAGAGGAAAAATAGCATACTTTAAAATGGCCATAACTCCTTAAATATTGACATATCGGGGTTTTTAGCTATTATTTGTGATCGCTTTTTGAAAGAGGAAAAATAGCATACTTTAAAATGGCCATAACTCCTTAAATATTGACATTTCGGGGTTTTTAGCTATTATTTGTGATTCGTTTTTTAAAGGGGGAAAATAGCTTACTTTAAAATGGCCATAACTCCTTAAATATTGACATTTCGGGGTTTTTAGATATAATTTGTGATCACTTTTTGAAAGAGGAAAAATAGCATACTTTAAAATGGCCATAACTCCTTAAATATTGACATTTCTGGGTTTTTAGCTATGTTTTGTGATGAGTTTTTTTAAGAGGAAAAATAGCATACTTTAAAATGGCCATAACTCTTTAAATATTGACATTTCGGGGTTTTTAGCTATTATTTGTGATTCGTTTTTTAAAGGGGGAAAATAGCTTACTTTAAAATGGCCATAACTCCTTAAATATTGACATTTCTGGGTTTTTAGCTATGTTTTGTGATTATTTTTTTAAAGAGGAAAAATAGCATTGACATTTCGGGGTTTTTAGCTATTATTTGTGATCACTTTTTGAAAGAGGGAAAATAGCATACTTTAAAATGGCCATAACTCCTTAAATATTGACATTTCGGGGTTTTTAGCTATAATTTGTGATCACTTTTTGAAAGAGGAAAAATAGCATACTTTAAAATGGCCATAACTCCTTAAATATTGACATTTCGGGGATTTTAGTTATGTTTTGTGATTAGTTTTTTAAAAGGGAAAAATAGCATACTTTAGAATGGCCATAACTCCTTAAATATTGACATTTCGGGGTTTTTAGCTATTATTTGTGATCACTTTTTTAAAGAGGAAAAATATCATACTTTAAAATGGCCATCACTCCTTAAATATTAACATTTCGGGGTTTTTAGCTATGTTTTGTGATTAGTTTTTTAAAGGGAAAAAATAGCATACTTTAAAATATGGCCATAACTCCTTAAATATTGACATTTCGTGGTTTTTAGCTATGTTTTGTGATTATTTTTTTAAGAGATTTTTTTTTGCTATCCAAGAATTTTTAACCAAACTCCCTGTCTAATTTTCTTAAACCCCTTCTTTTCTTTGTTGTGTTTGGTTTGGATTTCGTGGAACGTCTTTTTATAGCTCTGACATTTTTATATTATTTTAAGTATTTTATCATTCGTGCGGAATAAGGATGACATGAAACTGACAAAACTCAAAAAAAATCTTTTTTTCTTGTCACCCAATTTAGGATTCGTTTACGGCCTCTCCCCTACGAACGTCACACATGTTACAGATTGTCAAACAGCCACACTCAACTCCTGTGACATCAAACATTACGAGATTGACTTTTCCAATGAATTAAATAACAATCGGTATACATTTTTATTACCCTTTGACATTCTATTTACAACTTTTCAATCAAATAATTTTTGCTCTTCGATAAACGTGACTGTGATTGCGCTGTGACTTGGCATCGTACATTTTAGAAAAAAAGAAAGGAAAGAGGGAAAACACTACCACACCTCAAGTGGTGCAGATGGAACCTCTAAAAACAATAAGGAAATGCAAAAACGACAACTGGGTCCGACCCGTGCTATATGAAAGGGCAATTCTATGGAAATAACTTCAGGCACGACACGTATTTGAGTTTTGCAGGGGAATGTAATAAAGACGTGAAAAGACAGCAGCACGTTTGTCCGGTTTCCTTTGCTTTCGTTCGTTCGTTTGTTGGGGTTTTTATTTTTCATTCTCTTTCGCAAAAGATTCAATATCCCTGGGGCTCTCTGGTTATTGGTCTTATTTTCTGGGAACGTATGTGTGTACGTTGTGTTAGCAAACTGCCAATTCAATGAGTGCTTAGCCGCATGAAGGAGGGAGGGAGAGTATTTATTTGAAGCTGTATCACACACACACACACACACATCCAACCACCCACCCACACAATCAATAAAATGGTGTTTATATTAGTTTAGCTGCCAAAGGATAACGCTTGATTTCATTTGAATATAAGGAAAACACTTTCGCCGGGAATAATAGATTTGGGGTTTGTCCACAGCCCGCAGGAAATATTGGCACAATATTTGATTTGATTGCGGTAGGTAGGTAGGTGTGAATATTTCATGACAAATTCTTAATAAAATGAAATTTCTATTAATTTGTTTGTCTATAATCGGAAGGGCAGGAAGGAATGAAGGAAGGAAGGAAATAATGAAGAAAACTTTTCGGACCCAACAATATTTTATTTACATGGATTTGTTTAGGTTGTTATTATGGCCATTGGCCTTTTGGGCGGATTTGGAAGGATTTAGCAAAGTGGTATCATGAAGGAATGACAAGAGACTTGAGTGCCAGATCAAAACTATCACAGGAAAGGGATATGTTTACCACAAATGGGATTCTATACAAATTCAGGTAAATATTGACCCAATTTTTTATACCCTAGACCACATAGTGGTAATTATGTCCTACACCACATAGTAGTACGGGTATTATGTCTTTGTGCTTTTGTGAAGGAAACGAATACTTACTTTTGAGGATCTTTATAGAATCATTTCTTAAGTTGATTTATGCATGTCAGTCCATCTGTCCCTCCGTTTGTCCATGTATTTTTGTGAACAAAATGCAGGTCGCATTTATTATCCGATTGAGATGAAATTTTCCAGACAATATTTGTTTGGCCCATGGACGAACCCCATTGAAATTATTGATAATCGTTTCAAATTTAAATATAGCTCCTATATATCTTCAACAGATTTCGGAATAATTGTGCACCAATTGGCCAATAACAGTTCAAATGACCTGAATTATGGCATATTCGACCGAATTAAGTCTAGAAGCAAGTGCATGAAATTTGGTGAAAATCATTTCTGAAAATATGATATGTTTTATCACATTCGTAATATGCCCTCCACAACAAACAGATATTAGAATTAGGTCAAAATATTTGTCAAGATCCGTTGAGGTTTGGATATAACTCCCATATATATCTTTATTCGATTTCAGATTTTTTTACACCAAATGGCATTTTGGCACTCAGGACCATGATACCCATTCAAATAAGGTTCATACTTGGAATGATCTACTTCACATACAGGGTTAGATAAAAAAATACTGCAGCAATGTCATACGCCATAATTTTTACATTTTTATACCCTCCACCTTGGAAAGGAGGGCATATTAACTTCGTCATTACGTTTGTAACATCCTTAAATATTCGTCTTAGACCCCATAAAGTATATATATTCATAATCAGCATACAATTCTAAGTCGATTTAACGATGTCCGTCTGTCTGTCTGTCCGTCTGTCGGTCCATCTGTCTGTCTGTTGAAATCACGATACAGCCCACATTATTTGACGTAGAACGCCAAAATTTAGCAGAGCTATTTGCATTGTGTCTAGGATGGTTGGTATTGAAAATAAGATATATCGGTCCACGTTCTGTTATAGTCCCCATAGAACGGTACCTCCCAATATTCGGTAATTTGATGATTTTTGCCACATTTTTTCACGGATTTGTCT
The DNA here is from genome assembly GCF_030504385.1 of Musca domestica. Classification (NCBI taxonomy): domain Eukaryota; kingdom Metazoa; phylum Arthropoda; class Insecta; order Diptera; family Muscidae; genus Musca; species Musca domestica. The sequence continues at coordinate 4,151,117 of NW_026712362.1, forward strand.
GAAAATTGGTATTTGTAAGTCATAACGGGTCCCTAAGCATGTGGCAAAACATTGCATGTATAGGTCCACGTTGTGGTATAGCCCCCATATAAAGGTACCTCCCGATATTCGGTATTTTAGTTTTTTTCTTGCCACATTTTTTCACGGATTTGTCTAAAAATTGGTATTTGTGGGTCATAATGGTTTTCAGCTCCGGTGGCGAAACATTGCATGTATGATTCCATGATTTGGTATAGCCCCCATATAACGGTACCTCCCGATATTCGGTATTTTGATGGTTTTGCCTCATTTTTTCACGGATTTGTCTAAAAATTGGTATTTGTGGGTCATAATGGGTCCTAGTTCGTGTGGCGAAACATTGTAATTATAGGTCCACGTTTTGGTATAGCCCCCATATAACGGTACCTCCCGATATTCGGTAATTTGATGATTTTTGCCACATTTTTTTCACGGATTTGTCTGAAAATTGGTATTTGTTGGTCATAATGGGTTCCAGCTTCGGTGGCGAAACATTGCATGTATGATTCCATGATTTGGTATAGCCCCCATATAACGGTACCTCCCGATATTCGGTATTTTGATGGTTTTGCCTCATTTTTTCACGGATTTGTCTAAAAATTGGTATTTGTGGGTCATAATGGGTCCTAGTTCGTGTGGCGAAACATTGTAATTGTAGGTCCACGTTTTGGTATAGCCCCCATATAACGGTACCTCCCGATATTCGGTAATTTGATGATTTTTGCCACATTTTTTTCACGGATTTGTCTGAAAATTGGTATTTGTTGGTCATAATAGGTTCCAGCTTCGGTGGCGAAACATTGCATGTATGATTCCATGATTTGGTATAGCCCCCATATAACGGTACCTCCCCATAATCGGCATTTTAATGATTTTTGCAACATTTTTTCTAATGTTTCTTTTACCCTAAGGTGGAGGGTATTAAAAGTTTGGCCAGGCCGAACTTAATGTTTTTTTACTTGTTTTTTTTTTTTCAATTTTATTGAATGAAAGCAAAATATATCGAAAATAGCATCAAATGTTGTAATAAGTTTAGATTGGTTCGAATTGGTCACCTATGGCACGAATTATGGCCTTCAAACGGCCAATGAAACCGTTACACGCTGCCCGAATGTTGCTCTGTGGTATTTTGGCTCATTCCCGGTGAAGCGTTTGCTTGAGGTGATCAACACTTTGGTATATTTGAGTGCCAACCTTGCTTTACACAATACTCCAGACACAATAGTCCAACGGATTGGTATCCGGAGATTTTGGTGGCCATTGTGCGCTGGAAATGAAACGAGGAACCTCATTTGGTAACTATTCTTGAGTGGCGCGTGCTGAGTGCGATTGTGCTGAGTCCTGTTGGAATGTCCAAGGTCTGCGGTCAAAATGTTTGCGTACCCAAGGTTTTAATACACCCTCCAGAATATTTTTGCGATAATATTCGCCATTTATTCTGATACAACGGTCGAATTATACGAGCGGAGAGTGAGCATCTGCCGATATGGAGGCACACACCATCAGCATGGCCGGCGCTTGAATTCTGGTTGCCAACCTAAGGTGCACATTTTAAGCTGATCTCTTTGGCAAGTAAACACGATTATTTTATTTGTTTCCAAACTGCCGAACAACGATTGATTTCTCATCGGATAAAACCAAATTCGGCAGTTTACCACATTCGGCCAACTCAACTCTTTAGCTCTTCTGAGTCTATTTTCTTTTCGTGGCGGTGTAAGTTCTTGCACTTTTTGGAATTTGAATGGCTTTACCCCGAGCTCATTTTTTAATATTTGCCGAATGGAATATTGCGAAATGTTCAGCTCATGAGCCTTTTTTCGGTCACTGCGACGCGGCAATGGTACGAGACACAAAAGATTTATTCACAGTTAAATGCTGAAGTGCTCAAACGTTAGCCACTTGTGGTTTTCCAGTCATATATAAAGAAATCACACTATCACGCTTGAATTTCAGCACGAGTAAATTTTGTTCTGGAAAACTCTCACCAAAATGCTTCTGTACGCTTGTTAACAATATAATGAGCTGTCACTGGAATAATTTTAACAGCTCTCGGACGATTGGCTTAGAAATGACAGCAGTCTGAATTTGGTTGCAGTTTTTTCATCTCATCTCTAATATCAGCCCAAATTGCATAGATTTTTTCATATTCAACAAAATTTTCGATTTGGTGATATTTCGGTGCGGTATATCTATTGCTTAAATAAATATTTTTTAATATAATCTTTATCAAAGTCATATGATGCTTTATACAGCAATATTAGTTGGTACTAGAGTTACAGAAACCTCTATCAAATTTTTGAAAATCGATTCAGAATTGGATATAATTCTCAAATTGTGACTACTCTAAAGCCATGGTATGCATTCAAATAAGGTTTATATGTGGTATGATCTACTTCACATAAATAAAATACTTTTTTTGTTGCAGAAGGTCTACTAAATACGCATAGAGGTATAGGGTAACATATAGTCGGCACCGCTCGACTTTTGATCTTTCCTTACTATCTTTTTAGTATTTTAACCCATATCCCTCCCCGTCACATATCTACAACACACAATAAATTTAAAATATACATTCCAAAACTCTTTCGCTCCGCGACCTGAATGACAAGCTTAAAGCTTTGCTAATAAATCTGCATTTCCATTTTAGAAATTGTATATCTCAGAACTAAATAAAATTCCCATTAAGTCTGTGATATATATTTTTATTTTGTTTGGATTTTTGTCCACAGCAGCAGTAGCAGCAGTTGTGCAATTTATCATTGTCAGCGAAATCCATGTTTCGTTCTTTGAATGTGCCAATGTGTTAGAGCTGGCGTGTGTGTATGTGTATGTGTTTATGTTTGTTTTTATACCCTACACCACATAGTGGTAAGGGTATTATGTCTTTGTGCATTTGTTTGTAACATGGAGAAGGAAACGAGATAGACCCATAGTTACTTTTGAGAACCTTCATAGAATCACTTTCTGAGTCGATTTATGCATGTCAGTCCGTCTGTCCGTCCGTCCGTCCGTCCGTCCGTCCGTCCGTCCGTCCGTCCGTCTGTCCATGTATTCTTGTGAACAAAATGCAGGTCGCATTTATTATCCGATTGAGATGAAATTTTCCAAACTATATTTTTTTGGCCCAAGGACGAACCCTATTGAAATTGGTGAGAATCGGATCAAATTTAGATATAGCTCCCATATATATCTTCATCCGATTTCGGGTTAAATGTGCACCAAATGTCCACTATAAGCCCAAATCAGCTGAATTTTGGCACACCCAACCGAGTTTGGCCTAGAAGCAAGCATATCAAATTTGGAGAAAATCGGTTCAGATATAGCTATAGCTCCCATATATATCTTTCATCCGATTTCGGGTTAAATGTGCACCAAATGTCCACTATCAGTCCAAATCACCTGAATTTTGGCACACCCAACCGAGTTCGGCCTAGAAGCAAGTATATCAAATTTGGAGAAAATCGGTTCAGATATAGCTATAGCTCCCATATATATCTTTCATCCGATTTGATCTTTAAGCCCCTCACATTCTTACTATGCACTCCACAACCGTGATATTTGGTACCAGGTATTAGATGGAGCACAGAAATAGCTGTTTTAAATTTTATCGAAATCGGTTCAGATTTGGATATAGCTCCCATATATATCTTCATCCGATTTCGGGTTAAATGTGCACCAAATGTCCACTATCAGTCCAAATTACCTGAATTTTGGCACACCCAACCGAGTTCGGCCTAGAAGCAAGTATATCAAATTTGGAGAAAATCGGTTCAGATATAGCTATAGCTCCCATATATATCTTTCATCCGATTTGATCTTTAAGCCCCTCACATTCTTACTATGCACTCCACAACCGTGATATTTGGTACCAGGTATTAGATGGAGCACAGAAATAGCTGTTTTAAATTTTATCGAAATCGGTTCAGATTTGGATATAGCTCCCATATATATCTTCATCCGATTTCGGGTTAAATGTGCACCAAATGTCCACTATCAGTCCAAATCACTTGAATTTTGGCACACCCAACCGAGTTCGGCCTAGAAGCAAGTATATCAAATTTGGAGAAAATCGGTTCAGATATAGCTATAGCTCCCATATATATCTTTCATCCGATTTGATCTTTAAGTCCCTCACATTCTTACTATGCACTCCACAACCGTGATATTTGGTACCAGGTATTAGATGGAGCACAGGAATAGCTGTTTTAAATTTTATCGAAATCGGTTCAGATTTGGATATAGCTCCCATATATATCTTCATCCGATTTCGGGTTAAATGTGCACCAGATGTCCACTATCAGTCCAAATCACCTGAATTTTGGCACACCCAACCGAGTTCGGCCTAGAAGCAAGTATATCAAATTTGGAGAAAATCGGTTCAGATATAGCTATAGCTCCCATATATATCTTTCATCCGATTTGATCTTTAAGCCCCTCACATTCTTACTATGCACTCCACAACCGTGGTATTTGGTACCAGGTATTAGATGGAGCACAGAAATAGCTGTTTTAAATTTTATCGAAATCGGTTCAGATTTGGATATAGCTCCCATATATCTTCATCCGATTTCGGGTTAAATGTGCACCAAATGTCCACTATCAGTCCAAATCACCTGAATTTTGGCACACCCAACCGAGTTCGGCCTAGAAGCAAGTATATCAAATTTGGAGAAAATCGGTTCAGATATAGCTATAGCTCCCATATATATCTTTCATCCGATTTGATCTTTAAGTCCCTCACATTCCTACTATGCACTCCACAACCGTGATATTTGGTACCAGGTATTAGATGGAACACAGAAATAGCTGTTTTAAATTTTATCGAAATCGGTTCAGATTTGGATATAGCTCCCATATATATCTTCATCCGATTTCGGGTTAATTGACCACCAAATGGCCAATATCAGCCCAAATGGCCCGAATTTTGGCACATGTGACCGAGATTAGCCTTAAAGCAAATACAACAAATTTGGAGAAAATCGGTTCAGAAACAGCTATAGCTCCCATATATATGTTTTATCCGATTTGGTGTTTAAGCCTCTCACATTCGTAATATGCACTCCACAAGAATGATATTTGGTACCAGATATAAGATACAGCCCAGAAATAGCTGTTTGTAATTTTATCGAAATCGGTTCAGATTTGGATATAGCTCCCATATATATCTTCATCTGATTTCGGGTTAATTGTGCACCAAATGGCCGATATAAGTCCAAATGGACTGAATTTTAGTACATCGGACCAAATTCAGCCTAGAAGCAAGTATATCAAATTTAGTGAAAATCGGTTCAGATATAGATATAGCAACCATATATATGTTTCATCCGATTTAGTGTTTTAGTCCCATACATTCGTGATATTCACTCCACTACCGTGATATTTGGTACCAGGTATTAGATGGAGCACAGGAATAGCTGTTTTAAATTTTATCGAAATCGGTTTAGATTTGGATATAGCTCCCATATATATCTTCATCCAATTTCGGGTTAAATGTGCACTAAATGGTCAATATCAGCCCAAATCACCTGAATTTTCGTACATAAGACTGAATTCAGTCTAGAAGCTAATACGTAAAATTTGGAGAAACCCGGTTCAGAGATAGCTATAGTTCGTAAATAGTATAGTGCACGATAGAATTAGATAGATTTTGATTTTGTACCAAATATCATAGAGCTCTGAAATGCCCTGTATAAACCTTTTTACGAGAGCTCTACTAAATATGCATAGTGGTGTAGGGTATCATATAGTCGGCCCCGCCCGACTTTTGAGCTTTCCTTACTGGTTATTATTCACTTTAAGGCGACAATTGCATGATATTTTTTCACACTCACTCTCTTTCTCTCGTTGCTGTCAATAGATTTGCTGACATATCGTGAAGTGACGATAAATTAAAAGTAAAGGTTTAATTTGCATAACGAATGATTGTGAAAAATTGCATATGGAGAAGTGTCTCTTAGAATAGGATAAGAACCTGTTTATGTATATCGAAAGAAAATGCTGGGGAAAGGAAAATAATAATTCTATGTGTGCTTTTCAATTTTTGTTTATTTGAATAGAAACAAGTAAGTAGTATCAGTCGGTTTTGCCAATAGATGCATACCCTCAGCCAATGTTCGATTATTTAAATATATTTTGACTTATGTTATGATCATTCAAATTAGGGTAATCAATTTGAATGGAGTAGTTTCCAAAGGAATGGGCTAATATTGTCCATTTCGTATCGGACCTAAATAAATATGATATAAATATTACGACGTACCAAGTTTGGACTATATTGGTTACTGCCTTCACTTTCTATGAGATGTGTGACAATTTTAAGAAAATGTTAGAATGCGCGTGAGTTATCAAATATAGTCGATCGAAGTATTCAATTCCATCAAATATAGATAAAAATATTGGTATGAGCAAAATTACAAGAAAATTTAACATTTATATCCAATTGTCTGGTAGAGAGAAATATTTAGATATAGCCAGTTTGTAAGAAATCGCTGACTTTTTTCGCAAGTTAAGATTGTTAAGACAATTGTGACCCTTTGTGGGTGAGGTATCAGATGGGGTTTCGCATATATATATAATCTTTACAACAGATCATGTGTTAGCAAAAATATTTGCATGTGTAAAATTTGAATAGAGTTAGATGCTTATTTCGCTTTCTTTGAGCGTTTTGTTTTTTAAAATCTTGAACCCTATGTGGGGGATGTAACAGAAGAAATGGTCTGATCTCTACCATCTTTATAAGAGATCTTGTGTGGATGGAAATATTGAGGTGTACCAATTCTAAATGGAATCGGATGTTGATTTCGCGTTTTAAGAGGTTTATGTATATTAAGAATTTTGACTTTTGTGGGGGAGGTGCCAGAACGAGTTGACCGATATATCCCATCTTCACTGCAGATGTTTTGTTAGTAGAAATAATGAGATATGACAAATATAAAGAGAACTAGATTTATATTTCTGATTTTATAATCGTTATATTTTCTCAAAACGTTGACCATTTGTTGGGGAGGTACGAGAAGGAATGGTCCGGTCTTTGCCATTCTTATAAAAGATCTTGTGTTGATGGAAATATTGAGATGTGCCAAGTCTGAATGGAATCGGATGCTAATTTCGCGTTTTATAAGCTTCATGGATATTCAAGATTTTGACCATTTGTGGGGGAGGTACTAGAAGGAGTGAACCGATATATTTCATCTTTACACCAGAACTTGAGTTAATGATAATATTGTGATGTGTGTAAGTGTAAGTATCGGACTCTTACATCATATTTTATAAGTGTTATAATTATTCAAAAAATTTTAATTGATGGAGTGAACCGATATTGTATATTTTCGCACCTGACCTAGCACTGATGAAAATATTACGATTTGCAAAGTTGGAGCAAAATCGGATTATTATTTTTCTTTCTGTGCAGTAAACGTTGACATTTGGTGGGGGAGGTAACAGATGGAGTTGACCGATAGTGCTTGATTTTGACAATAACATTACGATGTCCCAAGTTTGGATAAAATCTGATACCCCCTTCAAAAAGGCGGACAGACAGACGTACGGACATCGATGGATTTGGTCAAAAGAGACATAGTGGTTTTCTCGTTAGCTGAGGACCCACTAAACCTTATGAAATAATAAGAGTAGATATCTCCCTTTTCTGGGGATATAAATCTGATGTTTCATTAATCTTTAATGCTGAATTACAATCTACTCGGGTTGAAATACGAAAAGATAAATATGGAATATAGGATGGCGAATGGACTTCGGAGATGTTCGAGAATTCAAATTAGTGTTGCTGAATTGATGATCGACGTTTACTCGTCTCGTAGGCAAGAAGGTGAACGACTCGTGGCCAATTGGGAACGATGATGTCCGGTTATTCACAATGGGTACTCGTGTGGTTGATGTGATGTGTGATTAGCCGTCGATTCGCGGGGAACCGTCGGATGCTGATTGGTGAGGGAGATCGGAAATTACGATGTTGCGTTCTGGTGACGCTGGCGTTGACGATTTAAAGGTAATCGGGAACGAATACTTGTGGCCTGCCTATGGCAGTGTTGTGTGAATATAATGGTGGTGGTTGGTTGGTTGGGCTAAGGTGCGGTGAGGTGACTTCAGTCGTTGCCAGGATCAACCTAAGGACTCACAAAACTTAAGTAAAACACTAATGCTTATAATTTCAGGATTCTATTTATATTACGACTAATATGTAAATAATATGGAGATGTTTGATATGTATGCAGGCGGAGTTGCTAACGTTTCGGATCTTTCTGGGTCGTTTTTCGGCTAGTCAGTGTTCGTGAGATTGTCGGTTCGGGAATGTTCGGGGCCTCTGAAGTTGTTGTAAGTATTCATGTCGGCTCAAAAGTATTCGGGTTGATGCCGACTCGGAGGTTGTCGGATTGCTGTCGGCTCGAAGGTATTCAGGTTGATGTCGACACGGGTTCTCCGAAGTTTTCGGGTTGCTATCGGGAGAAAATTTGATTAGTGGGAGCGACAAAGCGCTAAGAGCTGGCTATGATCTTGGAAATCGCTATGAACGTGGAGCTTGCTATTAGCTTGGAGCTTGGTAAGGTTATTATGTCTTCACGCATTTGTTTGTAACATGGAGAAGGGAGGAAGATAGAGCTATAGTTACTTTTCGGGATCTTCATAAAATCACTTTCCGTCGTTCCATGTATTTCCGTTAACAAAATACAGGTCGCATTTATTATCCTTGTTTGGCCCAAGGACGAAAAATTTTGAAATTGGTGAGAATTCTAATGGCCAATATCAGTCCTAATGAATTTTTGGCATATCCGACCGAATTCAGTCTAGAAGCAAGTATATAAAATTTGGTGAAAATCGGTTCAGATATAGCATTAGCTCCCATATACATATGTTTTATCCGATTTGGTGTTTAAGTCCCTCATATACGAAATATTTACTCCACAAGAATTATATTTGGTACTAGATATCAGATACAGGTCAGAAATAGGTGCCGTCGATTCGCGGGGAACCGTCGGATGCTGATTGGTGAGGGAGATCGGAAATTACGATGTTGCGTTCTGGTGACGCTGGCGTTGACGATTTAAAGGTAATCGGAAACGAATACTTGTGGCCTGCCTATGGCAGTGTTGTGTGAATATAATGGTGGTGGTTGGTTGGTTGGGCTAAGGTGCGGTGAGGTGACTTCAGTCGTTGCCAGGATCAACCTAAGGACTCACAAAACTTAAGTAAAACACTAATGCTTATAATTTCAGGATTCTATTTATATTACGACTAATATGTAAATAATATGGAGATGTTTGATATGTATGCAGGCGGAGTTGCTAACGTTTCGGATCTTTCTGGGTCGTTTTTCGGCTTGTCAGTGTTCGTGAGATTGTCGGTTCGGGAATGTTCGGGGCCTCTGAAGTTGTTGTAAGTATTCATGTCGGCTCAAAAGTATTCGGGTTGATGCCGACTCGGAGGTTGTCGGATTGCTGTCGGCTCGAAGGTATTCAGGTTGATGTCGACACGGGTTCTCCGAAGTTTTCGGGTTGCTATCGGGAGAAAATTTGATTAGTGGGAGCGACAAAGCGCTAAGAGCTGGCTATGATCTTGGAAATCGCTATGAACGTGGAGCTTGCTATTAGCTTGGAGCTTGGTAAGGTTATTATGTCTTCACGCATTTGTTTGTAACATGGAGAAGGGAGGAAGATAGAGCTATAGTTACTTTTCGGGATCTTCATAAAATCACTTTCCGTCGTTCCATGTATTTCCGTTAACAAAATACAGGTCGCATTTATTATCCTTGTTTGGCCCAAGGACGAAAAATTTTGAAATTGGTGAGAATTCTAATGGCCAATATCAGTCCTAATGAATTTTTGGCATATCCGACCGAATTCAGTCTAGAAGCAAGTATATAAAATTTGGTGAAAATCGGTTCAGATATAGCATTAGCTCCCATATACATATGTTTTATCCGATTTGGTGTTTAAGTCCCTCATATACGAAATATTTACTCCACAAGAATTATATTTGGTACTAGATATCAGATACAGGTCAGAAATAGGTGCCTAAAATTCGGATCGATTCAGATTTGAATGTAGCTCCTATACATATATTTTATTTTTTTTGATAACCGGTTTTTAGTGCACCATATGGGTAATATCAGCTCAAACGTACTGAATTTTGGCACTTGCGACGGAAATCATCCCAGAAGCAATTACTTCAAATTTTGGTGAAAATCGGTTCAGATATAGCTATAGCTTCCATATATATGTTTAAGACGACTTGGTATTAAAGTCCCCCACATGCATAATATGCACTCCAGAACACTGATATTTGATGCCTGACATCAGATACAGTTCGAGAATACCTCTGCCAAATTTTATCGAGATCGATTCAGACTTTTATATAACTTTTCTATACATCTTCTACTGATTTTTCGGTTATTGTTCAACATATGTATAATATCAATTCAAATTGAATATATTTTATTTTCGCATTCAACCGAAGTTGTCCATTTGGTGTGACTCGGTCCGGTATAACTATTGCTCCAATAAATAATTTTTATACCCTACACCACAAGGTGGTCAGGGTATTATGTCTTTGTGCATTTGTTTGTAACAGGCAGAAGGAAACGAGATAGACCCATAGTTCCTTTTGATGATCTGCATAGAACCACATTCTGAGTCGATTTATGCATGTCCGCCCGCCCGTCTGTCCGTCCGTCTGTCCATGTATTTTTGTAAACAAAGTACAGGTCGCATTTATCCAGATGAAATTTTGCAAAGATCTTTTGTTTGGCCCAAGGACGAACCCAATTGAAATTGGAGACAATCGGTCAAAATTTAGATCTAGCTCCCATATATATCTTCGTCCGATTTGCTTTTTATTGTGCACCAAACATTACACGCCCGAATTGTATGGAATTTTGCATATACATCCAAATTAGGTCTGAAAATATGTATGCCAAATTTGATCGAAATCGGTTCAGATATAGCTATAGCTCCCATATATATTGTTCATCCGATTTGTTATTTTTGTCCACCGCCGCCGTAATATGCACTCTGTAACAACAATATTTGGGGAAATATATCAAATACATCTCAGAAATACATTTGCTAAATTTTATCGAGATCGGTTCAGATTTGGATATAGCACCCATATATAACTTCGTCCGATTTAATTTTTATTGGGCACCAAACGTCTAATATTTGCCCAAATGGTATGAAATTTGGCACTTACGACCGAATTGAGTCTGGAAGCTAGTATGTCAAATTTGGTGAAGATCGGTTTCAGATATAGCTATAGCTTCCATATATATTATTCATCCGATTTGTTATATTTGTTACCCACAACCGTAATATGCACTCCGTAACAACGATATTCAGGGAAATATATCAAATACAGCTCAGTAATATCTTTGCGAAATTTTATCGAGATCGGTTCAGATTTGGATATATCTCCCATATATATCTTTTTCCGATTTCAAATTAATTGTGCACCAAATGGGCAATACAATTCCGAATTTAAAAGATACAAATGCTTCGGCATATTTAGTCCTTTGAACTTTAAATTATAATTATAATCATAGCGTGTATGATTGAATTCTCCCATAAAAACTTTTAATTGTTATGTGGAGCTCTACTTAATTAGCAAAGTGGTGTAGGGTATCATAAAGTCGGCCCCGCCCGACTTTAAGACTTTCTTTACTGATTTTAATACAATTCTTATCGAAGTCAAAGGTGCAAAAGCCTCTGTCAAATTTGTTGAAAATCGATTCAGAGTTGGATATAGTTCTCAAATTGGGACTATTCGTTTATTTTTTTGTTTTGTTACGGGAGCTCTATTAATACGCGTACTGGTGTAGGGTATTATATAATCGGCCCCGCCAGATTTTTGACCTTTCCTTATTGGATCATATTATCGACTTCGTCAAAAATTTTGTAATATCTAAATCAGTGTCCTTACTTTTCTGAAAGAAGGATCGTACTATAATTGAAAGTTCAAAAGGATTAAAATTTCATTTTTTATTGACACTCAGTAAATAGCCTTTTGTCCTTTGAGGGCATTGGATAATATTTCTTTGAATATCATATCCATCACAATCAGATCTTTTTCTTTAAATATCATAAGCACGGCTTTATACCTCCACAAAAACGTTAATTTTTTGATGAGTGATTTGTTTTTTCAACAGGAAACTCAGCTAACGTCACATCACAGCCATTCACTTTCAGATGCAGCTTGTTGGAAAAACGAATTTCCATAAAGAAGAAAAATAATTAGCCCATTCGTTGTTATTTCGTTTTCTTATTTTCCAAAAATTCTAATTATAAAGAAATCCAAAACAGATGAATGAAAATGAAAATCTTTCAAAACAGATGAACTCTTTACCATGTCGGTCGGCATGCAGCTGTAGAGCGAGTTTTTGTTGGTGCCTCTACCAATAACGTTTAAAAATAACTTCTGTTGCCAAAAAGGCAAAAACAAAAAAGAGAACAACACAATTTCTTCTCGGTTTTTGTGGTTCTACGCAATTGCCTAAATAATGAGTGGCTTCCACTTTGCTAAACTGAAAGTTATATTAACTGCTGTTGTTAGCCTGGCGTTGAGCGAAATTGTTTTTGGCAACTGCTCACATTGGACCAACATCGATGGAGAGCAGCCGTGTGGCACAGTTGTGGAACATGGCACCAAGTATTAGCTGCTGCTGCATCAAATTGAAGTCATTCGAAATTATTTTCAAGCGAATACTTAACCACAGCCTTTTGCTGCTGCTCAGTTGTTTGGTTATCTGGCGATGGGATAAACGACCAGTAATTTAAAATGAAAGTGATTCCAAAGCGTACGAATCCATGGTGGTTGATTTTGTTCGCCTCAATTTCGGGGGGTTTTTTAAGATTTCGGCTGATTGGGGCCATAATCCTGTTTTGCTTGTGGGGCAGTATGCAGCATATAATTATTAAATCTTCAGCTGGATTTAATTCCATCTTCTTCGTAATGGCACTTCGGCACTTATGCAAATTGCGGGCAGGATGAGGAGATGTGTGTACAGATTGCATATTCTACGAATTTGCCAGTGTTCAAATTTAATTAAGAATTTCCCAAACATCATGGGTGGCATACCACGAGCAACAACGACAATTACGTCAACATCATTGTCATGGGGAGTAGTTTCACATGTCCGGGCACCGATCACCTTGGGAAATCTGACACGTTTCTAATCACTTGTTTGTATTTATGCAATGTGTTATGTGGCTTCCAGCAGTTAATACTTCGAGAAACGTTTTGCGATGCAATTGTTGCGATTTTTCTTTCTCTCCGCTCTCTCCCTTCTTCACCCTCTGTGTTTGATTGAGCAAAGTTGAATGCATGTTGTTAGGTAGCCATTGACACTAACAGTGGTCAAATATGGAATTACATTCTCAATGAAAGGTAGTTCCAAGGACTAAGGACTATGAGAAAACCTTAAGGACTTTTATGGGAAGACTTTAAGGACTTCTATGAGAAAACCTTAAGGACTTCTCGGAGAAGACCATAAGAACTTCTAGAAGAAGACCTTAAGGACTTGTATGAGAAGACCTTAAGGACTTGTATGAGAAGACCTTCTGGTCTTCTATACGAAGACCTTTTGGTCTTCTATACGAAGACCTTTTTGTCTTCTATGAGAAGAAGACCTTCCAGTCTTCTGTGAGAAGAAGACCTTCCAGTCTTCTGTGGGAAGAAGACCTTCCAGTCTTCTGTGAGAAGAAGACCTTCCAGTCTTCTGTGAGAAGAAGACCTTCCAGTCTTCTGTGAGAAGAAGACCTTCCAGTCTTCTGTGAGAAGACGACCTTCCAGTCTTCTGTGAGAAGAAGACCTTCCAGTCTTCTGTGAGAAGAAGACCTTCCAGTCTTCTGTGAGAAGAAGACCTTCTGGTCTTCTGTCAGAAGAAGACCTTCTGGTCTTCTGTCAGAAGAAGACCTTCTGGTCTTCTGTGAGAAGAAGACCTTCTGGTCTTCTGTGAGAAGAAGACCTTCTGGTCTTCTGTGAGAAGAAGACCTTCTGGTCTTCTGTGAGAAGAAGACCTTCTGGTCTTCTGTGAGAAGAAGACCTTCTGGTCTTCTGTGAGAAGACCTTCTGGTCTTCTATGAGAAGAAGACCTTCTGGTCTTCTATGAGAAGAAGACCTTCTGATCTTCTATGAGAAGAAGACCTTCTGGTCTTCTATGAGAAGAAGACCTTCTGGTCTTCTATGAGAAGAAGACCTTCTGGTCTTCTGTGAGAAGACCTTCTGGTCTTCTATGAGAAGAAGACCTTCTGGTCTTCTATGAGAAGAAGACCTTCTGGTCTTCTATGAGAAGAAGACCTTCTGATCTTCTATGAGAAGAAGACCTTCTGGTCTTCTATGAGAAGAAGACCTTCTGGTCTTCTGTGAGAAGACCTTCTGGTCTTCTATGAGAAGAAGACCTTCTGGTCTTCTATGAGAAGAAGACCTTCTGATCTTCTATGAGAACAAGACCTTCTGATCTTCTATGAGAAGAAGACCTTCTGGTCTTCTATGAGAAGATGACCTTCTGGTCTTCTATGAGAAGAAGACCTTCTGGTCTTCTAGGAGAAGACTTTCTGGTCTTCAAGGAGAAGTGGACAGAAGAAAACAGCAACATCAGCAGAAGTGGTTCGAAACGTAAAGAAGCGATTTGATCGAAATCCACGTCGCAGTGGCCGAAAAATAGCTCGTTAGCTGAACAGATCGCAATATTCCATTCGGCAAATATTGAAAAATTAGCTCGGGGTAAAGCCATTGAAATTCCAAAAAGTGCAAGTACTTACACCGCAACAGCACCAGAAAGACAATTGACTCAGAAGAGCTTAGAGTTGCTTCGCTTGGCCGAAAGTGGTGAACTGCCGAATTTGGTTTTCTCCGATGAGAAAACATTCGTTGTCCAGCAGTTTGTAAACAAACAAAATGATCGAATTTACCTGCCAAAGAGGTCAGCAGAAAATTTGCACCTTCTGTTTGCCACCACAACTCAAGCGCCGGCCATGGTGATGGCCGCCATAACAGCCGGTGTGGGCCGCCATCAAAATAAATGTCGAATATTATCGCGAAAATATTCTGGAGGGAGTACTAAAGCCTTGGGCACGCAAACATTTTGGCCATAGACCTTGGACATTCCAAAGGACTCAGCACGCGCTACCCAAGATTGGTTAGAAAATGAGGTTCCTCTCTTCATTTCCAACGCATAATGGCCACCAAAATCATCGGATACCAATCCGTTGGACTATTGTGTCTGGAGTATTTTGGAAAGCAAGGTAGGCACTAAAAAAATACCAAAGTGTCGATCGCCTTAAGCAAGCGCTTCGCCCTCTGGTCTTCTGTGAGAAGACCCTCTGGTCTTTTGTGAGAAGACCCTCTGGTCTTCTGTGAGAAGACCCTCTGGTCTTCTGTGAGAAGACCCTCTGGTCTTCTGTGAGAAGACCCTCTGGTCTTCTATGAGAAGACCTTAAGGACTTCTATGGGAAGTCGTTCTGGTCTTCTATGAGAAGATATTCTGGTCTTCTATGAGACGACTTTCTGGTCTTCTATACGAAGACCTTCCGATCTTCTATATGAAGACCTTCTGGTCTTCTATACGAAGACCTTCAGGTCTTCTATGAGAAGACCTTCTGGTCTTCTAGGAGAAGACTTTCTGGTCTTCAAGGAGAAGACTTTCTGGTTTTCTAGGAGAAGATTTTCTGGTCTTCTCTGAGAAGACCATCTGGTCTTCTATACGAAGACCTTCTGGTCTTCTTGTATTCTATTAGAAGACCTTCAGGTCTTCTATGAGAAGTCCAACAAGTCTTCTATGAGAAGTCCAACAAGTCTTCTATGAGAAGACCTTCTGATCTTCGATAAGAAGACCTTCTGGACTTCTCTGAGAAGACCTTTTGATCTTCGATAAAAACACCTTCTGGTCTTCTATAAGATGATCTTCTGTTGTTCTATGAGAAAACGATCTGGTCTTCTATGAGAAGATTTTCTGGTCTTCTAGGAGAAGATCTTTTGGTCTTCTAGGAGAAGATCTTCTGGTCTTCTAGGAGAAGACCTTCTGGTCTTATAGGAGAAGACCTTCTGGTCTTCTTCTGGTCGATGACCTTCGGGTTTTCGATTAGAAAGCCTTCTGGTCTTCTATTAGAACACCTTCTGATCTTCTATGAGAAAACCTTCTAGTCTTATATGGAAAGACCTCCTGGTTTTCTATGAAAGACCATGTGTATGAGAAGACCTTCTCGTCTTCTATATAACAGCTCCTCGCCTTCTCTGAGAGAACCTTCTCGTCTTCTTCTTCTTTTAAAAACCATTAAATCCACCTTCACCAAATATATGCATATCATCACATGCTTAGCTCCTTGCTCAGAATACTGTCTAGATCAACGGATTTTGTGCAGATACCACGAAAACTCAAAAGGCATTCTGATGCAAGTGCAACGGCAGCAGTATGAGACTTGTCATAGACGTTGTGGAAACATCAAATGCCGGAATGATACGGAACAGCGGCTGTGAGTGACACTTTAACAAGTAACAAAAGACACATAACGACAAGCATGACAACAATAACGCTTTAACGAGATAAAGTCTTGAATACTGCGGTTCTGCTCGTGGTGGTGACGGTGCATGTGGGTTTGTGTTGCTGCATCGTTGTTAAATATTCTAATGCCCATAAGAATGTCTGCCTCGTTGGATGAATATAATGTATTCATACACATACTCATATGAATGCAAATGTATGTGCGTATTGGCTACTTAAGGGCTGATAATATAGTAGGTATATGGCGAATAACACTTGTATAGGTGGCTGATGGCTGATACATTAGCGGATGCTTGTGCGGTTTGGTTTTTAAAAGAATGTTGGCATGTGAAGATCCATTTGATGGTAGCAGAAGATTTGCACAAATAATCAGTAATGGGTTCTTGAGATTTTGCTAATTATGCTCTGTTGTGAGTCATTATGGGTTTGATTTAATCAAAAAATTTGATATAGAGGGTGAGATAAAAAAAACTGCAACAAAGTCAAACGCCATAATTTTCACATTTTTTTTTAAATTTTATTGAATGTATTTAAAAATTGTCTAAGCATATAAGGACAGGCAAGGGCAGTCTCAAGCAGATTATTGAAAAGATTTTTGTAAGAGAGGTGTATGGACATTCTTATTTGAAATTGCATGATTATTCAATTTTTCCTTGAACGAATATCCTTCAAAATTCCAAGAGCAATGGTATGTTGATCCATTAGGAAATACTCTTACAGATTCATGATAAATATTATTTTTTTCATCCACGACAGTCGCTCTATTGGTCCTTGAAAAAAAGATTATCTTAAAAAATATGTATAATTTGAGGTCTTGAAAAAAAAAAGTTATGCAGAATTCCGCTAAATTCGTTGAAACGATATCATTTAAGAATGCACTATTGTAGGTTCATTGGTGACTGAGGAAATATATTATGCAGTGTGCAAAATATTAGTCATTGAAGAAATATTTAATTTCGGCCAGACCGAATTTTTATACCTAACCCATTTGGGAGGAACTAGCAAAATGTTAAAAAATTCCGTTGAAAATGCCGCTTTAATTTTAAGAATTCTGATTATCAGCTATGTGGGGATATACGAAAACGTGGACCCTAACAACACAACGTAAGTGAAATCATCAAAATACCGAATATTGGGAGGTACCATTATCTGAGGGCTATTCGAAGGCGTTACGAACTCCTAATACCAAATTTGAAACGATTCCAGTGAACATTTTTAAAATTGTATGCTGATCCAGAATACCATAATTTTTAAATTATTTTTAATTTTATTGAATGAAAGCAAGAAATGTCGGAAATAGCATCAAATTTTAGAATAAGTTTAGGTTTGTTCGAATTGGTCACCTTTGGCACGAATTATGGCCTTCAAAAGGCCAATGAAGCCGTCACACTCTGTCCGAATGTTGCTCTTCGGTATTTTGAACTATTTCCGGTGAAGCGCTTGCTTGAGGTGATCGATCCTTTTTTTAGTGTCAACCTTGCTTTCTAAAATACTCCAGACATAATAGTCCAACAGATTGGTATCTGGAGATTTTGGTGGTCATTGTGCACTGGAAATGAAGCGAGGAACCTCATTTTGTAACCATTCTTGGGTAGCGTGTGCTGAGTGCGATGGTGCTGAGTCCTGTTGGAATGTCCAAGGTCTGCGGCCAAAATGTTTGCGTACCCAAGGCTTTAATACATCCTCCAGAATCGCGTCGCGATAATATTCGGCATTTATTCTGATGACACGGTCGATTAATAAGAGCGGAGAGCCGCCGCAACCATCACCATGGCCGGCGCTTGAGTTCTGGTGGCCAACCGAAGGTGCACATTTTCAACTGACCTCTTTGGCAAGTAAACACGATCAATTTGTTTGTTTACAAGCTACTGGACAACGAATGTTTTCTCATCGGAGGAAACCAAATTCGGCAGTTCACCACTTTCGGCCAATCGAAGCAACTTTTTAGCTCTTTTCTTTCTGTTGCGGTTTAAGTTCCTGCACTTTTTGGAATTTCAATAGATATACTCCGAGCTCATTTTTCAATATTTGCAGAATGGAATGTTGCGAGATGTTCTGCTCACGAGCCATTTTTCGACCACTGCGGCGCGGGTTTCGATCAAGTCGCTTCTTTAGTTTTCAAACCATTTCGGCTGATGTTGCTGTTTTCTTCCGTCCACTTGACGTCGGGCTATGCGACCAGTGTCACGGTAACTCAGCGATGGTACGAGACACAAAAGATTTATTCACATTAAAATGCTGGAATGCTCTAACGATGTCCACTTGCGGTTTTCCAGCCAACTATAGAGAAATCACACTATCACGCTTGAATTCAATCACGAATAACTTTTTTTCTGGAAAAATCTCACCAAAATGCTTTTGTACGCTTGTAAACAATGTAATGACCTGTCACTGGAATAATTTTAGTAGCTGTCGGACGAGTGGCTTAGATATGACAGCAGTCTGAATTTGGTTGCAGTTTTTTCATCTCAAGGTGTATTGTTCCTAGAGCCACTGTATAGCATATCGATGTTCCTATCTCGGCGAAGTCTGAAGTTACTGAGATACAGGACCAGGAGATACCGTGGATTAACCACCCAAAAGTATCTCAGAGACAATTGGCCGAAGCTTCCGCTGAGCAAAATGCTGAAGAATCTGTGGAACAAGGTTTCTTGTAATATCCCAAAACCTCTGTTGAATATCTCTTCATAGCTTCTGTATGAATGACAAATAATTAAGTAATTAGCCATTTTAAAAATTCACTCGTAGCATGGGGATTATGACCACACAATATATTGCATCTCCGAAAAATCAAAAGTGAGGGATCTCCCTTGCAGAATTCAATGAAACACCTCTTTACCTCCTCACATTTATATCCCCATGATTTCCAATCACTGCATTTCACATATCCTTTGATGTAATATAAATCATAGCATATATTTCGAATCAATATGAAAGTGTTTTTTTATTGTTTTTGGATTTTCATTTCCATCAACCAAAACAACAACAACAGCATTCCCATTGTCATCAATTAATACAGAGATTGGTTTCTTCCTTTGTCGCTCATTTTCCCATGTGTCATATGAGGTTTTTGTGGCCGGATGAAAATGATTACAATCTCTCTCCCTTTCCCTCTCTCTCTCTCTCTTTTTCGCATTTTTCATTTAAAATTCACACCTATATCCCAAAAGTCATTGACTATTTTCCCTAAAGTAACTTTACACGATTGCACACAAAAGAAAACACCAACCAACAAACCTATCAAAAACACACGCACAGCAACAACAACAACAGCAAACATGTTTACAAAAGGAAGTGTATTTCGATAAAGCTATTATAGAGTATGGTTTTGATATGGATTCCAAATTGATGAATGAGGGGGGTTTATGTGAAATGGGAAGTGGATTTTAAAAAGATGCGATAAAAAATTGTTTAATCGGATATCAATGGAGTGGGAATTGTTCGATGTTGTTCGAAGGAAACCTTTAAATGTGAATTTTTTGGGGATATATTTGGCCTAGCGGATACAATTCGAAGGAAATCAGTGAAGCAGGAGAAAAATCGTAGTAACAAAGATCGATATTTAATGGGTAGCCTTTAGAGCGGCTGAACTTTGATATTGGACCTTTATACAGCCTTAACCATACATAAAAGACCCCAATAAGCCACATTTTATAAAGCTTAAACTAGAGTTTAAACTTTGAGTTTAGGACAAGACATAAGCCTAGGATTTTGGGTGGTCATCAGACAATATTAAGCGGATAAACCATGACAAAAATTTATAAACGTGAATACTAACAACTTTAATTTATGAGCTGAAAATATTCGTTTAAAATATCAAATTTTAATATTCCAACAATGTTTTTATAAAACCGCAATTGCAACCCAAACAAGATTTTGGATAAATATGAAGTACTCATTGTAGACATTTCAAACTTTAAATTTTTAATTTTTAGATCGAATGTTATGTTTAGTGTTTAAGATCAACCCAACCCAACCTTCTTCATGTTACAAACAAATGTACAAATACATAATACCTTTACCGCTATGTGGTGTAAAATATACATATATTTTCCTTCATCACAGAGGGTATTATGTCTTTGGGCATTTGTTTGTAACATGGAGAAGGAAGCGAGTAAGACCCATGCTTACTTTTAAGGATCTTCATAGAATCACAGATATATAGGGTGAGAATATAATTAAAAATGTAATTTTTACATTTTTTTTTTAAATTTTATTGAATGAAAGCAAAAAATATCGGAAATAGTCACCTTTGGGACGAATTATGGTCTTCAAACGGCCAATGAAACCGTCACACGCTGCCCGAATGTTGTTCTGCGGTATTTTGGACCATTCCCGGCGAAGCGCTTGCTTGAGGTTATCGACAATTTCTTTTTTTATAGTACCAACCTTGCTTTATAAAATACTCCAGACACAATAGTCCAACGGATTGGTATCCGGAGAGTCCATGCTGAGTCCTGTTGATCTGCGGCCCAAATGTTTGCGTGCCCAAGGATTTAATACACCCTCCAGAATATTTTCGCGATAATATTCGGCATTTATTCTGATGCCACGGTCGAGCGACCATCGTCTGTTATGGCGACCCACACCATTACCATGGCCGGCTCTTGAGTTCTGATGGCCAACTGAAGGTGCACAATTTCAGCTGACCTCTTTGTCAAGTAAACACGATCATTTTGTTTGTTTACAAACTGCTGAACGACGAATGTTTTCTCATCGGAGAAAACCATATTCGGCAGTTCACCACTTTCGGCCAAGCGAAACATCTCTTTAGCTCTTTTGAGTCTATTTTCTTTCTGTTGGGGTGTAAGTTCTTGCATTTTTGGAGTTCTCATGGCTTTACCTCGAGCTCATTTTTCAATATTTGCCAAATGGAATATTGCGATATATTCAGCTCACGAGCCATTTTTCGGCTACTGCTATGCGGGTTTCGATCAAGTCGCGTCTTTACTTTTCGAACCATTTCTGCAGATGTTGCTGGTTTCTTCCGTCCACTTCCTTGACTTCGGGCTACGCTACTAGTATCATGGAACGATTGATGGTACGAGACACAAAAGATTTATTCACATTTAAATGCTGGACTGCTCTAACGATAGCCACTTCTTTATATCAGGTGTATTGTGCACTGATGGACTGTATTTTGGCAACCAGTACTTAAAATTTGGTATAAATCGGTTCATATATGGATATAGCTCCCGTATATATCCTTAAACGATTCCGGTTTATTTTTGCATCAAATAGCCAAGATCGGTCAAATGACCTGAATTCTGGCATATCCCACCGAATTTCGGCTCAGATATAGCTATAGCTCTCATATATATGTTTATCCGATTTGGGGTTTAAGGTCGCTCACATTCGTAATATGCATTCTACAACAACCACCTTTTATCAAGATCGGTTTAGATTTGAATACAGCTCTTATATATATCTTCAACCAATTTCGGGTTAATTATGCATCAAATGGCCAATATCGGTCAAAAAGTCCTGAATTTTGTGCATACGACCGAATTCAGTCTAGAAGCAGGTACATTAGATTTGGAGAAAATCGGTTCAGATCGGCTCCCATATATATGTTTTATCCGATTTGGAGTTGAAGTTCCTCACATTCGTAATATGTTTTCGACAACAATGATATTTGGTAAGAGATGTCTTATAAAGCTCAGAAATACCTTTGCCAAATTGTATAGCTCCCATATATAGCCTTAAACCGATTTGATTTCATTTTTTAATATAATCCTTCTTCAAGTGATACTATGCACTCTATAGCTGATAGGTGGTATGATATACTTGAAATGAATTATTTTATTATGTGACGTATACTAAATATGCGTAGTGGTGTAGAGTTTCATATAGTCGATCCTGCCTGACCTTTGACTTTATTTGAAGAGCATGGTCTTCAAATAAATCCCAGTTATATTTTTCTTCGATTCATCCATGTTCAACAGTGAAAATTTCCATGCCTCCATTCATCAATCTTCCTTCTTCCCATTATTATTCATCCCTCCAAATTTCCCAACAATTCCTAAACCTATTTAGTACTACAACTTTCACTAAAACACTTTGATTTTCATTTCCTGAAAATTGAAATTTTATTTGAAGTAATTTTGTTTTTGTTATTCACACTTTAGACGCGAGTTGATATAGCAGAGTCGCACACACACACTCACACCCAAACACACAGCTCAACCTCCAAGTGTCATCACATGCAACGGCAAAGTTGTGAAGATGATCCAATTTTACACTTCAATTGCCTTTTTCGCTGTCATTGTCACACATTTCGGTTAGATTTTTGTTATACTTTTCGCTGTCATGTCCTTGTTCAGCTTCATTCTGCTTTATATTAAAAACTTCTGCAGTTTCTCTCTTTTTTTTTTGGTCGTTATCGCTGTTGCCGTTGTTTTTTTTTTTTGCTCTCGTTTTTTGAGTAAAATAAATGGTAAATCAACTGACAAATGAAAGGATGCCGTAACGAGATGAAGCTGTGCATGTGTTACCCTCCTCCACCAAAAAGGAAAAGTGAAATGTTTAAATACATATACGTATGTGTATGTATGGATAGGAGCTATGTGTGAGGTATAGGAGTGTCGTGCATGAATAAATTTAAATTGTGATGACAATGTTACATTTTAAGCCTTTAAGAATGCTCTTAAATTAAAAATAGAAATTGATAGTGTCTAGAATGTCGTAATAGATCTTGCATCATGAGCTCAATGTCGGCAGTGGTAGGCATAGTCACGTGCAAAGGTATATCCATAGGGAAATTTTCTAAAAATGGGTTAGTTATTTGAAACATTTCACTGAAAAATCTTGTGGAAATAATCAAAATATCACAAGCGATCTTAATACCTACTCAATCAAGGCCCTACAAGGATATAAAAAGGAACTACATTAAGAGACCTTAATGGGGAGTTAAGCGAGCTTCTACAAGGACAAGAACTGATGCTAATACTAAATACTAATACAATTAAAGGATACTGCTGCGAAATACCCTTATATTTAGCAAGAATCTTAGAGAATATTAGGTTATTTCTGGGAGAGGCCTTATTAACACTAAAGCAAGGTTTTGCAAGGACATGTATTTGATACTATAAAAACCCGAGAGGTGTCCTAAAATGACAGGCAAAGAAACTACTAAAAGGGACTTTATTAAGCACTTAAATGAGTTTCCAAATTGACAAAATTTGCAAGATGTCCTCATCAGCACTGAAGAAAGGCAGGATACTACTACAAGAGGCCTCAATTCAGGCTCTACAAAGACAATTAAGAATAATACAACGAGAACCCTTAATCAGTACTCAAACAAGGTTTTTTAAGGATATGCTACGGTAAGGTACATTCATTAGTACTTAATAAGGCTACAATGATACGTAACGGTTCGATCACTAGTGTACTCTAAGACAGGATGTTGGAGGTTATTTTCAGCAACTTTCTGGGCCTTCATTTATAGCCTCAGCATCATGGTTGCCGAGGGTATATTTCATTTGATACGCCCAAAACGTGCCTAAGGGTAATAACGAGTTTAGACCCTGGCTCTCTTTGGACGGAATGGTGGCCACGATATCTTTCAAAGTGAGTATCCGATTTTATTCAAACTTGCTACATAGCACTTATTATTATCAAACTTCTAAGAAAATATTTTACCTCCAATTAAGAGAATGGATCATACATGGTTACATTTTGCAAATATTAAAACTTGTGCAGGTGGAAAAATGGACAGTATCGACCCATACCTTAGTACCTTCGCCATAAGCGGAAGAAATATAACTCCTATAAAATATGTTCCTACCCTGAAAAAGATGAAAATGTTAAATGAAAATATTTTGCCTCAAAGAAAGGGAATTTAATGTACTTGCTTCTGGACGGAATTCGGTCGGATGTATCAAAATTCAGGTAATTTGGACTGATATTGGCCATTTTGTGCACAACTAACCAAATCTTATCCGATGTCGGTGAAATTTGCGGAGGTAGTTTAAAGCAGTATCTGATGAGTGGTACCAAATATCATTCTTGTGGAGTGCATATTACGTATGTAAGGGACTTAGGTTGGATGTAACAAAATTCAGTATTTTTGGACTTATATTTGTAATTTGGTGCACAATTAACCCGAAATCGGTTAAATAAGTATGGGAGCTATATCTAAATAATAATAATATGTGGTGTGGGGTATGAAAAGCCCAAACGAAATATATTCTTCGATTCCATTTCACTCTTGAATAAATTTCGAGCATCCATTCTTTTTTTATCCAAAAAAAAAAAAAAAACTAAAAAAATAAAAAAGCTGTATGTTCGGCCGGGCCGAACTTTGAATATCCTACACCATTTGGTACAAAATACCGAATGTAACCTTATATTAGAGTCTATACGACGACATGGACCTGCATAGGCATCTTTTGTTACAAGCTGTTACAATATTCAAATGCGAAACTTGAGAAAAAAAATCTGTTTATAATGTAGCTAAAATCATCAAAATACCGAATATAGGGAGGTACCATGGGGGTTATAACACGTGGACCTGCGCCGACAATTTTCTGGCATAGGCTGTAGTATTCATTATGAAATTCAAATACCAAATTTGAAATAGTTAAGGTAAATAATGTCGCTAAAATCATCAAAATACCGAATATCGGGGGTACCGTTATATGGGGGCTATACGAAGACGTGGACCTACATGGTTTTTCTGTTTTATGCTGTAGTATCTATTACGAACTTCAAATACTAAATTTGAAATAATTTCGGTAAATAATGTCGCTAAAATCGTCAAAATACCGAATATAGGGAGGTACCATGAGGTTATAACACGTGGACCTGCGCAGACAATTTTCGGGCATTTAACAAATTTCATTCATTATGAAATTCAAATACAAAATTTGAAATAGCTCCGGAAAATAATGTCGCTTAAATGATCAAAATACCAAATATCAGGGGGACCCGTTATATGGGGGCTATACGAAGAGGTCTACCTACATAGCCCACTTTCAATACCAAAAGTCCTCCAGACGTAATACACATTTGAATAAAATTTAATTTTATCAACCTACTTCATTTCGTTCGGAAACTAGAGTGATTTCCACAGACGGACAGACGGGTAAAAAGATAGACGGACAGACGGACATTGATAAAAAATTATGCTGATCAAGAATATATATACAAACGGAATGACAAACTTAATATACCCTCCATACTATGGTGGAGGGTATAAAAAACTGAACTAGTGGAGAAGACAATTTTTGTATAACTCATATCCATTTTCTCTCTCGATTAAAATCGGACAAATCTTAAATGCCCTTTACCATTTGTGGCAAGGGTTGTTCTAAATTATCTCAGATTCCTAGAATTTTAAAAGGAATATTTTAATATCCCCGTTTGTATTTTGTATTCAATATTCTTACCAAAAACATTTAACAAGTTTCAAAATGAATGACTTAAAATTTCAATCTTTTGTTTAGACAATTTAAACATCATTCTGATAATTGAGTGCTTTTGTAACTTTTCCAAGATAAATTGTTTAAGTGGTCAAGACATTATCATTCAAGCACAACGAGATCGGAAGACTAGAGGAAACCTGTAACACTTTTCTGTTTTTGAAAAATGAAAGTGTTTATATCCTGGCTTCATAAGACAACAAAATATAGTCAGGGTACCCTTACCTAACTCAAAAACTAGCATTTGTTGTCGGTGGTTTGTTAAAATAATAAATTTATCATTTATATCTGTAACCGACAGAGGTTGCAATATTTCACAACACTTCAAATGGACATAAACACACTCACTCACACTTACACTTCGTATTGGGAATGGGCCACACTTAGCCAGATTAGGATATTTGAAAAGTGTGAACGACTAATAGTCCTAAACATTCGTAATTACCTTTGTTAATTGGCACTTGTTTTGTTGCGATGGTCTCTAACCTCAATCTTTGACCCCAATCTTTTTGCGAAAAGCCTCATTGTGAATGTATGACTGTGTGTGTGTGTGATTGGTCAGGTTTTTGTGGTGGATGTGTAAATAAAATTAATGAATATTTCCTAGTTTCTGGTTATGGATTGGAGGGTGTGGGGTGTGGGTCAAGCACATTCACCAAACTAGGAAATGTATTTAAATATTTTAAGTATTTACAGCTCATTAATTTTAGCTCAACAAAAAGGAGAACATGTGCAGGTGACAGGTAATTTGTCGTTGTCCAGGGTTTTTGTGTGAATACAAAATTTAAATCCATTCAAAAATATTGAAATTGCTTTGAATAAAATGTGCAAAATATTTAAGTTCATAACTTCCAAGGAATAAACAATTATTCCATTAAGGATTTTTTATACCCTTCACCATAGTATGGAGGGTATATTAAGTTTGTCATTGCTTTTGTAACACCTCGAAATATACATTTTAGACCCCACAAAGTATATATATATTCTTGATCAGCCCAAAATTCTATGCCGATTCAGCAATGTCCGTCCGTCTATACGTCTGTGAAAATCACTCAAGCTTCCGAACGAAATAAAGTGGGTTGATAAAATTTTACTCAAATGTGTATGATGTCTGCAGGACTTTTGGTATTGAAAATGGGCCATGTAGGTCCACGTCTTCGTATAGCCCCCATATAACGGTACCTCCAGATACGCGGTATTTTGATGATTTAAACGACATTATTTACCGGAATTGTTTCAAATTTGGTATTTGAAGTAAATAGCGGATACTTCATCCCAAGACAGAAAATGCGCCATGTAGGTCCACGTCTTCGTATAGCTCCCATATAACGGTACCTACCGATATTCGGTATTTTAATGATTTTAGCGACATTATTTATTGGAATTGTTTCAAGTTTGAACTTCGTGATAGATACTACAGCACAATACAGAAAATGGGTCATGTAGGTCCACGTCTTTGTATAGCCCCCGTACAACGGTACCACCCGATATTCGGTATTTTGATGATTTAAACGACATTATTTACTGGAATTGTTTCAAATTTGGTATTTGAAGTTCGTAATGAATACTGCAGCCTATGACAGAACATTGTCTGTGCAGGTCTACTCCTTCGAATAGTCCCCATATAACGGTACTCTCCGATATTCGGTATTTTGATGATTTTAGCGACATTATTTACCGGAATTGTTTGAAATTTCGCATTTGAAGTTTATAACGGATACTACAGCCTATGATAAAAAATTGTCTGTGCGGGTTCACGTCTTCGTATAGCCCCCATATAACGGAACTTCCCGTTATTGGGTATTTTGATGATTTTACCGACATTATTTACTGGAATTATTATGCCCTCCACATTGGAAAGGAGGGAATATTAACTATATCATTCCGTTTGTAACATCCTTAAATATTCGTCTTAGACCCATAAAGTATATATATTCATAATCAGCATAATATTCTAAGTCGATTTAACGATGTCCGTCTGTCTGTCTGTCCGTCTGTCCGTCTGTTGAAATCACGATACAGCCCACATTATTTGACGTAGAGCGCCAAAATTTAGCAGAGCAATTTGCATTGTGTCTAGGATGCTTGGTATTGAAAATGAGATATATCGGTCCACGTTCTGGTATAGTCCCCATATAACGGTACCTCCCGATATTCGGTATTTTGATGATTTATCCCACATTTTTTTACGGATTTGCCTGAAAATTGGTATTTGTAGGTCATAGCGGGTCCCTGAACGTGTGGCAAAACATTGCATGTATAGGTCCACGTTGTGGTATAGCCCCCTATATGAAGGTACCTCCCGATATTCGGTATTTTAGTTTTTTTGCCACATTTTTTTCACGGATTTGTCTAAAAATTGGTATTTGTGGGTCATAATCGTTTCCAGCTCCGGTGGCGAAACATTGCATGTATGGGTCCATGATTTGGCATAGCCCCCATATAACGGTACCTTCCGATATTCGGTAATTTGATGATTTTTGTCACATTTTTTCACAGATTTGTCTGAAATTTGGTATTTGTTGGTCATAATGGGTTCCAGCTCCAGTAGCGAAACATTGCATGTATGGGTCCATGATTTGGTATAGCTCCCATATAACGGTACCTCCCGATTTTCGGTATTTTGATGTTTTTTTTTTTTGGTTCGTGTGGCGAAACATTGTAATTATAGGTCTACGTTTTGGAATAGCGGTACCTTCCGATATTCGGTAATTTGATAATTTTAGGTGCATTATAAACAAATTTTTTCAAGTTTCGAATTGAATATTGTAATAGCGTATAGGGTATAGGGTACATACGTCGTCGTATAGACCCTAATGTATGGCTACATACGGTACTTTTAAGATTTTAACAGAATTTTTTACGGATTTTATTTTTTTGAAAATTGTCAAATTTGTACCAAATAGTGAAGGGTATTCAAAGTTCGGTCCGGCCGAACTTACAGCTTTTTTATTTGTTTTAATTTACACCTTGATCAATTTCATTTCTTACCCATATTTGCATTCCATTTTTTACATGATATTATTTACTTGATAATATCCACAATAACTGGCAATGCAAATAAAACTGCATATTTACTTTTACAAACCAGAATTTATTTCTACGGAAAATATATTTTTTTATATTTCTTTATTTGTTTGTCTATGTGTTATTTTTCCATTTTTTGAATTATTTACATAAAAGTTTGTTTGAGTACTATTTGCATTGTATGCTGTAACAATTTTAGATTCCATTTTTTTTTTCTTTGGAAAGATAACAAAATATTTTGTAAATATCCAATAGTTTTCTCTGCTAGTTTTTTAAGTGAACAATGATTTAGTATTGTTGTAAGCATTGCCTAACCATAGCTATTGTCAAAATGTCAATTTCCGTAGCAATTTAGACTTGTCCGTTTCCTTGTGCACCAACAAATATTTCCATAACAAAAAAATAAAAAAGAATATATATATATATATGAAAATGTTTTCCATATCCGTCGGTGATTGTTCCAGCAATTTTATGCAAAATTTATACAACGGACAAAGATTTGTTCAGTCGCTTTGCGTACTTTTTTTGGCTATAGTCAAGAATTTATAGTTTAAGTGGTGATTTATTAGAGTGGGTAAAACAAACAGAATCAGTCGGTTTTGCTGACAAATGTATACACAATTTGTTGACACTCTATGGGGTAGGATCCCAAGGAATGGGCCAAGATTGTCCATTTCATATCGGATAATATATATTCCGAAGTGCCAGATTTGGACTGTATTGGTTACTTCCTTCACTTTATATGCGAGATATGATAATTTTTAGAAAATATTAAAAGGTGCGTGAGGAATTAGATATAGTCGACCGAAGTATTCCACATTCATACTCATCTAATATAGATAAAACCAGTAAAGAAAGTCCTAAAGACGGGCGGGGCCGATTTTATGATACCCTACACCACTTTGCTAATTTAGTTGAGCTCCATATAACAATTAAAAGTTTTTATGGGAGAATTCAATCATACACCCTATGATTATATTTATATCGTATCGTTTAAATTTTGACTTGTATTGCCCATTTGGTGCAAAATTAATTTGAAATCAGACAAGTAAGCAAAGGCTACAGTCGAGCGGGGCCAACCATTGAATACCCTACAACACTATAATAAATGATACTGTTTATATAGGTGAGATACTCGAAAGAATTCCACAAGATATTGTGACAAATAATAAAAGAAACACATCAGGTTTCGTTCTCTAATTCTCGAATAATAGCAACTTAAACTAATTTGCTCATTTCCAATTTATTGGTAGATGTTGCACGTAAATGGTCTTCCTAGATCTGGAACCAATATTTCCCAAAGACCTATAATCTCTCAGAAGTGGCAAAAGATTAACATTTATTATTGGTTTTTAACTGAAACGCATCTATATGAGATACAGACATTTTTCAACGAAATAGTCAGAAGTGCGTCTTTCCTGTATTTGTGAATTCTCCAAAGAGTCACTGGAATGGACATTTTCGTATTTTGTGTACAAAAGTTGGCAAACTATTTCGCACATTGAATATTTTTGGATGGCCATCCAAAACTGCTTGGCTTTTGCAATGTCCGGTAACCTCCATTCAAATGCGCGTGAGGATCGGGCGATAATTACGACTTGCTGACAATTTTGCAGTTTTTTTTTGTCCATTTTAACCCCATAATATATGGCGATTATCTCCAAAAAGAGTAGGCTTCTATTCTGACCCTCATCTTATCCCCATGCAAAATTTCATAAGGATCGGGCCATAAATGCGATATGTATATGATATCCTAACTACTTACTTTTGTTAGCTGTAGAAATATTACCAAATGTTTAATTCAAAATGAAAATATGTCAAAAATATGACAAAATTGAAAAAATATGAGAAAATGTTACAAAATCAATATTTTCATCTTTAGAGAGATATTTTTATGCGATTTTTTAGACGTTTTTTGTTTCCTGCCAAGAGGCCATTCTGAATTAATGAGAACTGTCGAAATCAGTTCAGCCGTTCTCTACATATAAGAGATCTTTCAAGCATATCTTCTTTGATAGATTTGTTGGATGTTAACATCAATGTAAAGATCAGAAGTAACCTTGTCATGGATTTGTGATTTCGCCGGGATTTAAAATATTCGCGGTTTAATGAAAAATTTTGAATTTTTTCAACAAAAAATATATGGTCTATTTTACCCGCTAAATATTATCCGATGACCACCCTTCTACACCGCCCTAAACTCTAGCTACATTAGAAATTCCGCGTCGATTGGTCTATAATTGCGACCTGTATAGCTACTGCAAAATCCGACATTTTTTCAGCATTTGGTCCATTTCAACCCCTAAACATTTGGCGATCATCTCCAAAAGAAATAGGCTTCTATTCTGACCCTAACCCCATCTTCGTGCAAAATTTCGTAAGGATCGGGCCATAATTGCGACCTGTAGCGTGATTACAAATTAACATGGACAGACGGACGGACGGACATAGATAGCTAGTTCGACTCAGCTCGGCGAGCTAGGAAGATCCATATATACTTTCCTATATGGGAAACCAATATTTCGAGGTGTTACATAAATTCTGGCCCAATCAAACTTATAATACCCCCAACACATAGTGTTGTAGGGTATAAAAAGCTATATTTTTTAAGAATCAAATATTGATGATTTAAAATTCTCCAAAGAATTTCATTCAAATTGATGACGATTAATAATACAAAATGTACTCAAAAAATCTTCAAAAGATCACCAAAAATTTTGGTAAATGTGCCTCCCTCCTCCATAATTTTGCATATATTCAGCTTAAAATAATTCTGAATTCGTTGGTATTAGCTATGCAGTGTAAAAATACGAGGTCGAAAATGGAATCATAGCAAGTCACAATATTCTAAAAACGAGGTTAAAAGTATCAGTCGGTTTTGCCGACAGATCTATACCCTCAGCCAATGTTCGATTATTTAAATATATTTTGACTTCTGTTATAAATATTAAAACTGTTGGCCCTTTATGGAGTGGCTCCTGAAAGAATGGGCCAATATTGCCATTTCGTTTCGGACATAAAGAAATATAATATAAATATTGCAATGTGGCAGGTTTGGATTATATTGGTTACTTCCTTCATTTTATATGCGAAATGTATTTTTTTAGAACATAATAAAGTGTCCGTGAGGTACCAGAAATAGTCGACCGAGGTACTCCATTTTCGTACTCCATCTAATGCAGATAAAAAAATTGGTATTGACAAAATTACAAGAAAATCGAACCTTAACATTCAATTTTATGCAATTTCATAAATTCCATATTGATCTCAGGTTTCCGGTTGAGAGACATATTTAGATGTAGCATTTTTCGCTAATTTTTTCGCAAGTTATGACAGGTAAAATAGTTGAAAATTGTGACACTTTGTGTGTGAGGTACCAAAAGTGGTTGGCAGATACAGGATGAGATGAAAAAACTGCAACCAACTTCAGACTGCTGTCATTTTTAAGCCACTCGCACGACAGCTGTTAAAATTATTCCGGTGACAGCTCATTATATTTTTTACAAGCGTAGACAAGACATCGGTGGTGAGAATTTTCCAGAAAAAAAGTTAAGGTTCAAGTACATAAGAAGCATGCAATCATGGCTAGGCAAATTAATGTCAAATTATAATGGAATACAACGGCAGGATTTTAGTGCGGCTCTGTAATTTCTTTATAAAATGTCACAAAATATGCCCAGCCATGACTTCAAGCTTTTTACGTACTTGCACCTTTGTTCGTGATGGAATTCATGCGTGATAGTGTGATTTCTTTATATCTGGCTGGAAAACCACAAGTTTCTATCGTCAGAGCTCTCCAGCATTTAAATGTGAATAAATCTTTTGTGTCTCGTACCATCGCTCGTTACCGTGATACTAGTGGCATAGCCCGACGTCAAGGAAGTGGAAGCGGACGGAAGAAAACAGCACCATCAGCAGAAATGGTTCGAAAAATAAAGAAGCGACTTGATCGAAACCCGCGTCGCTGTGGCCGAAAAATGGCTCGTGCGCTGAACATATCGCAATATTCCATTCGGCAAATATTCAAAAATGTGCTAGGGGTAAAGCCATTGAAATTCCAAAAACTGCAAGGATTCAAAAGAGCTAAAAGGTTGCTTCGCTTGGCCGAAAGTGGTGAACTACGGAATTTGGTTTTCTCCGATGAGAAAACATTCGTTGTCCAGCAGTTTGTAAACAAACAAAATGATCGTGTTTATTTGCCAAAGAAGTCAGCTGAAAAATTCGGTTGGCCACCAGAATTCAAGCGCCCGCCATGGTGAGGGTGTGGGCCGCCATAACAACCGATGGTCGCTCTCCGCTCGTATTAATCGACCGTGGCATCAGAATAAATGCCGAATATTATGGGGAAAATATTCTGGAGGGCCTTGGGCACGCAAACATTTTTGCCGCAGACCTTGGATATTCCAACAGGACTCAGCACCATCGCACTCAGCACGCGCCACCCAAGAATAGTTACAAAATGAGGTTCCTCGCTTCATTTCCAGCGCACAATGGCCACCAAAATCTCCGGATACCAATCCGTTGGACTATTGTATCTGGAGTATTTTGGAAAGCAAGGTTGGCACTAAAAAATACCAAATTGTCGATCACCTCAAGTAAGCGCTTCGCCGGGAATGAACCAAAATACCGCAGAGCAACATTCGGGCAGCGTGTGACGGTTTCATTGGCCTTTTTGAAGGCCATAATTCTTGCCAAAGGTGACCAATTCGAACAAATCGAAACTTATTGTAGAATTTGATGCTATTTTCGATTTAAAAAAAAAAAAAAATAAAAATTATGGCGTTTGACTTTATTGATTTTTTTTTTTTATCTGACCCTGTGTATACTACAATTGTCCGAAGGAACTGAATGGTACTGTATTGGGTGAAGGGATAGAGATAGAATTCTGAAATTGCATATTTAGTTGAATAGCTGTGGTTGAGTTTTGTCGATGGTTTGAAAACGCGTCCTACATTTGCACGAAAAGTACTAAATGGCACTAAATTTGGTATTGAATGAAAGTATAGGTCTAGAATCCTTAAATTTGATATTGAGGTCTCTTTTGGTTTCTGGAGTAGAGATATGGAGCTCGTTTTGTACACGTGTACTATAATTGTATGAAATCTAATAAATTTGGTATTGTGTGAAGAAATAGAAATTTGATATTGAAGACTTTGTTGGTGTCTGGGATTGAGATATGCTGGTGGCTTTTGAAAATATGTACTTCAGTTGTTTGAAAGGTACTAAATTTTGTCGTAATTGAAGTGATAGATATAATATTATTAAATTTGATAATTGTTGATAACTGTTGGTTTCTGAGGTTAGGATATGGAAGTGGGTTTCGGAGATGCGTACTATAGTTGTTCGAAAAGAACTAAATTGAACTATCTTTGGTATTGAGTGAATTTGTAGAGCTGGAGACCCGAAATTTGATATTGAGGTCTCTGTTGGTATCTGGTATTGAGACCTGGTGATAATTTTTTCAAATGCTTGGCATAATTGTTCGAAAAGTACTAAATTGTACTGTTGATGTCTAGGATGAGGAGCTGTAGATTGTTTTGGATATGGGTACTCAATGTTACTTAATTTGGTATATGGTGAAGGGACAGGGAATTCTGAAATTTAATATTGAGGGTTTACATATGGAAACGTATACATACCAAATTTTGCGTTGGTTTAAATATTTAAATGTGCGAAATTTGATGGCAATCGGACCGTTATTTGGTATTTTATGAAGAATATAATAATCGAAATTTAACTCGTGAGGTACCCGAAGAAGTAGGTCGATATTGTTCATTTTCACACCTGACCTAGCACAGATGCAAATATTACAATCTGCAAAGTTGGAGCAAAATTGGATTATCCTTTCTCTTTCGCTCCAGTAAAATATTTTTATAAAAATTTCGCCGTTTTGTTTGAGACGTACCAAAAGAAGTGGACCAATATTGCCCATCTCCGAACTCTATCTAAGTTTGATAATAATATGACGATGTACCAAGTTTGAACGAAATCGGATACTACATTCGAGAGTTATCATGTGCACCGCCAAATGTCTTGAAAAGGGTTTGGTCCAAAGAGACCCTAGGTCTAAAATCATTATTTATATGAGGCACGTTTTGGCCGCATCAAGTGCTATAGATACACTTTCTAGTCTGTAAAATGTAGTGAAAAATCGGCGTTAGGCTTCTCAAAAATCGGTGTTGTCAAAATTTCGCAACATTTCAAACATTTCGTGATATTCCTTCAAAAAATTATGTTAACATTCAGAATGGTCCTTAAAGGAAAAAATTATTTTTACGAATGTTGTTACACTGATGGTCCGTCAAAATATATTGCTAAAATCAAAATGTACAACAAATATACTTCAAAAGATCGATTTTATTCCTTTTAAATAAAATTAAAAATACGCAACGACCACTTAAATGTTCCCTAAAAATCTTCGATGGTCGTTTTAATAATAATCATGAAAATATCGCGAGTATCAACCCTGTGGTCTAATAAATAACCCTTAATAATCACGTAGTATAACCGTGATATTCTTCAGAAAATATTTTCAAGAAGTCACTATTAGAAATTTAATGTTCTCAAATGAAATATCGTGACTTAGTCCCGAATGATTTTTAGAACAGTCTTTCAAATAGTGTTTTTAACAAATTCACCCATATTAATGTTGCCTTCCCTTTGGTGTTTAAATCAGCATCCAGGATTTCCAAAATTATTCTCGTCCATATCTCCATATGGCATGGCCATAAAATTATTACTATAGATACTTAAACGAATCCAAAATAAATTCTTTCTCTCCTTAAAATTCACTTGGTAATCATTTCACAATGCAGTTACAATAACTTTTTTTCTTTTCTCATGTCATCAATGGGTGAAACACAATAGGAGGTCTCCCGGATTATTTTTACACTTTGCCACCATCAGCACCAAGCAACGACAGGCAGCACGTCCACCACAAACGGTGCCGTAAATCATTCTCAAATCCTTTAAGTTTTGTTAAATGTCCTTTCGTGTTACTCTCACCAGTTTTACAACAAACAAAACAATAGCTCTCTTTTGTTGTATTCAATAGCTGTTAGTGGAGTTTGGCATTTATTTCAATTCGATGCCGGGGGGAAAATAGGAAGTCGAAAGTGGCACATCGTTGTGAAAATTTTATGACTGCAATGGATGGATGGTGTGTGTGTGTGTGTGTGTGAGTGAGGGTTTGTGTGCGGTCATCGGTTATAAAACGTATAATCCCGCGTTCAATATGTATTGATGTTAAACCAAGTGAAAGGGAATAGGGTTTTGATTTGAAATATTTGCAAAGAAACAAAAATGAATGGATTGGAAAGTTATGTGATTTCATTGAAATGGTGTGTTTCGCGCCAATTTTAATAGATAGGACGGGAAATTTTTTTTACATTTGTTTGCTGAATACATTAATATGTATGAATATTATCTTTTCTCCAATCCAATAGTGGTGTAACTATGTCTGGGTGAGAAATTCCAAACCACAAATGAAGTCAGAAGACTATGGTGTTTTTCGAAGTTGTAGGTCTCTCCAATTCATATTTCCAAGAAAAGGATCAGCAAGAAGACGACAATTGTCTGGCGGATCTGTCTATATGATACCCTACAGCACTAGGCTTATTTTATAGTTATATTCGTAAGAAATTTACCTTTATATAGAGAATTTGTGAGATGTAAATCATTCCAATTATCATCCTTATTAACTGCCATTTAGGGCTTCAGATCTTTTGATCTGTAAAATCAGTTGGAACTAATATTATATTAATATTAATTCATCTGAAAAAAATTGCACTAAATCATCTCACCAAGAGTGACCCAAAATTTCTCTCAATCGCTCAATGAGAACACTGAACTTTTCAGTATTTTACATACATTTAACGAAAAATCCAGCGCCACTTTATCTCTCTGAACCCCGAATAACCCTTACGCAAAATGTCAAAATCCCAACAGCATTCAGTTTTGTGCCTTTTAGTACTTTTCCTTTCCTTGAAGTATAAATTTTCAAGCATTCAGGCATATCTAAAGCTTTCGCGGCAAAATTGATCCTTATCTAAATTTTCAAGCGTCAATATCTGACAACGTTGTTTTTTTGGAACCTATTGCATATTTAAAGTACAAATTCCAAAAAATTCCGCACTATCTGAAAAGGTTTTCAACAATAAGGACAATTGTACCTCTTAATTACAAATTGTTAAAAGCCCTCAGACATATGCCTACCTAGGGTATACATCATTTTATACCGCCAAGGAATTTTAGACCCAAGGCGTCTTTTGATAAAATTCCGGACATTTCAGGACATTTGGGGTTGATCTAGGGGTGTCCGTCCGTCTGTCTGCCTGGATGATGCGGACGATAACTCTCGAAGGGAGCATTCGATTTGGTTCAAACTTAGTACATCGTAATATTATTATCAAACATAGATCGAGTTCAGAGATGGGTAATATCCTTTTTCTGGTATCTCCCACACAAAAGGTCAACATTTTCACAAAAAAAGTAAGGAAAAGTCAAAAGTCGGAGTCGACTATATGATACCCTACACCACTATGCATATTTTTAGTAGAACTCCCGTAACAAAAGAATTTATTTTACATAGAGCAGCTTTAGTTTGGTTTCAGGGGGCACGAATAAATGGGAGGCACATCCACTTCTGAATCGATTTTCACTAATTTTGAGAGACATTTTTATCTTTCATACCAATTAACATTGCTATAGAGTGCATGACATCATTTAGAGAAGGATTATATAAAGAAATATATATCGGAACCGCGTTCGGCCATATGGATATGTACGTCCCGAAATTAACTCTATTTGTGCTCATATTAGCGATGATTTGCACAAAAAAAAACATGAAATCGGATTAATGATATGTATGGTATATGGGTGATAAAATTTGGCAAAGGTATGTCCGATGCCTATAGGATATCTGGTACCAAATATCATAATGAGCTCGGGGTAAAGCCATTGAAATTCCAAAAAGTGCAGAAACTTACACCGCAGCTAAAAGAAAGTAGACTCAAAAGAGCTAAAAAGTTGCTTCGCTTGGCCGAAAGTGGTGAGCTGCCTAATTTGGTTTCCTCCGATGAGAAAACATTCGTTGTCCAGCAGTTTGTAAACAAATAAAATTATCGTGTTTACTTGCCAAAAAGGTCAGCTGAAAATGTGCACCTTCGGTTGTCCACCAGAACTCAAGCGCCGGCCATGGTGATGGTGTGGGCCGCCATAACAGCCGATGGTCGCTCTCCGCTCGTATTGATCAACCGTGGAATCAGAATAAATGCCGAATATTATAGCGAAAATATTCTGGAGGGTGTATTAAAGCTTTGGGCATGCAAACATTTTGGCCGCAGACCTTGGACATTTCAACAGGACTCAGCACCATCGTACTCAGCACTCGTCACCCAAGAATGGCTACATTTCCAGCGCACAATGGCCACCAAAATCTCCGAATATCAATTCTTTTGGGCTATTGTGTCTAAAGTATTTTGAAAAGCAAGGTTGGCACTAAAAAATACCAAAGTGTAGATCACCTCAAGCAAGCGCATCGCCGGGAATGGGCCAAAATACCGCAGAGCAACATTTGGGCAGCGTGTGATGGTTTCATCGGCCGTTTGAAGGCCATAATTCGTGCCCAAGGTGACCAATTAGAACAAATCTAAACTTATTCTAAAATTTGATGATATTTCCGACATTTTTTGTTTTCATTCAATAAAATTTAAAAAAAAAAATGTAAAAATTGTGGCGTTTGACTTTGTTGCAGTTTTTTTTTTTATTTCACCCTGTATATTCATAATCAGCATAAAATTGTAAGTCGATTTAACTATGTCCGTCCGTCTGTCTGTTGATACAGCACACATTATTTGGAGTAGAGCTTCAAAATTGGACTGAATAATTTGTGTTATGTATATTATGGTATATATTGCAAATGAGACATATCGGTCGATGTTTTGGTATAGCCGTCATGTAACGGTACTTCTTGATATTCGGTATTTTGTTAATTTTTGCAACATTTTTCCACGAATTTGTGCAAAAATTGGTATATGTAGTTTGCAATGGGTTCTAGCGCCGGTGGCTAATCATTGTATGTAAAGGTCCATATAACGGTACCTCGCGATATTCGGTATTTTGATGATTTTCGCCACATTTTCTCACGGATTTGTCTAAAAATTGGTATTTGTAGTTTGCAAGGGGTTCTGGGTCCACGTTTTGGTTCCGATATTCGGTGTTTTGATGATTTTTGCCACATTTCTCCATGAATTTGTCTAAAAGTTGGTATTTGTAGTTCATACTGGGTTCTAGCTCCGGTGGCCGAACATTGAATATTTAGGTCTACGTTTTCCTGTAGCGCACATATATCGATACCCACCGATATTCGGTATTTTGATAACCCTATTCACATTTACCCAAGAATCCTTGAAGTATAAAATTGTCTATAGAGGATCCCGTTTTGGTATGGCCCTCATACAACTGCCTCGCCGACTTTATGATTTTTTGAAAAGTATAACAGCGTTATGTAAACGGTCTTACTGGAATTTGTAGTTTAAAGTGAAACACGTTTGAATTCAGATTCGTTCGCGTAATAATAATGATACAATATACTTATACCCAACACCACAAGGTGGTCAGGGTATTATGTCTTTGTGCATTTGTTTGTAACAGGCAAAAGGAAATGAGATAGACCCATAGTTCCTTTCGATGATCTGCATAGAATCACATTCTGAGTCGATTTATGCATGTCCGTCCGTCTGTCCATGTATTTTTGTGAACAAAGTACAGTTCGCATTTATTACCCGATCCAGATGAAATTTTGCACAAATCATTTGTTTGGCCCAAGGACGAACCCTATTGAAATTGGAGATAATCGGTAAAAATTTAGATATAGCTACCATATATATCTTCGTCCGATTTGCCTTTTATTGTGAACCAAACGTGTAATATCAACCCGAATAGTATGGAATTTCGCACATACAACCAAATTATGCCTGAAAATAACTATGCCAAATTTGATCGAAATCAGTTCAGATATAGCTATAGCTCCAATATATATTGTTCATCCGATTTGTTAATTTAGTCCTCCGCAGCCGTAATATCCGCTATGTAACAACAATATTTGGGGAAATATATCAAATACAGCTCAGAAATACCTTTGCTAAATTTTATCGAGATCGGTTCAGATTTGGATATAGCTCCCATATATAATATCGTCCGATTTAATTTTTATTGTGCACCAAACGTCTAATATTTGCCCAAATGGGATTAAATTTTGCACTTACGACCGAATTGAGTCTAGAAGCTAGTATGTCAAACTTGGTATTCAGGGAAATGCATCAAATACAGCTCAGAAATATATTATCTAAATTTTATCAAGAACGGTTCAGATTTGGATATAGCTCCAATATATATCAAATGGGCAATACAAGTCCTAATTTAAAAGACACAAATGCTTCGGTATATTTAGTTTTTGAACTTGAAATTATAATTACAATCATAGGGTGTATGATAGAATTCTCCCATAAAAACTTTTAATTGTTATGTGAAGCTCTACCAAATTAGCAAAGTGGTGTAGGGTATCATAAAGTCGGATATGCCCGATTTTAAGAATTTCCTTACTGTTTTTTTTTTTTTTGTTTTGTTTTTAGTACTCTTTTGATATGAACTTCTAAAAAATTAACAGTCCTAACTCGCAGCTCCGCCTTAAGATTGATCCTCATCCAAAATTTGGTCGATTATGAATTTATGATGAATTTTGTGTCTTTAAACCTTATTACCATCCCTGGTGGTAGGATAGCGAAAAATATATCTTTTTTTCTTTTACACATTATAAACAAGTGAGTTTGACGTAGGTTTTCAAAATGTCGACCCCGTCCTGCATAACATATATAGGTAACTTTCAAACACAAAATCCAGTACTTTTCGCACACTTTCTGTGGAAATTTCTTAAAAAAAACTTTGCTACACCCTAGCAGTGACCACAATAAATCTACTCCTATTCGTTCTCCCAATAAAAATGGTAGTATTGATTGCATTTTTTGGATTTTTTGTACCCTTCTGGTACGAACTTCTTACACCTCAGACCTATCTCGCATTTCCGGATCAAGGTTGACCTTCACCCAAAATTTTGATATTGCGTCTTTAACCCCTATTACCATCCCTGGCATGGTGATAACAAAGACTCCCTCCTCTTTCTTATTCCACATTACGAGAAAGTGAATTTTGTTTAGAGTATCAAAATGTCGACCCCGTCCTGACATAGCCTCATTTATGTAATTTTCAGACATACACTCAGTACCAACTTTACCACTTCCATTTCCCAATTGGTCAAGTTATATGGTTTTGAAATATAAATAACCACAAGTTTACAAAAACTCTCTCTCACACAC
Organism: Musca domestica; assembly: GCF_030504385.1. Taxonomy (NCBI): domain Eukaryota; kingdom Metazoa; phylum Arthropoda; class Insecta; order Diptera; family Muscidae; genus Musca; species Musca domestica. Next base: position 4,192,465 of record NW_026712362.1, read on the forward strand.
ACACGCACACACATTCCAACTCACAATGTTTAAAAAGCCTCAAACCATATGGATGTTCATTCACACATAAAATGTTACAAGTGTTTGCTCTTCTGTTTTATTTTATATACTCACACACATACATGCACATATACATTTGCGAATATGTAAATAATAACAATGTTTTCTAATCACAAAGGATGTCATCAGCCATAAACAGTATTTTATTGTTGTTAGTTTTATTGTTATTTTGTACAATATACATACATACATACAAACGTACGTACTTTTGCGGTGGATTAAAGAAAAACAAAGAAGTTTTTATTTGCATTCGAAACAAAATTATGACTGCTTACAGAGCAAGCGTTTGCTTTTGTCTATGTGTGAGTGTGTATTTTTCTGTTTGACTGGCTACACAAAAGAGGAAAATATGTAAATTTAATGGACCCCGGGAACTAAATGTAACACCACAACCACCAAATAGTTTGACATTTTAACCCAGCTAGCACTAGCCTTTGGAATTTTATCATCTTGTAAATTTGTGATTTACAATAATTTTTTTTCGAGGGAAAAACATGAGGAAATTTATTTTTCTGATCATAAAATCTTATGATCCATAAATATGATGATATGTGTAGTTCTCAGGCTTATGAGGCCTGGAAAATATGAAGCATAATTTTTAAGAAGTAATTTAAAATATACAAAAAATTCTTTTGATGCTCAATCAAGATTAGGGAAGTTATTTGATGATTGTAAAGGATTAGTTAGGGTTAAATGGAGATTTCCTTCCTTTGTTTTACTAGGGCAGGATATAGAGATACGTTACGATTTGTTAAGAGATTGTAAAACTTTATGATTTATAGGGCAATTTTTTATACCCTACACCACATAGTGGTAAGGCTATTAGGTCTTTGTGCATTTTTTGGTAACACGGAGAGGGAAGCGAGATTGACCCATGGTTACTTTTGAGAATCTTCATAGAATCTCTTTCTAAGTCGACTTATGTATGTCAGTCCTTCTATCCGTCCGTCCGTCTGTCCATATATATTTGTGAACAAAATGCAAGTCGCATTTATTATCCGATTGAGATTTCCAAACAAATATTCGTTCACCCAAGTACGAACCCTATTGAAAATGGTGATCATCGAATCCTAAATCTGATCCGATGATCACCAATTCACCAATAGCTTCCATATATATCTTCAACCGATTTCGGATTAATTGTGCACCAAATAGCCAATATAAGTCCAAATGAAATGAATTTTGATACATCTCACCACAGAAGCAAGTACATCAAATTTGGAGAAAATCGGTTCAGATATAGCTAAAGCTCCCATATATATGTTTCTGCTGATTGGGTTTTTTAAGTCCCTCACATGCGTCATATGCACTCTACGAGAATGATATTCGATACCGGACATCAGATTTTGCTCAAAAATATCTCTGTCGAATTTTATCGAGATCGGTTCAGATTAGGATATAGCTCCCACATATATATCTTTATTCGACATCAGGTTTATTGTGCACCAAATGGCTAATATCCATCCAAGTATACTGGACTACTGAGACTGAATTTATCCTAGAAACCAGTACTTAAAATTTGGTGTAAATCGGATCAGATATAGCTATAACTCGGATATATATGTTTCTTCCGATTTGGTGTTACAGTACCTCACATTCGTAATATGCTTTCGTCAACAATGATACCTGGTACCAGATATCAGCTATAGACCAGCAATACATCTGCCAAATATTATCGAGATCGGTCCAGATTTGGATATAGCTCCTATATACATCTTCAACCGATTTCGGGTTAATTGTGCACCAAATGGCTAATATCTGCCCAAATTACCTGAATTTTTGCATATCCGACCAAATTCAGTACATAAGCAAGTAGAAAGCTCCCATATATATGTTTCTTCCGATTTGTTGTTTAAGTACCTCACATTCGTAATATGCTTTCGCCAACAATGATCTTTGGTACCAGATATCAGCTATAGAACATCAATAACTCTGCCAAATTTAGATTTAGATATAGCTCTAAATTCAGATTTTGATTTAGCTCCCATATACATCTTCAACCGATTTCGGGTTAATTGTGCACCAAATAGCCAATATCTGCCCAAATGAAATGAATTTTGGTATATCCGACCGAATGCAGTCTAGAAGCTAGTACAACATTCGTAATATGCATTCGATAACAATGATATTTGGTACCGGATATACTATAGGGCTCAGAAATACCTTTACCAAATTGTATCGAAAACGTCTAAGATTTGAATATAGCTCACATATACAGGGTGAGATAAAAAAAACCCGCAACAAAGCCAAACGCCATAATTTTTAATTTCTTAAATTTTTATTGAATGAAAGCAAAAAATGTCGGAAATAGCATCAAATTTTAGAATAACTTAAGACTTGTTCAAAATGGTCACCTTTGGCACGAATTATGGCATTCAAACGGCCAATGAACCCATCACACGCTGCCCGAATGTTGCTCTTCGATATTTTGGCCCATTCCCGGCTAAACGCTTGCTTGAGTTGATCGACACTTTGGTATTTTTTAGTGCAAACCTTGCTTTCCAAAATACTCCAGACACGATAGCCCAACGGATTGGTATCCGGAGATTTTGGTGGCCATTGTGCGCTTAAAATGAAGTGTGGACCCTCATTTTGTAACCATTCTTGGGTGGCTCGTCCTGAGTGCGATGGTGCTGAGTCCCGTTAGAATGTCCAAGGTCTGCGGCCAATATGTTTGCGTGCTCTTTAATACTCCCTCCAGAATATTTTCGCTATAATATTCGGCATTTATTCTGATGCCACGGTCGATTAATACAAGCGGAGAGCGACAGTCGGCTGTTATGGCGGCCCACACCATCACCATGGCCGGTGCTTGGTTTCTGGTGGCCAACCGAAGGTGCACATTTTCAGCTGACCTCTTTGGCAAGTAAACACAGTCATTTTGTTTGTTCACAAACGGCTGGACAACGAATATTTTCTCATCAGAGAAAACGAAATTCGGCAGTTCACCACTTTCGGCCAAACGAAGCAACTTTTTAGCTCTTTTGAGTCTATTTTCTTTCTGTTGCAGTGTAAGTTCTTGCACTTTTCGGAATACCAATGGCTTTACCCCGAGCTCAGTTTTCAATATTTGTCGAATGGAATATTGCGATATGTTCAGCTCCCGAGCCATTTTTCGTCCACTGCGACGCGGGTTTCGATAAAGTCGCTTCGTTACTTTTCGAACCATTTCTGCTTATGTTGCTGTTTTCATCCGTCCACATCCTTGACGTCGAGCTCACGCTTGAATATCATCACGAATAACTTTTTTTTTTGGAAAATTGTCACCAAATTGCTTTTGTACTCTTGTAAACAATATAATTTTAACATCTGTCGGACGAGTGGCTTAAAAATGGCAGCAGTCTGAAGTTTGATTGCAGTTTTTCATCTTAACCCGATTTCGGTTTAATTATGCACCAATTGGCCAATATCAGCCCAAATGACCTGAATTTTGATACATCCGACCGAATGCAGTCTAGAAGCATGTACATCATTTGTAAAATGCATTTGACAACAATGATATTAGGTACCAGCTATATTATAGAGCTCAGAAATACCTTCGCCAAATTTTATCGAGAACAGCAAAGATTTGAATGTAGCTCCCATATATATATCTAAAATGTGTGTGTGCAAATAAAGGCTAATATCAGCCCAAATAGAGTGACTTTCGGGACGAACGTTTCTATTTGGTAGAACTCGAATCCGATATATATTTTTTTAATATAATCCTTCTCGAAGTGAAATCATGCACTCTATACCTATGTTATTTGGTATAAAAGATTAATATGCCTCCGTTTAGTGAAAATCGATTCAGAATTGGATATGCCTCCCAACCAACCTGTGAATCCAAACTATAATTGCTTTAAAGTCAAATGATGATAGGTGGTATGACATACTTCAAATAAATTCTTTTGTTCAGGGAGCTCTACTAAATATGCATAGTGGTGTAGGGCATCGCTTTTTTTTTTTTTTTTTTTTTTTTAAATTTGTATGTCCAAATATTTTAGAGTGTGCTTGGTAATAATCCTTTTTTGAGGAATATCTTTTTTAAAGTTTTATGGAACAATTTTATTGACAATACCAAAAATATCCTCCAATTAAAAGTAAGTGGATTAATGTCAAGCATTCCATCCAATATTCCGACATTAGCACTTCCCCACAACAATCGTCCATAAATCATCAACTTTTCCAAATACCTAAATTATTACTTTTCAATTAATATTGTAAAAGAAAAAAAACCTGAAATTGTCTTTAATGAAACATTTCGGGATTGCGTACAGTGACCGTAATTAGTTAAAAGCCAAAAAAAAAATTTTCTCCCTCCCCATTGAGCCTTTTTAATTAGGGACACATTTTTCTTCCCATTTTTTTATTTCATTTTATGTTTCGTAAAAATCAGTTTCCAAAGTGCTATTCTCCTCTGTATTACAACAATAAAAAAAATATCTGCAGAAAATGTTATTCATAGTCCGTTTTTTTGTCCATGTCTTCTTCCATCTGCCCTTAATGTTAAATAGAACTCAGAGCAATTAAATTGGAAAACATCGCTGTTGTCTATTAAATGGACGTTGGACAGTGGTTAGAGATGGAAAGAATTTGGAGACTTTAAAATAATTGAGTTGAAAAAATATCGTTAACATTATTGAAAAATCAAATATCGGGAGGTACAGTTAAAAGGGGGTTATATGAAAACGAAAATTTCCATAATTTTGAGCAGTTACAAATGGAATGAAAACTTAATATATCCTCCATACTATGTTGGTGGGAATAAAAAAGGAATGAAAGGGATGAAGGACTGATCTACCAATACCCAGGTTAAACGGCTAAACCTAGAATCTGAAATGTTTGTTTGTTACCTGGGTTTTTAGAAATTGGAACCATAATTGTACTAATGGTACTAATAGTCTTAATTGGAGATATACAAGAAAAATGCCCTGATAAGTGTTCTAAAAGTTCTATTTGGTAACATTTGTTATCACGCCAACGGATATAATATAAGAATTAAACTTAGGAAAGGGGGTTAGTAAGAGGAAATGGTTGGGGAAATATGTACTGAGTGTAAGAACTGTACTAAAAAGTACTAATTTTGGTACAATTTAGGTTTTTGTTAAACGGATGTAGCTGGAACTTTGAAATATTGTTATTGGGCTCACTGCGGATAGGGAGGGTTAAAATAAAGAATTGGTTTTGAAGCGCGTAAACAAGTATACCTCCATATGCCAACCCTAACTTCATATAGATGGATTTGAAAATAGAAGAAATGTAAAATTTTGAGTGAGGTTCCAAAGGGGGTTTCGCAGATATGTATCATCTTCACAACAGATCTTGTGTTAGCTAAAATGTTTGCGTGTGAGAAAATTTTAATTGGCTTTTTTGAGCGGTTTGATTTTCAAAATATTGGACCCTATTTATAGTGGAGGTACCTGAAGAAATTGCCCGATCTATACCATCTTTATAACAGATCTTGCAAACATTCGGATTTGCAAAGTTGGGACAAAAACGGATTATCGCTTACATTTCTGTGCAAAAACTATATTTTTTGAAACTTTTGACCTTTGTAGGGAGGTACCAGAAGGAGTGGACCGATATTGCCTATCATCGAAATCGATGTAAGTTTGAAAAAAAAAAAAAAATATTACGATGTACCAAATCAGTTATCGTGTGCACCAGCCAGACAGACAGACGGGCGAACTGACGGATTTAAATTAGTAAAATCCGTCCGTTCGTCCAAACCCAAAGAGCCAAAGAGACCTAGGTTCTAAAGTCGTTATTTTGACTAGGCACGTTTTGACGGTATCAAATTATATATACCCTCTTTATGGCTGAGGGTACAAAAAGTGCAAAGAGGTACTCCATATGTGGCCATCCGTAAAGAGCGATCCCAAAAAGTTGGTTGGTCATAGAAGACCAGAAGGTCTTCCCATAGAAGACCAGAAAGTCTTCCCATAGAAGACCAGAAAGTCTTCCCATAGAAGACCAGAAGTTCTTCCAATAGAAAACCAGAAAGTCTTCTCATAGAAGACAAGAATGTCTTCTCATAGAAGACCAGAAGATCTTCTCATAGAAGACCAGAAGGTCTTCTTAGAGAAGATCACAAGGTCTTCTCAAAGAAGATTAAAGATCGGAAGTTATTCTCATAGAAGACCAGACGTTCTTCTTTCAGGATGTCCTTTTTTAGAAGACCTGAAGGTCTTCTCATGGAAGACCAGAAGGTCTTCTCATAGAAGACCAGAAGATCTTCTCATAGAAGACCAGAAGGTCTTCTCATAGAAGACCAGAAGGTCTTCTCATAGAAGACCAGAAGGTCTTCTCATAGAAGACCAGAAGGTCTTCTCATAGAAGACCAGAAGGTCTTCTCATAGAAGACCAGAAGGTCTTCTCATAGAAGACCAGAAGGTCTTCTCATAGAAGACCAGAAGGTCTTCTCATAGAAGACCAGAAGAAGGTCTTTTCATAGAAGACCAGAAGAAGGTCTTCTCATAGAAGACGATCAGAAGGTCTCCTCATAGAAGACGACCGGAAGGTCTTCTCATAGAAGACGACCAGAAGGTCTTCTCATAGAAGACGACCGGAAGGTCTTCTCATAGAAGACCAGAAATGTTATTAGGCCAAAATATCTTGTCATAGAAGACCAAAAATGTCCTCATAGAATACCAAACGGTCTTTTCATAGATTGCCAAAAAGCCAGCTTATAGAAGTTCAGAAGGTCTGCTGATAGAAAACCAGAAGGTCTTTGAATAAAAGACCGAAAGGTTTTTTCGTAGAAGACTCAAAGTTCCTCTCACAAAAGGCCGGAAATTCTTCTCACAGAGGACCACAATGGCCTTCTTATAGAAGTTCAAAGCTTTTTCTCATGGTAGACTTACACGACATTTTATAGAAGTCCAATAAGTTCTTCTAATAAAAGACTGAAAGTTCTTCTAACAGGGGACCAATGAATCCTCTCACTTCTTCTTCTCCTTGAAAGTGTACCACTGTCTTTGGCCGTCCCTTTTTTCCCAATGTGCGTGACAATTGATGTACGAGTTTTGGTGCTGAGCAGTAGCACTTCATTGTCGTAAATTTTCCACAAAATGCTATATTTTACAGAAATGTCTGGGAAAAAAATATAAAGATTTTCATTGTACGGCACTCGCAATGACCATACATGATTTAGGGCATAAAAATGTCATGAATAGAATAGCTGGTGCTCCCGCTGTTGCTGCTGCCAGTAAAAGTTATTTTATGCCAACCGGAGAGCAATGACTTTTAGAGTACTTTAAATATTTATTTTATTTTCAAGTTTTGTCATTGAGTTATGGTGTCTCTTAAAGTTATGAGGAGGAATTCCTTAAAGGGCAACAAGTTGGTTTATTGACGTATGAATATATCTGTGTGGTGGTGATGTCGATTGTCGGTATTACATTTTATGAGGAGTACTGGTATTCATGGGATGTAATGGTGGATGGTGTCATACAAGGAATTATTGGCAGAGTGGGGGAGGATCATAAAGTGAAAAAATTTTAAACTGAAATATAGATTTTGATTCAATGAATTTGCCGTTTTGCTTTCTATTTAATTTATGCTTCCTTAAAAGTAAGCGATTTAGAAATGCTTGCATTTTTTATTAAGTAAAAAATTATTTAGGCGTCCTCTAACACGTACCGGAAAATAATAAATGATAATATTGAATTTACAGATGAAACACTCCAAATCTCTTGAATTTCATAGGCAATCCTCTGAATCGGACTAAATTTATGAATTCTTTTTTTCCTTTCTTCAAAAAAAAAAAAAAAAAAAAAAAAAAAAAAAAAAAAAAAAAAAAAAAAAACACAATCACTTTGTGTTATCAGTTTATGTCCATAAAATTAACTGACTTAGCTTCAAATCAACTTATCTTCTAAGAAAAAGAAGAATATCCATTTTCTATTTTTGTTTTTCTCTTCTTTTTTCCCAATACGTATTTGAATTGACCTCTAAATGGCCTTTGCAGACTGACATAATATGTTCTTTGGGGGAGAACAAATTATTGGCAATCGAAGGGTGTTACAAATTGCGAGAGAGATAATTTTGGCGTATTCCATTTTTCAATATTTAAGGCTAAAAGGAAATCAAGATAACCGACAATATGGGCTATGACTTGGACGGCAATAAAGGACGGGAAAACAATAATGGACAAACTGAAGTTGAAGCGTTAGAAATAGAGAGAGAGAAAAAACATCAAGCAAATGAAAGGGAACAGTATTTGATAACTTCTGCCAATTCCACAGTCAATAGGTTGGGAAGAAATTGCCCATAGGAAGAGTAAAAAAAAAACATGAGGCATAGAAGAAAGGCGTAACTGAAAAATTGAAGATTTAAACCCTAATAATGGCAGGGAAGATTGAAGACCTAAAATCACAGTTTTTTCAACTTTTTAGTACATTTATCCAAAAACCTAACCTTATCTTACCGCTACACATCAACATTGACCCACATGCTAAATTTAAAGAATCTAGCTCAATCAGGCTCTCACGGAAATACACGTTTCAAAATTTAGCTCATGAACCAATACAAATACAGGGTTGCCCATATTCGACGGACCCATAACTTTTGACAGAGATGTCACATCGCTTAATTACATACCGCGTTTGAAGCGTCAGTCCAAGCAGATTTTTACCATGAACCAATACACGCCACGCGAGCGCTCTGAAATAGTTGAAATTTACATTCAACAGAAGAAGTCAATTATGAAAAAAAAAATGTGAGAAGAGCGTCTTCTAAGAACACCATTAAGCGTTTATACGAACAATTTTCGACTGGTAAGGCTCTTTCTAATCCGAAGAGGCCATATAAAAGTCGACCAATGCGATCGGCCGAGAGTATCGCTGCCGTACGAGCCAGTGTTGAGAGGTCCCCAAGAACTCAAAAACGTCCGTCGAATATATACAGGGTGAGATGACTATAACTGCAACCAACTTCAGACTGCTGTCATTTCTAAGCCACTCGTCCGACATCTGTTAAAATTATTGCAGTGACAGCTCATTATATTGTTTGCAAGCGTACAAAAGCATTTTGGTGAGAATCATCCCCGAAAAAAGTTATTCGTGATGGTATTCAAACGTGATAGTGTGATTTCTTTATATTTGGCTGGAAAACGCGCAAGTGGCTATCGTTAGAGCACTCCAGCATTTAAATGGGAATAAATCTTTTGTGTCTCGTACCATCGCTCGTTACCGTGATACTGGTAGAGTAGCCCGACGTCAAGAGGTAGGCCGTGTCGAAGAGGTCGAAAAAATAACATGTCGCAATATACCATTCGGCAAATATTGGAAAATGAGCTCGGAAATTAAATGGCTTTACAATTGAAATTCCAAAAAGTGCAAGAACATTCACAGCAACAGCAGGAAAATAGACTCAAAAGAGCTAAGGAGTTGCTTCGCTTGGCCGAAAGTGGTGAAGAACCGAATTATATTTTCTCCGATGAGAAAACATTCGTTGTCCAGCAATTTGTAAACAAACAAAATGATCGTGTTTACTTGCCATAGAGGTCAGCTGAAAATGTGCACCTTCGGTTGGCCACCAGAAATCATGGGCCGGCCATGGTGATGGTGTGGGCCGCCATAACAGCCGATGGTCGCTCTCCGCTCGTATTAAATTCTGGAGGGTGTATTAAAGCCTTAGACACGCATTTTGGCCGCAAACCTTGGACATTTCACCAGGACTCAGCACCATCGCACACAGCACACGCCGCCTAAGAATGGTTACAAAATGAGGTTCCTCGCTTCATTTCCAGTGCACAATGGCCACCAAAATCTCCGGATACCAATCCTCTGAACAGTTGTGTCTGGAGTATCTTGGAAAGCATGGTTGGGACTAAAAATATACCAACGTGTTGATCACTTCAAGCAAGCGCTTTGTCGGGAGTGGGCCAAAATACCGCAGAGCAACATACGGACAGCGTGTGACGGTTTCATTGGCCGTTTGAAGGCCATAATTCGTGCTAAAGGTTACCCATTTGAACAAATCTAAACTTATTCTAAAATTTGATGCTATTTCCGACATTTTTTGCTCTCCTTCAGTGAAATTAAAAAAATGTAAAATTATAACGTTCGACTTTGTTGCAGTTTTTTATCTTACCCTGTATATATGCAAATATAAACGTTGGTACTGATGTTACATTTTATACGAAGCTTGCAGAAACGAATTTGGTTAACGCTTTCCAGAGAACATCAATGATTAACACAATGCCGCATATTTATACCCTACATCACATAGTGGAAAGGGTATTATGTCTTTATGCATTTTTTGTAACATGAACAAGGAAACGAGATAGGCCCATAGTTACCTTAGAGGATCTTCATAGAATCCCTCTCTGAGTCGATTTATGCATATCAGTCCGCCCGTCCGCCCGTCCGCCCGTCTGTCCATGTACTTTTGTGAACAAGATGCAGGTCGCAGTTATTATCTTATTGAGATTAAATTGTCCAAACAATATTTGCTGGCCCAAGGACGAACCCTATTGAAATTGGAGAGAAAAGTTTCAAATTAAGCTATAGCTCTCATATATTTCTTCAACCGATTTCGGGTTAATTGCACACCAAATGTCAAATATCAGTCCAAATGACCTGAATTATGGCACATCCAACCGAATTGAGTGTAGAAGCAAGTACATCATATTTGGAGAAAATCAGTTCAGATATAGCTATCCGATTTGGAATTTAATGTCCCACACACACGTAATATGCACTCCACAAGAATGGTTAGAAGTACTAGACTCGAAAATACCTCTGTCAAATTTTATCAAGATCAGATTTGGATATAGCTCCCATATATATCTTTATCCGATTTCGGGTTAATTGTGCACCAAATTGCTAATATCAGTCCAAATAACCTGAATTTTGGCACATCCGACGGAATTCAGTCCAGAAGCAAGTACTTCAAATTTTGGTGAAAATGGGTTCATATATATATTTCATCCGAGTTGGTATTAAAGTCCCTTATATGAACTCCAAAAGAATATTTTTTCCTACCAGATATCTGATCTATCTGTTCAGACTTTTATATACCTTCGATATACAACTTCATCCAATTTTACGGCTATTGTATTCCGTGTATGTAATATCAGTCCAAACTGGGTAGATTTCTTCATATTCAACCGAATTTTTCCATTTGGTGAAACTCGGTCCGGAATATCTATTGTTTCAATAAATATTTGTATACACTCATGGCTTATGGCTGGAGAGGGTATATACCATTGGACACGGCCATAATGTGACTCATCGAAATAACAGGCTTAGACCCTAGGTCTCTTTGGACCAAATCTGTTTCAGAATATTTGGAGTCGATAAAGCGAAGTCCGTCCGTCCGTCTATCTGGCTTGCTGGTATGTATGACAACTCTCGAAAGGAGTATCCTATTTGGTCCAAACTTCGTATATCGTAATATTATAATTTAATCTGGTACATCTCTCAAAAAAGATCGACATTTTCGAAAAAAATATTTTACTGCACTTTTAAAGATAAATGGAAATCCGATTTTGCTCAATTTTGGCAAATACTAATATTTGCATTATTGCTATGTCAGGTGCGAAAATTGACAATATCGGTCGACTCCATTAAGTACCTCCCCTCACAAAGGGTCAAAATTTTGGATAATTCTGAAGCTCATAAAAAGCGAAATTAACATCCGATTCCATTCAGACATGACACAACTAAATATTTCTGTTATAAAGATCGTAGATATCGGACTATTCCTTTTTGTACTGCCCCCACAGAGGGTAAAAATTTAATAACAAAAAGGAGCATAACATACGAAATAGGCATAGTGTTCTCTTCAAATTTCGTAAATCCCATTATTTCTACTAATACAGGATCATCTGTGAATATGGGATATATCGGTCCACTGCTTTTGGTACTTCCCCCACAAACGGATTAACATTATGAATATCCATGAAGCTCATAAAACACAAACTTAACATCTAATTCCATTCGGACTTGGTACATCTCAGTATTTTCATTAGCACAAGATCTGTTATGAAGATGGTAGAAATCGGACCATTTCTTCTGGTACCTCCCCCACATAGTGTTCAAGATTTAGAAAAACAAAACGCTCCCAGAAAGCGAAATAAGCATCCAACTCTCTTCAAATTTCACACATACACACATTTTGCTAACACGAGATCTGTTGTGAAGATGATGTATATATGCGAAGCCCTTCTGTTACCTCATCCACAAAGGGTCACATTTTCAATACTGTTATCTGCAATAACTTGCAAAACAAGTCAGCGATTATTTACAGCTTGCTATATCTAAATATTTCTATCAACCAGAAATCTGAGATGAATATGAAATTTATGATTTCGCATAAAATTCGATATTAATGTTCGATTTTCTTTTAATTTTGCCATACTAATATTTTTATCTGTATTATATGAAGTATAAAAATTGAATACTTTGGTCGACTATACCTCAACCACATTTTATTATTTTTTAAAAATTATCACATCTATATATATAAATGAAAGTTGTGTTAGTTACTACGCTTATAACTTAAGAACCGCTGAACTGATTTTAATGATTCATACAAATTCGGAATTGTCTCTTATCCGAAAAGGATAATATCCAAAAAAAAATCGCGTAAAAATGTGATATGTTAACATTTTCATTTTGACTTTTGAAATGTACAATAGTAATGTTTTTTTTTGCATGATTTTTTCCATTTTGACTTACTTTTTTCTAATGTACATTTGTAGTGTTTTTTATATTTTATTTTTGAATTCGAATATTAATACCAATTTATTTAATTGACTTGATTTCTTGAGAACTGAAATTGATAACGGGTTACATGGAAGTGTAGTACCGAATTATGTGGTGGCGAAACGGAATAGATGATACCGAAATAATTTAATGCGGTCACACCAAAGTTAAAAGAAAATTACTTTTTCAAAATCGTTAAAAAGAAACACGAAAATAGAGATCTCATTGCAACAATTCTCAAAACGGGAAAATATCGAAAAAAAATTCCAATGGAATTGAATTTTAAAATAAAAGTACATTCTATTGACAAACTTTGTAAGGATCTTTAAACAGTTGCTGTAAAAAATCAGCGAACAAGTTAAAGATTTTTTCAATTTGTTATTCTTCTTTTGTCAATTTTTTTCAATTTGTAATATCATTTTGAATTCAGTGGATTTTTTGTGAACAAAATAAAGAATAATTTTTCACTATATACAATTTTTCACCAAAAAAATGAAATAAGTGCGAAATACGATGGTAACTGACATCTACCTTTCAACTCCAGGGCCTACATCGTGCTTCAGCTGGAAGATGCGCAGACATTTAAACAAACAAAAATGACCGAAAAAGACTAATGGGGCTTATTTCAAAGCGTGGCCCTACTTCTTTCATGTGACAATAATCCGTCCAATGAGAGCTCAAAATGCAAAAATTTTTGGGAGTACAATCAGTAAAATACCAAATATAAAGGGTGCAAAATAGTAGAGCGAATGGGACTTTTAGTAAGGAAAGGATTTCTATCCTTCCAAAAATTCTGCCTGAACATTTAAGATACCTTAAATCGCTTTAGCAGGTCATGATATCGATCATAAATAATCATCGTATGATTTAAGCCATTTTTGGAGCCTTCGCCATTTTCTTCTATTTTTGGCCCTTATTTGGCATCTTTGTTTCTAAGGGGGGTAGAGAACCTCTTCGCATACAATTTTCGGAGTAGGGCCCATATTGGTCTTGACCACTAAAAAATTTTATTTATGCTACCCTGGGGTAAGGAACCATCGTACAGATAATTGCCACATAGAAATCTATTCATGTAAAGTTCCCACATTGGAGTATCCCCAAGTCCACTTTCACATCTAATGTGTGGTCAGAAAAGAAAAATTTGTATTCTATTGAATTTGTAACCCCCAAGAGAATATTGGTTGGGAACGTAGATTTGGGATATACATCTATATGAAATAAATTGTGAAAACATGAACAAATTACAAATATAAGAAAGTAACACGGGACCGAATATTTGTTGAATCGTCATTAAATTATACTATGATGAAAAATATGGACTCCAACTTACAATTTAAATGGCAAATAAAATTAATTCCCATCTTACGGTAATGGATGTAAAATAGCTATATTTTTGATTTGGCCTCTATTTGTCATCTTGGATTATAAGGGGTGAAGAAAGTTTTCAATGTAGGTCGATGTTTCTCATTTTACCATATTTCAAAGGATTTGGCTAAAAATGAGTATTTGGGGATGAAAATCTTACACAAAAATTTCAACACATCTACAAATTTTTGGATTTTCTCCATGTAATAGTATCCCCTCAAGTCCACCTTTTGGCGGACAAACAGACCGACATGGTTAGGGGGACTTATGAGGACTCTAATGCACAATCTGAGGTGCTAATGGGTTCAAAAAAGTAATTAACTTTGCATATTCTTAAATCAATTAGCCCTCAATTACGAGTTGTACAAAGTACAGTAAATTCCAAATTACTGCTCATTTGACTAAAAATTAAAAACTAATCGACCAGTACGTGAACATTTATAACATTCATATCTTTGAATAATCATGCTTTGACAAATATGCATAATAGACAAAAACTATGGGCCGGCAACGCGGACCGGGCCAGCTAGTAAATTATATAAATTGAAGGAAATAACCAATATAGTCCAAACCTCATAATATTTATATCATATTTATTTAGGTCCAATACGGAATGGAAAATATTGGTCCAGTCCTTCGGAACCTACTCCACATAGGGTCAAACATTTGAAAAATCACAATAGAAGTCAAAATATATTTAAATAATCGAACATTGGCTTAGGTTATATATCTGTCGGCAAAACCGAAAAATACTTTTTAAAATGTTTTTTTTAAATTTCTATAAAAAAAATTCCACCAAACAACACCATCCAACCCCTCTACCCCCTCTTTTCAATTCGATCCACCAAATGATACACTATTACCACACATAATTAACAGATTGTTAATGTTGCCGTTAATATCTGTTATGAAAACTGTTAATTTAATTGCCTTTACCCCTCTTTGTGTGGTTCGTACACAAAACACGTGCTTCTACTTTTAATGAATGAAATATGATGTGTGCGTTTAGTTTTCAAACTCATTATGGCACCAGTCATGGCAATTACAACGCTTCGTCTACTTCTTCTTCTTCGTCGTCGTCTTTTTGTTGTATTAATACTTAGATTACCAATTAAAAGAGTATCGTCTTAAATGGCACAATTTGCCGAAGTGAATTGTTACCGCATCAATTACAATGAAAGAATCGACTCGTGTTCTAATCCCAAGAGTGCGGTATTGAAATGAATTTATTACAATACGCTCGAATCGAATTTGTATGAGTATGATTAATGATGGGGCTCATTAAAGGGGGATTTTTTTTTCTGAACAATTGAAGGGATTAAATGGAAATAAAAGTTTATTAATTCCATGAAAATGTTGAAAGGAGGAAAGAAATTTAGAAATTCATTTTTAACGTTGAAAAAAAAAAATCATCCAAAAAATACAAAGGCTTTAAAGATGCAATGAACCTATGTGGCGTATAAGTTACATAAAATAATCAACATAAAGTATACGCTACATGGACCACAATTAATTGGCGATAATTAAACAGTAGTTGTAGAGAACAGTATTTATTGATCGTTTAACTATTTAAACATTATTGCTGAAGTTTGAAACATCATTTTTGATAGTTTAAAATTTGGTCTGGTTTCCACAGTGCATTTTTTTAAATCCTAAGTAAAGAAAGAATTTTGAATATTGCAATAATTAAACAGTTATTGCAGAGATCAGTTTAGACCGTCTAATTATTTAAATTTCATTGCTGAAGTTTGAAACGTCATTTTTGAGAGTTTCAAAATTGACCCGTTTTCGATAGTCGCTGTATTTGTTTTACATCCTAATTAAATAAAGAATTTTGAATAAGAATATTATTGGCGCTTTAAGATACTAGAAAAAGGTTATCGAATAATATTTATTTTGCCAAAATTAAAAAAAAAAAACGGATGAGACAGTATTAGTCGTTTTGGAAGTATTTTGTTTTTGGAGATGTTCGCTACATTTTTAGGGCATATAATAAATAAAAAACAAAAATGTTTAAGGATTTTGAGGAGGTTTTTCTATTGGAAAACTTCTCCAATACACTCTTTAACCAAAACCAGGGAATATTTTTAAGTCGAAATGCGAAAATTTGGTAAAACTAAATGGAAAATATTACAAAAACACAAACAACTCTTGAAATCGGCATTTACCCTCATAACAGGTCACATCACGAGGTCCCATTTGTATACCATACACCACAAGGTGGTCAGGGTATTATGTCTTTGTGCATTTGGGCAAAAGGAAACGAGATAGACCCATGGTTTCATTTGATGATTTGCATAGAATCACATTCTGATTTGATTTATGAATATTCGTCCGTTCGTCTCTCCATGTATTTTTGTTAACAAAGTACAAGTCGCATTTATTGCGCCATCCAGAAGAAATTTTGGCTAAATAATTTGTTTGACCCAAGTGCGAAACCTATTAAAATTGGAGATAATCGATTCTTGTACGATTTAAGTTCTATGTTGCACCAAACGTGTCATATTAGCCCAAATGGGATGGAATTTGGTACAAACGACCAAATTGAGTTAAGAAGCTATGATGTTAAATTTGGTGAAAATCGGTTCAGACATAGCTATAGCTCCCATATATATTATTCATCCGATTTATTGAATTAGTCCTGCACAGCCGTAATATGCAGCCAGTAATTACGATATTCTCGAAAATATATCAAATACAGCTCAGAAATACCTCTGTCAAATTTTATCGAGATCGGTTCCGATTTGGATATAGCTCCCATATATATCTTTATCCGATTTCAATTTAATTGTACCACGAAACTTAGTGTGCCGACAAATTTAGCAGAAATCGATTCTGTTAAAATTATTCCAGTAACAGCTCACTATATTGTTTACAAGCGTACAAAAGCATTTTGTTCAGAATTTTCCAGAAAAAAAATTATTCGTGATGGAATTCAAGCGTGATAGTGTGATTTCTTTATATTTGGCTGGAAAACCATAAGTGGCTATCGTTAGAGCACTCCAGCATTTAAATGTGAATAAATCTTTTGTGTCTCGTACCGTAGCTCGTTTTACCGTGATACTGATAGCGTAACCCGAAGTGAAGGAAGTGGGCGGAAGAAAACAGCAACATTAGCAGAAATGATTCGAAAAGTAAAGAAGCGACTTGATCCAAAACCCGCGTCGCAGTGGCCGAAAAATGGCTAGTAAGCTGAACGTATCGCAATATTCCATTTGTCAAGTATTGAAAAATGAGCTCGGGGTAAAGCCATTGAAATTCCAAAAAGTACAAGAACTTACACCGCAACAGAAAAAAAATATACTCAAAAGAGCTAAAGAGTTGCTTATCTTGGCCGAAAGTGGTGAACTGCCGAATTTGGTTTTCTCCGATGAAAAAACATCCGTTGTCCAGCAGTTTGTAAATAAATAAAAAGATCGTGTTTACTTGCCAAAGAGGGCAGCTGGAAATGTGCACCTTCGGTTGGCCACCAGATCTTAAACGCTGGCTATGGTGATGGTGTGTGTCGCCATAACAGCCGATGGTCGCTCTCGGCTCGTAATAATCGACCGAGGCATCAGAATAAATGCCGAATATTATCGCGAATATATTCTGGAGGGGGTATTAAAGCTTAAGGAACGCAAACATTTTGGACGCTGACCTTAGACATTCCAAAAGGACGCAGCACCATCGCACTCAGCACACGTCACCCAAGAATGGTTACAAAATGAGGTTCCTCCTTTCATTTCCAGCGCACAATGGCCACCAAAATCTCCAGATTCCAATCCGTTGGACTAATGTGTCTAAAGTATTTTGGAAAGCATGGTTGGCACTAAAAAATACCAAAGTGTCGATCACCTCAAGCAAGCGCTTCGCCGGGAATGTGTCAAAATACCGCAGAGCAACATTCGGCCATCGTGTGACAGTTTCATTGTCCGTTTGAAGGCCATAATTCGTGCCAAAGGTGACCAATTCGAACAAATCTTAACTTATTCTAACATTTGATGCTATTTCCGACATTTTTTGCTTTCATTCAATAAAATTTAAAAAAAATTTAAAAATTATGCATTTGACTTTGTTGCAGTTTTTTTATCTCTTCCTGCATACCTGTGAGGGAACTATTTTAAATTTGGTATTTAGATTTCGAAATGAGCACCAATTCCTGTAGCAGAAAATAACCCATACAGGCCCACAAATTCGAATAGCTTCCATGTTTATGTGCCTCCCTATATTTTTTACTAACAAATTTTTTATTTGATATTTCGAATAAGAACTATGTTCTGTGTTGGAAAATTACCTACACAGTTTTGTATAGTCCAAAGTAGCTACATTTTATAACATAATTATCGCAAACTTTTTATTTGAAATTCGTATTAGATACTGCCTTCTTTGGCAGATAAGTGGCTAGAGAGGTCCAAATTTTCGTGTAGTCACCATGTAGCTGTTATTCGGAATTTTAGTTAATTTAACGGCATCTTTCGATGTTTTGTTTACAGATTTAAGGTACGGCATTTGATGCATTCTGGGACACAGAATATAATTATTTGAAAATAATTTTATAGAATATTTTGACTTGGTTCGATCCCGTTTAAAGGGAGTCTTGAAGAGCATGAAAAAAGTACCCTCCACAATTTGGAAGGAATTTTCAAAATCTTCAAAAAAAAAAAAAAACATTGAAAAATACATCATAAATCATTAAAATACCGAATATAGGGTATATATTTGAGCCTATATTTAGACGTGGTCCTGTGTAAGCAAATTTTTGTCATAGGCAATTACGATATTCCAAATCGAAATTTGAAACAATTCCGTTGAGAAATTTTGCCAAAATCATCAAAATCCCGAAAATTAGGAGGTACCGTTGTATGGGGGCTGCACCAATAAGTGGACCTGACTTGAACATTTTTTGCAATGAGAGTACAGACCTACCAAGAACCCCAATTTTTAAGTTTCAGCTAATTTAGTTGGAAAATTCTGGTAGAAACCTTCAAAATGGCGGGAGGTACCCTTTAATAGGGGCTAAACAAATTAGAGGTATTGCAAACTGAATGACTAATTTAATATACCCTCCATTGTAAAGGACCAAAAAGACCAAAAAGACCCCATTTTTGATTTGCTTGAGAATTTAAATTTTCTAGCGAAATAATCCTCTCAATATACCCAATATTCACGGATTCCAAGGAACTTTAGTCCAAAAATTTAAAAAAAAAAATTGAAAAATTGAAAGTCGAAGCATTTTTCGCCCTATATAAGTTTCTTTTCATGTGAACTTTCACAACGTCTATACCCGTGTCATATATTTTCAGGTCTTCATTCATAATCTACTGGCGGTTTTTAAGTTATTTTGTAAAAAAAGATTTCACTTTATTGCAAAGTTTAATCTTTCTTTTTTGTTTAAATGTAAATATTTAAACATTTTTCCCAGTAAATCCTACTGGCCCACAAAAATGCAGTCCCAAAAACTTTTGCTTGTTATCATGATCCTTCCGAAAAATTAATGATGGTCTTGATTTTTAATTTAAAATGTTTCCAGATTACGATCTAAAAAAAGTAAATTTATTTATGTTTTGTTTTTTATTTTTCTCTTGTGTCATAGATTAGGACTTAGTATTACAAAAACACTCACACTCATACACTCTTGCCAATCTCCTCATAGGAAGCAACAGTAATTCATTAATCATTTTCACAGGTGATTTGTCGTTTAGTTTCACAACTCCAACTTATATCGCATTACAGCTGCCCGAAAGCTGGGTGTGTTGCTGAATTAAATATTAAAATATTACCTTTTAAAATACTTCTTCTTCTTCTGCTTCGTCTTCTTGTTGTTGAGACTTTTTAAAGTGCCATTAGGTTTTTTTTGCTCTCAGCTTCTGTTTTACAGCAAGGAACAATGTTAAAAAGAAATTTTTCAAAGAAAAAAAAAAAAAAAAAAAAAGAAGAAGAATGTTCAACAAAGAAAATACTGTACTTTTCGCAGTATTTATTTTCTTTGTTAAGCGTATTTTTGCAAGAAGTTTCTTTGGTACACCAAAAAGTTTTTTCGTGGAGGAGGTCTTTTTTTTGGCAATTTGCGGACAGTGTCGAAATCTAGCGGAAGTCCTAAATCGACACAATGAGAAGATTACTTTTTTGCGAAGAAAATAAACATTTGCAAATATTAAAAGCATTCATAATAAACGTTATTTTCTCTTAGTTAGTAAATCAAACTTTAGAAGTACTAATAGTACTAACTTAGTTCAAGTTCGTTGTTTCTGATTAATAGGTCTCTGTATTGAACTTTAAGTACAAAGATGATTAGAATTGGATTTGTTCGGAATCGATGTGAGGGGACTGCTTTGAATAAGATTTGATATGTTTTTATACCCTCAGCTATATGGCTGCAGAGGGTTTATATTATTTGATGCAGCCAAAACGTGCCTCATCGAAATATCGGTTTAAGATCCCAGGTATCTTGGACCAAATACATTTCTGGACATTTGGAGATGATCAAGGGATTTGGGTCTGCCTGTCTGGATGGCGCGCGCACGATAACTCTCGCAGAGAGTGTGCGATTTTATCCATACTTGTTACTTCGTAATATAATTGTCAAACTTCGATCGAGTTCGGAGATTTTTCGGTTCATTGCTTCTGGTACCTCCCCCACAAGGGATCAATAATTTCACATAAAATATTTTACCTTAAGAGACATGAATGGATCATCCAATTTTGTGCAAACTTTGCAAATCGCAAAATTTTGTATGAGTTCTAGGTCAGGTGGAAAATGGACAATATCGGTCCACTTAAACATGTACCTCCCACACAAAAGTCAAAATTTGGAATAAAATCTTATTAAAGGTGAAAGAAGCATCGAATCTTCTTCAATTGTTGCACATCATAGTATTTCTACTAACAAAATATCTCGTATAAAGATGGAATATATCGGTTCACCCCTTCTGGTATATATATACAATATTTCTATCAGTACATAATCTGGTGTAAAGATGGAATATGTGTGTCCACTGCTTCTGGTACCTCCCCCACAAACGGTCAAGGGACGTGTCCTGGAATGGTCCTGATGGGAGGCAAGGATTCTGCCTTCCAGCGGCTTAAGAAACTCGCTGGCTCAATTATGGGGGTCCTACGTTAGGTTGTGGAACCGTGGGTACGCGGTTTCTCGTGGCTGTCGAATTCGCGGGAATAGATTTCTCTAGTGTCGTCCGTCCTTTCAAGAGTGGGTTTATTTCAATTCACTCTTCTGTGGAGCAACCTGGGGCTTCTAGGAATTGGAACCCTTTCTCTGAGTGGCGTAAAAAAACTCACCCTTAATGTTTAGTGGCCGAGAGTCTTACCTGTCGTAAACTAGTGTCCTCCTTGTTTATCGTTCCACGGTCTTCTCCCTCGTGTTACCGGTTTTCAGTACCCATGAAGCTCATTTAAAGCGAAATTAACATCCAATTCCACTTAGACTTGGCTTATCTCAACATTTCTGTCAGCACATGATATGTTATGAAGAAGATAGAGATCGGATAATTCCTTCTGGTACATGCCCCACAAATGGTCCAAATTTTGAATAACAAAAACGATTTTAAAATCCGTAATAAGCATCCGACTCTCTTTATATTTCACACACCCCGTTATTTCTGCTAACTAAATATCTGCTGTAAAGATGGGATATATCGGTTCAATCCTTCTGAAACCTCCCTCACAAAAGGGTCAACATTCCCAATATCCAATAATCTCATAAAACGTAAAAATATTATCCAATTCCATTCAGAAGTGGGATATCTCAATATTTATATCAATCCAAGATCTGCTTTAAGGGTAGGAGAGATGGGACCATTTCTTCTGGAACCTCCCCCACAAAGGGTCCAAATTTTGAATAACAAAAACTATTTTAAAATCCGTAATAAGCATCCGACTCTCTTAATATTTCACACATCACAGCATTTTTCCGAACAAAAAATCTGGTGTGATGATGGAATATGTGGGTTCACTCCTTCTGGTTCCTCCTCCACAAAAGGGTCAACATTTCCCATATCCAAGAAGCTCATCAAACGCAGGTATATCATCCAATTCCATTCAGAATTTGCACATCTCAATATATCTATAAACATAAGATCTCTTATAAAGATGGTAGAGATCGAACCATTCCTTCTGGTACCTCCCCCACAAAGGGTCAAAGTTTCGAATAACAAAAACCATTATAAAATCCGAAATAAACATCCCGTTCTCTGCATATTACATACATCCTATTACTTCATCTAATAAAATAACGGCTGTAAAGATGGGATATATCGTTCGACGCCTACTGGTACCTCCCGCACGAAGTGTCAACATTTTTAATATCCACGATACTCATAAAACGTCACAATATTTTTATCAACAAAAGATCTGCTATAAAGATGGTAGAGATCAGACCATTTTCTCAGGTACCTCCCCGAAATAAGCATCCAACACTCTTCAAATTTCAAACATGTAAACCTTTTTGCCAATACAAGATCAGATGAAGATTATATATATCTGCGAACCCCTTCTGGCAGCTCACCCACAAAAGATCACTATTTTCAATAGTTTTATCTGTCATAACTTGTGGAATAAATCAACAAGATTCGTTGACTTGCAATATTGAAATATTTTTCTCAACCAGAAATCTGAGGCGAATACGGAATATATTGGAATATAAAATTGGATATAAATGTTCGATTTTCTTGTAATTTTGCCCATACCACAATTTTTGTCTGTATTAGATGATGCATGAAAATGGAATACTTGGGCCGACTTTATCACGCACATGATAACATTTCCTTCATTACATATCTCATATAAAGTGAAGGAAGTAGTCGGTATAGTCCAAACCTGGCACGTCGCAATATTTATATCATATTTGTTTAGGTCCGATACGAAATGGTATATATTGGCCCATTCCTTCAGAACCTATTCCATAGAGGGTCAAACATTGGAATAATCATAACAGAAGTCAAAATATATTCAAATAATTGAACATTAGCTGAGGGCATGTACCTGTCTGTCCTATTCTATAGAGGATCAAAAATGTGAATAATTATAACAGAAATCAAAAAATATTTAAATAATCGAACGTTACCTGAGTTTATATATATATCTGTCGGAAAATTCGACTGACACTTTTTACTTGATTTTTTTTTTTTAATTTTAAAACTTTGCTTGTGGATTGGAGGACAATATATCGCCCCTTCTCGTCTCTATCCCTCATGGCAATTTCTTAAATTTTACACCATGTCGTTATAATTTATAATCGTTTTTAGGCCTCTGTTGACAATAAAGACAACAAATTTTGTCTTCCATCATCATTTTCATCGGTGGCATCATTATTGTCACTCTGGGGCTTGTTGTTGTTGTCTATGTGTGGCATAATTTAGATAAATGACAACGCAATAATTACCCAATATGGCCGGGGGCAGCAGAATGCCTGTTTTGTTAAATTTGATGAAAACAAATTGATCTAGAAAATATTGCCATTATAGGCACAGGGAGGACAGTGGAGTATACATTCCATGAAAAATAGCCAAATTCTCATTTGAATTTTAATAAAAAAGAACATTTTAATTTTTGACTTAATTAAGCAAGATGAGTCTCCCAATACCCAACAATTCATTTATATCAATAATTTGTAGGAGAAATGCAAATTTAACATCTACATTATGTGGAATTTTCACAGAAAATGTCGAAATAAAGATTATGGACTAATCCCAATGAGATTAGACAGACCATTATTTGTTTTTATTATGTGAATGATGTATATTTAATGACAGACCAAATAGCTGTCGCTCAAAACCAGCCTAGAACAGCTAAGAAAATATAACAAATCTTATAATGGGTCATAAAGGAGTGACAATGTTGGGCAATTAAATGTAATTAATTTTCAAGGGTAATTACATTTTTAATATTGGCTAAAATCACTAAAGATTGCATTGAATTTTTAATTATGAAGTAAACTTTGGGAATTATTTTTAGGATTGAATTAATAGGGAAATTATGGAAATGTGCTCTACAAAAATTCTTACAAATTTGGCATTGAACAAAATATTTGCTTCCACTTCTGATGGAAAAACACATTTGAAGCAAAATCTATAGATACAAAGTGATACTGTCAAATAATTTTTTTTTAATTTTTTTCTCGAGTTCTGATATATTTACAAAGCCGTTAAAATTAAAAAAAAGGAAGCAAAGGCTATAGTCGTGCAAGGCCGACCATGTGATACCCTACAACACTGCAATATGTAAGAAGCCTCTTTATGTCCAAATCCATTTTGGAAGATTTCGCTTTTGAAATTGTGTCATAGATATTACCCTTAGCCTTTTGACCAGGGATATTTGTCCAATATTTACGCACTCTGTCGTGCAGTTAGTTGTTGTGGTCTATTTTAAAGGTAAATATAATCCAATGCTCATCGAAAATACTAGACTTCTCTGCTGTCCTTAACACTCTTCTCATGCAAAATTCTATGTCGATTGGTCTAAATTGTGTGATAAAGAATATTTTTTTGGTTTTAGAACCCCTAAATATTTTGCGATCATCTCCAAAAGCAAGAGGCCCCTCTGTATCTCCAAATATTGTCTCAACTATATGATTAGCTTGTCTACGATATTTGTCTATATTCGTCAACGAAATCAGCATAACAAAGCCAGAAGGTCGCCTTTTGCGTATTTTGGATTTTGCCTGTAAGTTATTTTCAGCGTTTCTGCAGAATGGAAATGTTGGTATTTTTTTCACACAAAATAAGTGGTCCATTCTACCTCTATTTCGTGTTCTTTAGTTTCTATTTGTGGCCTTTATAACAACTGCAAAATCAGGAACATTTTAAGTTGTTGGTCCATTCCTACCCCTAAATATTTTACGGACATCTTTAAAAACAATAGGCCTAGCCCTTATGACCCTAACCCTACCTTTGTGAAAATTTTCGTGAGGATCAGACGATAATTACAATCTATTTATATATTATACCCCAACCTGTGTTGTAAGATGAAAAAATATTACAAAATGTATACTTCAATATTATAAGTCAAAATGTCAAAAATATCGCATGCGATAAAAGATATTAAAAATTAAAAAAATGTAACAAAATACTACAAAAGCTATATTAACATCATTATTAGCATCTTTTTATCTGATTTTTTTAGATTTTCTTCTTTTATGCCAAGAGGGCATTTTGAATTGACAAAATTTGTCAAAATCGGTCCAGCCATACTTGAGATATAAGCATTTCCTTTCCTTTGTACATACATATTGTGCATATTTCGCTATATATATCCGATATATTTACTATCGGCATCTACGTAACGGTCAGAATTGACCTGTTCGTCTATTTGTGATTTCGCCGGGATTAAAAATATTCGCGGTTTAATGGAAAATTTGACTTTTATTTAACACAAATGTTATGGACTATTTCACCCACTAAATATTACCCGATGACCATCAAAATTGGAAGGCTTCTGCCCAGCCCTAAGCTCTAGCCCCATGAAGTCACCCCACCTTGATTGGTCCATAATTGTGGAGCATCTGCAATATCAGGAAATTTTTCAGTTTTTGGTCCATTTCAACCCCTAAATGTTATGCGATCATCTCCAAAAGAAATAGGGTTCTATTCTGACCTTAATCCCACCTCCATTTTTAATTTCTTGAAGATCGAGCCATAATTACGACCTGTAGAGTAATTACAAATCAGCTCGGCGAGATAGGAAGATCCATGTATACTTTCCTATGTGGGAAATCAATATTTCGTGGTGTTATATAATTTTTGGCCCAATCAAACTTATAATACCCCCAACACATAGTGTTGTAGGGTATAAAAATAGCAAGTTGTAAAGAATCGCTAAGTTGTTTCGCAATTTATGACAGATAAAATTATTGAAAATTGTGACCTTATGTAGCTGAGGTGACAGAAGGAGTTCGCAGATATATATCATCTTCACAAGAGATCTTGTGTTGACGAAAATGTTTGTACGTGTGAAATTTTAAGAGAGTTGAATGCTTATTTCACTTTCTTTGAGCGTTGGTTTTTATCAAAATCTTGAACCTTATGTGGGGGAGGTACTAGAAGAAATGGTCCGATCTGTACCATTTTTATAACAGATCTTGATTGATGGAAATATTGAGATGTGGCAAGTCTGAATGGAATCGAAATTTAATTTCGCGTTTTATGAGCTTCATGGATATTAAAATTTTTTGCCGTTTGTGGTGGAGGTACCAGAAGAAGTGGACCTATATATTCCATCTTCACAGCTGATCTTGTGTTAGTTTAAATAATGTAATATGTGAGATGGAGAACCGGATGCTTATTTCGAATTTTACAATCGTTTTGGTTATTCAAAACTTTGACCCTTTGTGGGGGAGGTACCAGATGGAATGGTCCGATCTCTACCATCTTCATAACAGATCTTGTCTTAACAGAAATATTAAGATGTGCTAAGTGTGAATGGAATCGGAAGTTAATTTCGCGTTTTATGAGCTTCATAAATATTCAAAATGTTGACCTTTTGTGGGCGAGGTACTGGAAGGAGTTGAACGAAATATCCCCTCTTCACACCAGATGTTGTGTTTCTAGACACATTGGGATGTGGAAACTTACTTCACATTTTATAAGAGTTAAAATCACTCAAATTTGTTACCCTTTGTGAGGGAGGTACTTGATAAAGTGGACAAATATTGTCTGTTTTCACACCTGACCTAGAACTGATGCTAATACAAGGATTTGTAAAGTTGGAGCAAAATTGGAGAACCGGATGCATATTTCGAATTTTAAAATAGGTTTGGTTATTCAAAACGTTGACCCTTTGTGTGGGAGGTACTTGGTGGAGTGGACCGAAATTGTCTATTGATGATTGATGCAAATACTAGAAAGTTGGAGCAAAAATGGTTTATCCTTCTCTTTCTGTGCAGCAAAATATATTTTTAAAAATGTCGACCTTTTGTGGGGGAGGAGGGAAGGGACCGATATTGCCATCTTTGAACTCGACCTAAGTTTGAAAATAATATCACGATGTACCAAATCGGATACTCCCTTCGAAAATTATCGTGCGCACCAGCCAGATTGGAAGGACATAGCTAGATCGACTCCAAATGTTGTGAAATGGATTTGGTCCAAAGAGACGTAGGTTATAAGACCATTATTTCGACGAAGTACGTTTTGGCCATATCAAATGATATAAACCCTCTCTAGTCATGTGGCCGGGGGTATAAAAATTTTACACAAAATTTGTGGTTAATTTTATCCGATGGTCATCCTAAATTATCCGATGGTCATCCAAAATTATCCGATGGTCATCCTAAATTATCCGATGGTCATCCAAAATTATCCGATGGTCATCCAAAATTATCCGATGGTCATCCAAAATTCAAGTCTTCTGCCCTGTCCTAAATTCTAACCTCGTGCACAATTCAGTGTCGATTGGACTTTCATTTCGACCTGTACAGCAACTAAAAACTCAGGAAAATTTTCAGGTTTTATTTCATTATAGTCCCTAAAAACAATAGGCTTTTATTCTGTCCTTAAACTTAACTCCATGTAAAATTTCGCGAGGATCGAGCCATATTTGCAACTGTGGCGTGAATACAAATTTACATGGACAGATGGACGGATAAAGTTGAATTCCTTAATCATTTTACCCAAATTTAATATATACCAATTAAAAAAGCAGCTAAGTTCGGCCGGGTCGAACTTTGAATACTCTCCACCATTTGGGCTGAATTAGGAATTAAAAAAAAAAATCATTAAAAATTCTGTTAAAAATTTAAAAATACCGAATATCGGAAGGTGCCGATATATGAGGGAATATACGATAATGTGGACCTATATAGAAAATTTTATTTCAGGGGATAAAGTGCTCACACGGAACTCCTTGTGTGCAATTTCAGAGAACTTCGTTGAAAAATGTGGCTAAAATCATCAAAATACTGAACATCGGGCGGGATCGTTATATGGGGCCTATACGATATCGTGGACCTATAAATATAATTCTCTTCGACGGGATTTAATACTCACAAAGAACTCCTTGTGTGAATTTTCAGACAATTCCGTTGAAAATGCGTCTAAATTATCACAATATCCAAAATCGGGGGGTACCGTTGCATGGAGGCCATACGATATCGTGGACCGATATAGGTAAAGCCCATCTTCGAACTTGACCTGCCTGCAGACAAAAGACAGATCTGTGCAAAATTCTCTCTTAATTCGATTTGAGTGTAGCGTGATTACATCAGACGGACAGGGCTGAATGTCTTAGAATTTTACGCTGATCAAGAATATATGTACTTATTTGAGTCTAAAATTATTATTTCGATGAGTTACAAACGGAATGGCGAACTTAATATACCCTCCACACTATATATGGTTGAGGGTATAAAATGCCCCATCATAGCCATTTATGTTTTATGTAATTATTTTGTTTTCCTAATTTTTCAAATTTGTATAACCTTTTTATATATTTTTTAATCGAAAAATTGTTTGATAGTGGTATTTCAAGGCTTTGACTTCTTGATTCCTCCTTATTCTTTACATCAATGCTTCAAAATATCTTATGATATAAATTTCGTTCTGCTCTCAGCAATTAGGTAATACATCATCTAGTAGCAAGGATTTTTTATTTCAATGAGCGACTATTAAATAATTACACCTTTTAACTCATTTTCACAATTTTCGAGCCCCTCCTCCCTTTGGAATAAATGCCCATTCAATTATTAATTCTCTCTGAAAAATATCCAAATTAGACCTCCTCCAAGGAATTTTCATTGTGGCGGCTGTTAGTCTGTGAACTTGATTATTTAACATGACAAACATTAGAATATACAAGTCATGCCGAAAATGTTTTTGGTACCCTTGTCAACAGAATAAATACAAAACAGCAGCAACAACAACAAAAAACTCAAAAAATATGTTAATTGCATGCACATATATTAAAATTTTGCCACTTTGTGCGGGATACAGACATGGGTTGCCCATGTTACTGTGTGACACCATAGCCATGTTCTTGTTTTGTTTTCTGACATTTTCATGTGTTCTGTTTGCCTCTAACATTCTTTATTCATTTCACACTCAACACTTTGGCATTTCTAATTGTAGCACTTTTCGAACAAGAGGGGTCTCTTTATTGAATTTGCATAAACAAATAACTAAAGTGTTGTGGAGGTTTTTGAGTTATCTTTTTGCAGGGGAATAAGAGTGGGGGGGGGGGATGGGTGCTGAGAGGACGATGAAGTAAATGAATTCATAATTGAAAAATATGTGCAAAATTAATACGAATTGTATTCCCCCAGAGAGGGAATAGAGAAGAAGAAGAGAGAGAGAGACAAAATAGAAAATTGTGTTTATTTTGCTAAGTTGCTAAGCAATAATGTGTCAAAATGTGTTGTATGAAAATTAATTTATTGACATATATACATACAACAACAGATTTTTTTTATATTATTTAACATACACATATACATATTTATATATGTTTGTATAAATGTAATGAACTTATATTTGATATCGCAGAGTATCTGTGAAAATAATCCAATGTAACAGTAACACCGTCTAGACAAATAGAATTTTTGTAATTTGTGAATATCGTGCTGTCATCCAATTGTCATTTTCTATTTTTATATTCAAGATCGATTTCGTTTTACAAACGAGTATCATATTCGTGATTAATAAAATTCAATTTTTAATTAAATGAAATTAAATTCACAGAAAGCAAAGAGAGAGAGAGAGAGAGCAAAGTTGATGACAGCAATTGAAAAATTGAAATGGAAATTGTTTCAGATTAAATTCGATGTCGTTGTCGATGGAGCATGATGGAACATATATTGCGCATTTGAGTTGCAAAAAGTTTAGTTTAAATAAGAGACTACGCTCAGTATATATGATGTAAATTAAAGCTATAATGTAGCGAGACTGATATTTTTTAACATCCACAAGAATAAGATGTGTATATTAAATTTTTAATTTCGTTTGGCACTCATCGATATATCATTTTTAATCCCACAAAAATATATATTCTCGATCAGTGTAAAATTCAAAGCATATTTTTCGAAACTTTAAAAATTTAATTTTTTTTCTCACTTCTGGCTTCTATTTATTTATTTATTTTTTTATTTCTGGCTACATAATATTTTTATACCCTCAGCCATATAGTTAGGGAGGGTATGTATCATTTAATACAGCCAAAGTGTGTTTCATCGAAATGACGGTTTTATACCCAAGGTTTCTTTGGACCAAATCGGTTTCAAGACATTTGGAGTCGATGTCTATCCGTCCGTCGTTTTGTCTAGGTGACAGTCTGGCTGGTGTGCAGGATAACCCTCGAAGGGAGTATCATATTTGGTCCAAACTTAATACATCGTAATATTATTATCAAACTTAGATCAAGTTCGGAGATGGGCAATATCGTTCTACTCCTTCTGGAACCTCCTCAAAAAAGTTCGAAATTTTCCAAAATAAATAAATAAAAATAAAATACTGCATAGAAAGAGATAATGCGACTTTGCTCAAACATTTCAAATACTAATAATATATGTATCAGTACTAGGTCAGATGCGAAAATGGACAATATCGGTCCACTTCTTCAAGTTCCTCCCCTACAAAGGATCAACACTTCTTAATAATTTTAACTCTTATAAGATGATGTAAGGTCGGATTGCCTTTAAATTACACACATCACAATACTTATATATACCTGACCAAGTTTCACCGAATGGTAAAATTCGGTTGAATATAAAAAATCTATCCAATTTGGGTTGATATTACATATATGGTGGGCAATAATCGTAAAATCGGATGAAGATGGATATCGAAGGTATATAAAAATCTCGATAAGATTTAGCAGAAGTATTTTCGAGCTGTACCTGATATCCGGTATCAAATATGATTGTTGCGCATATTACGCATGTGAGGGACTTTAATACCAATTAGGATGAAACATATATATATGGGAGCTACAGCTATATCTGAACCGACTATCACTAAAATTTGAAGTACTTGCTTCTGAACTGAATTCCGTCGGAAGTGGATAAAGATATATATGTTAGCTACATCAAAATCTGAACCGATCTTCACAAAACTGTAAACACTTATTTCTGAGATGTATCTGATATCTGGTACCAAAGACTATTGTTCAGAAGTGCATTTTACGCATGTCCCTCACAAACCCCAAATCGGATAAAACATATATATGGTAGCTATAGCTATTTCTGAACCGATTTTCACCAAATTTCAAGAATTTTGTTTCTAGGATGAATTCAGTGGGAATTGCCAAGATTCAGTTCGTTTCAGAAGATATTAGCCACTTGGTGCACAATAAACCTGTATCGGATAAAGATATACATTGGGTCGGATGTGCCAAAATTCAGATAAATTGGACCAATATTTGCTATTTGGTGTAAACTAACCCGAAATCGTTAGAAGATACATATTGAGTATATATTTAAATTTGAAACGATTCTCACCAATTTCAATAGGGTTCGTCCTTGGGCCAAACAAATATCGTTTGGAAAATTTCATCTCAATTGGATAATAAATGGGACCTACATTTTGTTCACAAAAATACATGGTTCAGAAGTGTGATTCTATGAAAACTCAGAAAGTGATTCTATGAAGATACTCAAAAGTAAGTATTGGTCCAACTCGCTTCCTTCTCCATGTTACAAACAAACATAATACCCTTACCAATATATGGTGTAGGGAATAAAATCGATCAAAAAGACTTGTTTCTTGACTCGCTTGAGGGTTACAATTTTTGACCAAAATATTCCTCGTACTTTTATCTGTAATATTGCCGGAGATGGTATATACATAAAATGCACGGATTCCCAGAAAACTTAATCCGAAAATTCCCAAATGTATGGAAGAGGGGGATGCAATCTTTCAAAATGCCGATACACAACTTTTCTTCCCCGTAATTATTGAAAAAATTGAATTTTGTCGCACAGTGTATGTTGTTATCATAATTTATAGTTATTATTTTTATACCCTCCACCATACTATGGAGGGTATATTAATTTTGTCATTCCGTTTGTAACTCCTCGAGCTACTCATGTCAGACCCAACATATATATGTATATATATTCTTCATCAGCGTTAAATGCTAAGACGATTTAGCCATGTCCGTCAGTCTATCTGTTGTAATCACGCTATCTTTCGAACGAATTGAGATAGAAGGCTAAAATTTTGCACACAGGTATATTTTGCCAGCAGGCAGGTTAAGTTCGTAAATGGGCCATGTAGGTCCACGTCTTCGTATAGCCCCCATATAACGGTACCCCCCGATATTCAGTATTTTGATGATTTGAGCGACATTATTTAACGGAATCTTTCCAAATTTGGTATTCGAAGTTCGTAAAAGATACTGCAGCATAAAACTGAAAATGGGCCATGTAGGTCCACGTCTTCGTACAGCCCGCCCGGCCGAATTTACAGTTTTTTACTTGTTTTTTTTTTTTTTTTTTTTTTTTTTTTTTTTTTTTTTGTTTACCGACATCTATTTCCAAACTTAAAGCCTTTAGTTTTGTAACCGGACACGCATACTTTATGTAGCCATAACTCATTGTTTGGTAAGGAATAAAATTAGTTTGTTAGATAGCAAACCATTATTTTCCAGATACTGGTAATGTAGTATGGTCTATTCGGCTATTCGTAATGTGGGGCGGCTGGTACTTGTCAATATTATGACAATGTTACAAAGTCGTTACTTCCACACAAACGAATAATATTATTGTAAAAAGGCTTGACATGCCTAACCCTCTGACATCCAAACCCCCCATTTCATTATCATATTCACAGCAGTTTGGCCTTCCGAGCAATAACAATACTTTAGCTCTGGCTCCTGGCCTTGTTGACCTATCAATCAGTTAGTCAGTTTATCATTATTAATCTTTATTATATAAACACACATATGTACCTCACTCTGATATTCAGCAAACGCATAACAATTCTTATTCGAACAAATATTTCTTGTAACTTCCTTCAGGGTCATCATCATGGCATAATTATTTTGTCAATGACATCAGCACAACTGTCACTTTTGATGGAATTTACTGTTTTGTTTTTCTCAAATCTCTATATTATGTGCAATGATTTTGTACCATTTTTTGGATAACAAACTGCTTTTTTGGCCTGATGACGTTGACATTTATTTATCTGTGTTGTTTTGCCTGCAAATCTTTTGCTTAATCTCATAATGCTACAGGACACACGATGTCCTGTGCGAAATCAATTTGGCACGGTGGCCATTTGACGCCATGAAAACAATTAAATTTGATTGATATTTGACATTGAATGTCTGACCGATACCAAGAATCACCTCCTCCCTTAAAACAAAAAATATTATCAATGTCGCTTTTCTTACTAATCCTTTTGATGTGTGTCGACATATTTACACATGTATGTATGTGTGTACATGCCATTGTGCACATGTTTACACAATATTATACAGAACTGTTTATTCGTCTGTTTTTCTCTTTCGTTTTTTTTTGCGTTTCATGGTGAATTCATTAAAAAATAGAACAGTGCGAATAAAATAAAATCTTAGTTGATGGGGGAATTGCAAATATTAACCTACAAACTCATTTGAGCATAAATAATTGGATATATTTTACAATTGTTGCAATATTTTTAAATGCATATATCATAAATTGTTGGGGGTTTTTTAATCGATTGGCCCCCCATTTGTTGTTAACGAAAATCAAAAAAATTATCTTCTACATAAAAATGAGTTGCAATAAAAAAAATAATTACAGGGAATATCCACCAGATTATGAAATTAGCGTTAAAATTAAAGGACATGTGTATCGGCATTTTGAAAATATCCATAGGAGGAAAATTTCCTCACTCTTTAAAAATATTGGAAACTGATGAATTAAGGGTGGGAAGACATAAAGCGCATATTTGGCTGGCTTAAGTCATCGGCTGGCTTCTTCGTAGAGGAACAAAGGAGTTTTAGGTTGAATTAGTTCGGTGTTGGCCCCAGGCTCCGTTGTTGATTTCCGAAGAAGTCAGCCGATGTAGGTCCCGTAGTAATGGGCCAATATTGTCCGTTTCGTTTCGGACCTAAACTAATGTGATATAAATATTGCGTCATGCCAGGTTTGGACCACATGGGTTACCTCGTCTACTTTATATGAGATATTTAATTTTTATTTTGCTTTCTTTGATCGTTTTGTTTCAAAAAATCTTGAACCCTGTGTGGGGGAGGTACCGGAATAAATGGTCCGATCCCTACCATCTTTATAACAAATCTTGTGTTGATGATAATATTGAGATTACGAAGTCTGAATGGAATCGGATGTTAATTTTGCATTTTTTTAACCTCCATGGTTATACAAAATCTTGAACCCTGTGTGGGGGAGGTACCAGAAGAAGTAGGTCGATATATTCTGACTTCAGAGCAGGTCTTGTGTTAGTAGAAATAATGTAATGTGTGAAATATGAAGAGAGCTGGATGCTTATTTCGTTTTTTTTTTATAATCGTGTTGGTTATTCAAAGCTCTGATCCTTTTGTAGGGGAGGTACCATAAGGAATGATCCGATATCTACCGTTTTTATTACAGTTCCTGTGTTTGTCGAAATATTTAGGTGTTCCAAGTCTAAAAGGAATCGGATGTTAATTTCGCGTTTTATTAGCCTAATGGATATTCAAAATTTCGACCTTTTGTGGGGGAGGTACCAGAAGGAGAAGACCGATATATTCCATCTTTACACAAGATCTTGGGTTAAAAAATATTGGGATATGTGAAATTTTAAGACAATTATTCGAAATGTTGACCCTTTGTGGGGGATGCACTTTGTGGAGTAGACCGATATTATCCATTTTTGCACCTGACCGAGAACTTAAGCAAAAAATATATTTTCAGAAAATATATTTTCAGAAAATATATTTTCTGAATTTCGACCTTCTGTGGGGGAGGTACCAGAAGGAGTAGACCGATGTATTCCATCTTAACGCCAGACCTTGGATTAGTAAAAATATTGGGATGTGTGAAATATGAAGACAATCCCACGTTTACATCACATTTTAAAAGAGTAGTAATTATTGAAAATTGTTGATCCTTTGTGAGGGAGGTACTTGATGGAGTTTATCGATATTATCCATTTTCGCACCTGACGTAGAACAGGTGCAAATATTAGGATTTGCAAAGTTGGAGCAAAAACTGATTATCGTTTAGTTTATATACAGAAAATATATTTTTTGAAAATTTCGATCTATTGTGGGGGAGGTACCAGAAGGAGTGCACCGATATGTCGGTATAATCATTAAAATACCGAATATCTGGAGATTGATTTATAATTTTGGCTATAAGCAATTTTCTGTCATATAATTTAGAACCCATTTGAAACATATCCGGTGAAAAGTGAGACACAATACACCAAACACTGATAATTTGGAGGTAGAGTTGTATGGGGACTATATCAAAATTTAGGCCTACATTGACAGCCATAATAGTAGCATTTTATGCCAATTTACAGCAAAGTTGTGTTAAAGCTGTGACTAAAACAGGCAAAGAAAAAAAAAAACATTATTGTGTCTGTACAATCATAAGGGAGCTATACCCGAACGTTGACCTCAATAGAACATTTTCAATACCGAATGTCCCACAGAAAAAACACACATCTGAATAAAATTTGATTAACCTACTTCAGATCGTTTAAAATCTAGAGTCATTTCCACAGACGGGCAAATAGACAGACGGATAGACATAACTAAATCGACATAGAATTTTATGCAGATCAACAATTTTTGTACTCTGTGGGGTCTAAAATGTATATTTCGAGGTATTACAAACGGAATAGCAAATTTAATATACCATACCAACATAATTCTTTCAGATTTGCCAACAAACATTTCCATTACCAAAGAATGGATTTTCCAACAATTGTTGGTAATTGTAACTACTTACGAATCAACCTACTTACTTAGATAGCTATATCTTGAGTACTAAAAACAAGTACAAAAAAATAAAAAAAAGTTTTATTTTTACAATTAATGTTACGTATTACCACAATCCCCTCTTTTACCTTATCCTCTATTGGATGAACTCGCAAACTTATTATTTGTATATAAGTATCACAGAAAAACAAAACTGCTGTGGAGGGGAATATTTCCCCATTCTATTTTTTATTAAAATGCATGGAAATTCTTTCCAAATCCGTTACCGAGAGGCAAGCTAAGGTCGCCTACGAAGTATAATATATTCAATTTAATTCCTAGGAATGAGTAAACATTCAAATGGTTAAGTATATCTGCAATGAAACTTCTCAATATACCTAAGCAACCGCCAAAAAATTCTAAAACAAAATTTACCGTCTATAGAAAATAAGGCGGTTATCAATTCTGTTTATTTCCCAGTCACCCACTACTATTAACAAATTTAAATGTTTTTCATTTCCCACAAATAAACAAACCCACGCCTCATACCTTTAAAAAAAATCCCACCCACATATTTGCTTTAATTAAAAATCTGCAAAGTTACGGTGGGTACTTGAGTGTGTGTGCATGTGTGTGTGTGGAGGGCTCTTAAGGAACATGTAAATTAACAACGTCATTAATTCCTTTTGCATGTCATGAATCTCAAGTCAGTTTTTTCTGCCTCCTTAGTCAATGACTCTCCCCTCCTGAAACATAGATCTTGTGGTATTTTTTAAGCCATGGCAAAAAAATATGTTGTTGTTAACATCTGTTAACTGAATATAATTTGCTGTCAATTACATGCACGTTTGTTGAACCTTTTTCTTGGTAATGGCGAGGCAAAAATAGGGAATTTCATAAATAATTTGCGGAAAAAAGTGCCACCCTAAATATGGAAATTAACAAGAAGAGGCATATGATGTTTATTTTTAAATACGAAAAAAATCGGCTGCCTTTTTATAGGGAAACATTTAATGTGATAACGATGTAAATGATAATTATTGAATTAAATTAAAAAGGTTGTAATTCCAATATTTGGGTCAGTAACATTAAAATCGCAGCAGGAGATTGGGAGTAAAAGCTGCTGTGCATGGATTTATTTCTGCTTAATATCCATAAACTCAGCTATTTATTGAGCTTCCAAAAAGTTTCTTAATAATCGCCCTACACTAAGAGACCAAAATTTGGAAAATATTTTTGAATAATTTTTTTATCGTAAAATCTAAAAAAAGCAGCGATATAAAGAATATTGCAATTCCGTTCCGAAAATAATTAAATTTTGAAATTTTCAAAAAAAGTTGTTATCAGATGTCTTTCTTTAATGCATTTCCACCATAGGAGGCTTAACCTTATAGGTTTGATATTAGGAGTTGCTTTGAAGAAATTTTGCAAATCTTTGTTTACATATTCCCATTAAACGCAGGCACCAAGTTTTAAACGAAATCACTCAAACCACGGGAATGACATGGGGTCGGACATATTGTATAAAAGTGAAATCTTAAGGTGGACAAATGCATTTTTCTCCACTTAGAAGCCAATGCGAAGAAAGGGTTAAAATGTTGAAATATTTCAATATTCTTCGGTTTATTTTTACACCCTACAACACTATGTTTTGGGGGTATTATAAGTTTGATTGGGCCAAAAATTAGGTAACACCTCGAAATAGTGGTTTCCGACATAGGAAACTATAAATGAATTACCTATCTCGTCGAGTTGAGTCGATTTAGCTATGTATGTCCGTTGCTCTATAGGTCACAATTATAAACGAATCCACGCGAAAATTTGCAAAATAAACCATATCTTTGATGTCCAAAAATACGACACTCTACTTAACCGCGAATTTTTGATCCCAGCCAAGATATCGGATATGTAGCAAAATACGTTCAATATACAGGGTAAGATAAAAAAAACAAGTAAGCAAAGGCTATAGTCGTGTGGGGCCGACCATGTGATACCCTGTAACACTACAATATCTTCGAAGCCCCCTTATATCCACATCCATTTTGGAAGATTTCGTTTTTGAAATAACGTCAAGGAGCCCCGCCCAGAGGTTACTCTGTTCATTAGTTTTTTGACCCGGAGAATTTGGCCAATATTTATGCACTTCGTAGTGTTGTTAAGTAATCAAAACAATTTCACACGAAAGTTGTGGTCCATTTTACAGTCAAACAAAATGCTGGACTTCGTCCCTGTCTTTAACTCTCTTCTGAAGCGAAATTCCGTGTTGATTAGTTTTCAATTGTGGCCTATAGAAAGACTACAAAATTAGAAAAAATTTAATTTTTTTTTAGTCCATTTGCACCTTAAAATGTACATCTTAAGAACAATAGGCTTTAATTCTGACCCTAACCCTACCCGCATGCAAAATTTCTTGAGGATCGGACGGTAATTGCGATATGCATATAATACCCTCAAAATGTAGTGTTGGGGGTGTAAAAATTTAGAATTCAAATTTGTAAGTCAAATTGAAAAAATCGCATGCGATATAAAATATGACAAAAATTGAAAAAAATCGACAAATAATATTCACTTTTTTATTGGTATATTTTCCCGCGATTTTCTTAGATATTATCGTTTTCTGGTAAGAGACCATTCCGAATTGATGGGAATTGTGAAAATCAGCCCAGCGGTTCTTGATTTATAAACGGAATAAATAATATCAATTCTTTTACATATATATTGTACCTATTTTGCTATATATCCGATTTCTTGGCTATAAGAATCACTGTAATGGTCAGAAGTGAACTTTTAAAGTATTTATGATTTGGCTGGTATTGAAAATATTCGCGGTTTTGTGGAAATGCTCTTAGGTAGGTTTCTGCCTACTCATAATCTCTAACCCCATTGCTTCGTAATTGTGGGCTATAGAGCAACTGAAAAATCGGGAAATTTTTCTGTTTTAGGTCCATTCCAGCCCCTAAATATCGTGCGATCCTCTCCAAAAACAATAGGGTTATATTCTGACCATAACCCCACCTCCATCTTCAATTTCGTGAGGATCGGTTCATAATTGCGACCTGTAGCTTGATTACAAATTAACATGGACAGACGGACATACATAGCTAGATCGACTCATCTTGGCGAGATAGGAAGATCCATATATGCTTTCTTATGTTGGAAACCAATATTTCGAGGTGTTAAATAATTTTTGGGCCAATCAAACTTATATAACCCACAACACATAGTGTTGTAGGGTATAAATACTGCAAGAATGTCAAACACCATAATTAGTATTTATTTTTTAATTTTATTGAATCAAAGCAAAACAAGTCGAAAATAACATCAAATTTTAGAATAAGTTTAGAATTTGGCACCTTTGGCACAAATTATTGCCTTCAAACGGCCAATGAAACCGTCACACATTGCCCGAATGTTGCGGTATTTGGGCCATTCCCGGCGAAGCGCTTGCTTGTGGTAATCGACACTTTGGTACTTTAGTGCCAACCTTGCTTTCCAAAATACTCCAGACACAATTGTCCAACGGATTGGTATCCGGAGATTTTAGTGGCCATTGTGCGCTGGAAATGAAGCGAGTAACCCTATTTTGTAACCACTCTTGTGTGGCGCGAGCTGAGTGCGATGGTGCTGAGTCCCGTTGGAATGTCCAAGGTCTGCGGTCAAAAATGTTTGCGTGCCCAAGGCTTTAATACACCCTCCAGAATATACTAGATCTGTTGATCTAGCCTGACTATGGAGAGGCCCCTGTTTTGGGTGCAACGCGGTGGTTGTGGTTTATACCCAAATCGCGGGTAGAGCTTCGGCTCGATGTGGTGTTGCATTCTCAACCGGGTGCTGCGACCCATAGAGCAGCAGAGGTGTAAGATAGTCCTCAACCCCTTACCAAGAGGGAAGTGAAGCCCATATAGCTGATCTTCGAATTGGTACCTGCGGAATAGACCTAGAACTCCGTGGAGGGCTACCACTCTCTAAGAGAACTCTGGGTAATTCCAAAGGGGCGCTGGCCGACGCATCGTATCGCGACCCCTGTGCAATGATGCATCATGGTTGAAGCCGTCAAGGCGATAATCATGTAAAACCCCTCGACTTCCCTCCAGAATATTTTCGCGATAATATTCAGCTCACGAGCCATTTTTCGGTCATTGTAACGCGGGTTTCGATCTAGTCGTTTCTTTACTTTTCGAACCTTTCCTGCTGTTGTTGTTGTTTTCTTCCGTCCACTTCCTTGTTGTCGGGCTGCGCTACCATTATCACGGTAACATGCGATGGTACGAGACACAAAAGCTTTATTCGTATTTAAATGCTGAAGTGCTCTAACGATAGCCACTTGTGGTTTTCCAGTCACATATGTAAAGAAATCACACTATCACGCTTGAATTCCATCACGAATAACTTATTTTCTAGAAAATTCCCACCAAAATGCTTTCGTACGCTTGTAAACAATATAATGAGCTGTCACTGGAAAAATTTTAGCTGCTGTCGGATGAGTGGCTTAGAAATGACAGCTGTCTGAAGTTGATTGCAGTTTTTTCATCTCACCCTTTATATCGTAATATTTATAGAAGGATTAATTCAGGCACATAAATAAAAGATATTGGCCCACTCCTTCGGTACCTGCCACTTAAGGGGTCAATATTTTAAATTATCATAAGGCAAGTCAGAATTAGTTAAAATAAATGGACGTAGGCTGACTGCATACATATGTCGACAAAACCGATCGAACTGTATTTGCTAAGGAATATCTAGTCTATAATCCCACATTTTAATGACTCTTAGTTTTTCTTATTTATTCAAAAGCTTTTGGATCTACAATCTGCAATTTCTAAGAGCTACTTTGCAAGGACGGGCCTTTAATCTTGATTTTTTCGAGGCATTAAAAGCTACAATTTTAACCCTTTTTCTAAATTTTCGAGGAATCTTGGAGTTATAATTAAAAATTTCTTGACAATATTATTTCCAGGACTATTTTTATTATTTTTAAGTCTTTTAAGAATATTTTTTTTTTAAATATTTTTTCAGATTTCAATAATTTTACTGAACGCAGAATTTTTTCCTTTTGACTTTAATTTTATATCCTTTAAAAAATTTCTTTAAAAAAATTCCATTCAAATGCTATAATCCAGTTTTGTAGAAATAAATTCTTCCGTTTTCCATAACATTATTCGCGTTCAACCTCAATATGCTAGAAATATTTACATTTTATACCTACATATTTACCTCCACATATACGTACACATCTTCGCATGTATATTTCATGTTCTTCTACGTGGAAACATATGTATGTATAGCGTCATAATGTTGAGATTTCACACAAACACTCACACACAAAACCGTTTGTGCTTGCCTCCACCACAGTCTGCTAAGGTCAGGACAAGAAATAGTGTACATGACCTTTGGCCGCACATACCTTAAAACCTACATATACAAAATCCGCAATCAATAGTTGTGTGTGTTTTGAGTTGGTTTGATGCTTTGCCCTACATACAGTTATGCTGTGGCATGTGTTTTGAAGTAGTTATATGTGTGTATGTGTGGGTGTGTGAGTGTGCGGATATGGCCATATTGTGTTACCATAAAAGTGGAAATTGATGTGCTCTTGCACTTAAACAAATTAACTGGGAATATGTAACAACACAATACATGGATGATTGCTGGACAGTGTGTGGACATTGCAAATCGTTGGTCATGATTAAGAGAGGGAGAGATAGAGAGAGGGAGACGGAGTGAAGGAGCCATCGACAAGCATTGGTCATGAACAATATAGTGTTTGAAAAATGTAAATGAACCTCTACAGCACAATTTTTGTGCTACCTCGAGTTTCGTTTTGTCATTCCGTTTGTAACTCCTCGAAATACTCATGTCAGACCCAACAAAGTATATATATTCTTGATCAGCGTAAAATTCTAAGACGATTTAGCCATGTCCGTCTGTCTGCCTGTGGTTCTGTCTGTCTGTCCGTCTGTCTGTCTGTTGTAATCACGCTATCTTTCGAACAAATTGAGATAGAAGGCTAAAATTTTGCAGTAGGCAGGTTAAGTTCGTAAATGGGCCATGTAGGTCCAAGTTATCATATAGCCCCCATATAACGGTACCTCCCGATATTCGGTATTTTGATGATTTTAGCGACATTATTCACCGGAATTGTTTCAAATTTGGCATTTGAAGTTCGTAATAGATACTACAGCCTAAGACAGAAAATAATCTGTGTAGGTCCACGACTTCGTATAGCCCCTATATAACGGGTCCCCCCGATATTCGGTATTTGGATGATTTTAGCGACATTATTTAACGGAATCGTTCCAAATTTGGTATTTGAAGTTCGTAATAGATACTGCAGCATAAAACGGAAAATGGGCCATATAGGTCTACGTCTTCGTATAGCCCCCATATACCGTACCCCCCGATATTCGGTATTTTGATGATTTTAGCGACATTATTTACCGGGATTGTTTCAAATTTCGCATGTGAAGTTCGTAATGGACACTTCAGCCCATGCCAGAAAATTGTCTGTGCAGGTCCATGTCTTCGTATATAACGGTACCCTCTATATTCGGTATTATGATGATTTTAGCTACATTATAAACAGATTTTTCTTCAAGTTTCGCATTTAAATATTGTAATAACTTATGACAAAAGTTGCCTATGCAGGTCCACGTCGTCGTATAGGGATTCGGTTTTTTTAAGATTTTAACAGAATTTTTAACGGATATTTTTTTTGAAATTGTCAAATTTGTACCAAATGGTGAAGGGTATTAAAAGTTCGGCCCCGCCGAACTTACAGCTTTTTTATTTGTTTTTCTTCATTTCAAAAACTGAACGACTATTGCCTAGACTGACAAAAATGGCCAAAAAGGTTGTAGGCTACCATATAAAGGTTGTCATATTTCACACTTCTTGTTCTGCCATGGGCTGATATTGAAAAGCTAGAACGTCAAAAAAGTAATTCCATTGGATTTAGTTAAGGCTAAGGCCACAAAAAGGACACCGGGTACTTATCGTATTTGTTTCGCTTGTCTGTTGTGATTTCATAAATTGTCGACAGGGATTTTAAAGAGAATATTGAAAGTATTTGCTTAAGAGTCGTATAAATCTATATAGCACGTGTTATATGTGTAGTTGTCCTGGAACAAATAAGGATGGAAACCATAAAGGATTTGTTTAATGGCAAGGGAAGAAATTGAAATTCAATTGTCATTGACTTTGGGGAAACTAAAAAAAAATGTCTGAAAGAAAAAATAAAAAGGAAGATTTGAATGTTATTCAAAATTAATTGGGGGGGTGTAGGGTAATTTAATGAAAAGGGGGGCACAGCTGAAATGGTAATTAGATTTAATTGGAAATCACAAGACCAGATAACTCCAGACTTGTTATCTGGTCTTCCAATTAAATCAAATTAACTTAAATTTATAACCTAAATATTTATAACATTGTGAAAAACACAAAAATACTTTCAGGGAAAATCCTGCAGATTATGAAAGAAGATCTAAAAAAGAAG
Source organism: Musca domestica (assembly GCF_030504385.1). NCBI lineage: Eukaryota > Metazoa > Arthropoda > Insecta > Diptera > Muscidae > Musca > Musca domestica. The sequence continues at coordinate 4,235,911 of NW_026712362.1, forward strand.
ACACGTGTCGGCCTTTTGAAAGTTTACATTGAAAAGTAACTTTGAAGAGGGGCCAGTTCCCCCTCTTCATTACTTTTAGAAATTTTCGGATTAAGATTCCACGAAATTCGGCATTATTGAGGACATACGAAGAATATTTTGGTGAAACATTTAACCTTCAAGCGAGACAAAATAGGGGTCTTTGTGGTACTTTTTCTAAATGTTGTTAAAAAGTCAAAATGTTCTACAAAATTATTTGTCATAAAATTCTACTATGGGTTCTAGAAGACTTTAAGGGTCTAAATCTTACCTAAACTCCAGCAATTCATATATAATAAAAACTCATTTTAGGGCTAAAGCTGTACTTTGGATGAGTTGGTGCTATAATCTCCAACAAATCATCGTTTTAGAATAATGACGTTAACATAAGTCACAAAAGTAAAGAAATCTCAATTTGTACTTCAAGCTAAAATGTTTTCGCATCAATGACTGAAAAAAAAAGAAATAACTGAAAATATTCCCTTAAAAAAAAAAACATAAAAGTATATTTTTAACCTTGCCCTACAGCTCCAGTCTTCAACATTAAGGAAATCAACAAATTTTTTTCCTATTATAAATTTAAATTTTATTTTTTTTTTTCATTGGAAATATTCCCAAATTTTGGCCAAGCGGTGAAGGGGTGGGCCGCCATTACAGCCGATGGTCGCTCTCCGCTCGTATTAATCGACCGTTGCATCAGAATAAATACCGAATATTATTGCGAAAATATTCTGAAGAATGTATTAAAGCCTTGGGCACACAAACATTCTGGCCGCAGACCTTGGACATTCCAACAGGACTCAACACCATCGCACTCAGCACCCGCCACCCAAGAATGGTTACAAAATGAGGTTCCTCGCTTCATTACTAGCGCACAATGGGCAATCAAATCTCCGGATACAAATCCGTTGGACTATTGTGTCTGGAGTATTTTGGAAAGCAAGGTTAACACTAAAAATACCAAAGTGTCGATCATCTTCAACAAGCGCTTCGCAACATTCGGGCAGCGTGTGACGGTTTCATTGACCATTTGAAGGCCATAATTCGAAGGTGACCAATTCGAACAAATCTAAACTTATTCTTAAATTTATACCCTCCACCATACTATGGAGGGTATATAAACTTTGTCATTCTGTTTGTAACTCCTCGAAATACTCATGTCAGACCCAACAAAGTATATATATTCTTGATCAGCGTAAAATTCTAAGTCGATTGAGCGATGTCCGTCTGTCTGTTGTAATCTCGCTATTTTTCAAACGAATTGAGATAGAAGGCAAACATTTTGCACACATGTTTATTTTTACAGTAGGCAGGTTAAGTTCGTAAATTGGCCATGTAGGTACACGTTTTCATATAGCCCCCATATAACGGTACCTCCTGATATTTGGTAATTTGATGATTTTAGCGACATTATAAATCGGAATTGTTCAAAATTTGGTATTTGAAGTTCGCAATGGATACTACAGCCTAAGACAGAAAATTGTCTGTGCAGGTCCACGTCTTCGTATAGCCCTCATATTCGGTTTTTTGAATGATTTTAGCGTCTTTATTCACCAATTTTTTTCAAATTACGCATTTAGAGTTCGTAATGGAAACTCCAGTCTGTGACAGAAAATTGTCTATGTAGGTCCAGGTCTTCGTATGGGCCCCATATACCAGTATCCTATATTCGGTATTTTGACGTGTTTAGGTACAATACTCACCGAAATTATTTGAAATGTCGTATTTGAAGTTCGTAATGAATGCTACAGCCTATGACAAAAAATTGTCTACGCAGGTTCAGGTCTTCGCACAGCTCCGATATAACGGTACCTCCCTATATTCTATATTTTGATGATTTTAGCTACGTTATTCACCGTTTATTTTATGTTCCGAATTTGAATTTGGTAATGACCTATGACAAATAATGCCCGTGTGGGTCCACGTCGTAAAGGCACCAATATAACGGCAATATTCGGTATTTTTAAAATTTTAAAAAAGTTTTTTGATGATTTTATTTCCAAATTCGTTCCAAATGGTGGAGGGTATTCAAAGTTCGGCCCGGCCGAACTTACTGCTTTTTAAATTGTTTTTTTCTCACCCTGTATATGTTTTATCCGATGTGGGGTTTAAAGTCCCTCACAAGCGTAATATGCATTCCACAACAATGATCTGTGGTACCAGATATCAGATACAGCTCTTAATTAAATGTATCAAATTTCATCAAGATCGGTTCAGAATTGGATATAGCTCCCATATATATCCTCAGCCGATTTCGGGTGAATTGTGCACCAAATAGCCAATATCAGTCCAAATGACCTGAATTTTGGTACATCCGACCGAATTGAGCCTAGAAGCAAGTATATCGAATTCGGAGAAAACCGGTTCAGATATAGGTATATTTCCCATTTATATGTGTAATCTGATTCGGTGTTAAAGTCCCTCAAATTCTTAATATGAATTTGACAAAAATGATATTTGATACCAGATATCTTATAGAGCTCGGAAATGCCTCTGCCAAATTTTATCAAGATCGATTCAGATTTGGATATAGTTTCCATACATATCTTCAACCGATTTCGGATTAATTGTGCACCAAAAGGACAATATCAGCCAAAAGTCCTGAATTTTGGTACATCCGAATCGAGTCTAAAAGCAAGTATATCGAATTCGGAGAAAAGTTGTTCTGATATGGGTTTTTATCCCATTTATATGTTTTATCTGATTCGGTGTTTAATTGAGGGACACATATGCATTCGACAACAGTGGTATTTGGTACGAGATATCTTATAAAGCTCGGAAATACCTTTGCCAAATTTTATCGAGAACGTCTAAGATTTTGATATAGTTCCCATATATAACCTAAATCCGATTTCAGGTTTACTGTGCAAATAATGGCTAATATCAGCACGAATGCAGTGAATTTTGGGACGCACGTATTTTGTGCATCTCGGCTCCGATATATGGCAAACTCTTAGTGCTCTAAAGCCTACTTGAAATTATTTCTTTTTTTGCGGTAGCTCTACAAAATATGCATAGTGGTGTAGGGTATCATATAGTTCCTTACTGGTTTTGTCTGCAATATTGTCGATTACAATTTATACCAAAAATCCACAGATTTGTGATATAGACTTAAAATAGCCGAAAGCACTTCTTTTTAGCTCTACTTTCATAATCAGCCATATTGAATACATCCTATTACCTTTAAAACGTCTTTGGAGGGACTCCCTGCTACCCTTTGTCTTTTGTTTCGGTCGTCCTCTTTCTGATGGGTTATCCTTATCCAAGTAATTAAAGAAAATCAAAATTATTCTTTTAGTCTCTTTTGAAAATTGTTTTCTCTTCCACTTTTCATCTCAAGAGTCAATATTCTTCAGATCGCCTCTTTCTGATGATTTATCCTCATCCAGGTAATTAAAGAAAATCAAAGTTCTTCTCAATTTTTTTTTTTTTTTTTTTTTTGAAAATTGTTTCCTCCTCCTCGTCGTCTAAGAGGATTTTCCACTTCAGAGCGTCTGTACTGAATTTCTCTTCCTTATGGATTTACATATGTATGTATTTCATGTAGTTGCTTTTCTCATATGTCTGAAGAATCCATAACAAGCATATTACTGCATATAAACTATAATAGAATTTGCAATAAAGAACTTTGTAAACAATTTCAATTTGAGACGTGTATGAAGACAATTGTAAATACGAGAACAGTGAGAGAGAGAGAGAGAGATAGAGAGAGAGAAGGAAAGGAAGAGAGAGAAAAAAACACTTTTATTTGAATTTCACATATGGAAAATGTTCAATAAATATTCTTTTGTTTCGGCATTTTTGGCAATACACAGTGGCATTATAATTCATTTTTTGTACATGCACAATTATTTGGTAAAATGGATTAACTGGGCTTAAACAAAATTTCACAAAAAGTAAATTTTATACCGCATCCTTCTTCAACCTTTCGATAAGCAATGAGTTCTATGCAAAACATAAAGTTTTTATATATATTTTTTTCTAATTTTCAACAAAGTGACTTAGTTTGTTTTTAAAGGAACGTCCTTCACATTCACACTCCACATGTTCGACAGAACAAATTTCTACAAATTGACACAAGTGGTAGTTATTGTGCATATGTATGTATGTGTTTTTTTTTTAACATATGCTATTTATACTGAACTTAGCTATATGCTAGAGTTTTTCTTTCTACCCTGGCAATGTGTACTATGTGCAACTTTCAAATTTGAAAGTTAACAGACAAATTGAATTCGGTTTAGACACTTTTTTATAACACCATACTATATTTTGAATATGTGTGTGTATGTATGTCAGAAAAACTTATACTGATTATCCTATGTGATGTTGTTAGTTTTAGATAATCTTAAAAAGTGTCTGAAAAATGAAGAGAAACAAAATACATTAGCAAATTATGAGAAATTTATTGACTAATTTCTATGAAATAAGCAAGTAGATATATAGCTGATATAGAACTAGAGGAGATCAGTGTGAAGCGTAGAATAGGGTAAATTTCACCAAATATGCCTAAATGATATATATCGATCGACCAAATTCCGGTGTTCAATATGTGGAACCACACTATCAAAAGTTTGCACCTCAATATGTTTCTATGAATGAAGTCAATTACCATGCGAAAAGTAGCATCGAAGTTAATGGTGAGTAAGGTCAGTAAGCGACAAATTTTTGCCTCAAAGATCTATGACCAAAAAATTAGTTAATACCTGACACCAGAAATGCTTCAAAGCCATGACAGTAATGACATAATTACCAATGAAATCGTCAAAAATTATTACAAGCATAATACAGGGTTGCCAATATTCGACGGACCCATGACTCTTTGGGCCCATTCCAATCGACGAGGCTTGTCCGCAGTCAACATTCTTTACGTCAATTGGATTTTGTACGGGAACAAATGCAAATCAATGCGAATAATCCGTTGTAAAGTGGACTGAGCCATGCCCAACTGCTGAGAACGGCGTTTTTGGGATGTTCTTGGGGACCTCTCAACACTGGCTCGTACGGCAGCGATATTCTCGGCCGATCGCCTTGGTCGACTTTTATATGGCCTCTTCGGATTAGAAAGAGCCTTACCAGTCGAAAATTTTTCGTATAAACGCTTAATGGTGTTCTTAGAAGGCGCACTTCTCACATTTTTTAATGTTGAGTTGAGTTTTCACAATTGACTTCTTCTGTTGAATGTAAATTTCAGAGCGCTCGCGTGGCGTTTATTGGTTCATGGTAAAAATCTACTTGGACTGACGCTTCAAACGCGGTATGTCATTAAGCGATGTGACATCTCTGACAATAGTTATGGCGTTGCCAGATGGGTCCGTCGAATATGGACAACCCATAACACTGCAAGCAAAGGGCAACATGTTAGAATACTCGCAGGCGCTCATTTTCAGAGTTACATCACAGAGGCCTTTGTTTCTTCTTCGAACGAATCCAAATATGCTATGGACTGGGCTGTAGGCCAGGCGTGGCGGAAATATAAACAACACACAACTATTGAGAAGGTTTAACAATAAAACAGGATAAAACATATACAGGGTGAGATAAAAAAAATCAACAATAATTTTTATTTTTTTAAAGATTTTGTTCAGTGAAAGCAAAAAATTCGGAAGTAGCATCAAATTTTAGAATAAGTTTAGATTTATTCGAATTGGTCATCTTTGGCACGAATTATGGCCTTCGAACGGCCAATGAAAATGTCACCCGCTGCCCGAATGTTGCTCTGCGGTATTTTGGCCCATTCCCGGCGAAGCGCTTGCTTGAGGTGATCGATACTCTGGTATTTTTAGTGCCAACCTTGCTTTCCAAAATACTCCGGACACAAAAGTCCAACGGATTGGTATCCGGAGATTTTGGTGGCCATTGTGCGCTGAAATTGAGCCCTGTTGGAATGTTAAAACTCTGCGGCCGAAATGTTTGCGTGACCAAGGCATTAATGCACCTTCCACAATATTTTCGCGATAATATTCGGCATTTTTATACCCCACACCACAAGGTGGTCAGGGTATTATATCTTTGTGCATTTGTTTGTAACAGGCAAAAGGAAACGAGATAGACCCATAGTTCCTTTTGATGATCTTCATAGAATCACTTTCTGAGTTGATATATGCATGTCCGTCCGACCGTCCGTCCGTCCATCTGTCCATGTATTCTTGTGAAAAAAATGCAGGTCGCATTTATTATCCGATTGAGATGAAATTTTCCAAACAACATTTGTTTGGCCCAAGGACGAACCCTATTGAAATTGGAGATAATCAGCAAATTTAGATATAGCTCCCATATATATCTTCGTCCGATTTACATTTTATTGTGCACCAAACGTGTAATATCAGTCCGAACAGTATGAAATTTTGCACATACAACCAAATTAGGCCTGAAAATAGGTATGCCAAATTTGATCGAAATCGGTTCAGATATAGCTGTAACTCCCATATATATTGTTCATCCGGTTTGTTATTTTTGTCCTCCGCAGCCGTAATATGCACTCTGTAACAACAATATTTAGGGAAATATATCAAATGCAGCTCCGAAATACCTTTGCTAAATTTTATCGAGATCGGTTCAGATTTGTATATAGCTCCCATATATAACTTCGTCCGATATACCTTTTATTGTGCACCAAACTTCTAATATTTGCCCAAATGTGATGGAATTTGGCACTTACGACCGAATTTAAAAAATACAAATGCTTCGGCATATTTAGTCCTTTGAATTTTAAATTATAGTTATAATCATAGGGTGTATGATTAAATTCTCCCATAAAAACTTTTAATTGTTATGTGGAGCTCAACTAAATTAGCAAAGTGGTGTAGGGTATCATAAAATCGGCGCCGCCCGACTATAGGACTTTCTTTACTGGTTTCATCTCACTCTGTATAAATCCTAATACACAGTCTGTCGTATTTTAATATATTCGAATGAACTTCTCATGGTTTTCCATTTATAGATGCCCCTCAGCTGGTCTCTTGTTCCGACAATCGCCCATACACTGAATGTCTTTTAATGATCTTTTAATCGCCTACAATTCACAGACTTTATACAAAAATATTTATTTTTATATTATTTTTCTTCGAATGAATACAAGACATTTTTCATAAAATATTCATTAGTTATTTTAACATTATCTGATGCTGTTGGCGGATGTTATCTCTTTTGCAAGCGGAAATCTGAGAATTGGCCTTAAGAAGCAACAAAGTCATTTGTTATAAAAAAAAACGTTATAATTAAAACGTCACGCTACTGTGTTTGGCTTTAATACAAACGTACATGAAAGCACACACACCCACTCACTCACTGACATGCATTCGTGGCAGAAGACAGTTCCCCTAGGCCTTGTCTGGAAAATCTACTTAAGGCATGCCACGAAAAAATGAGCAAAATCTACGTAAAATTAATTATATGCTTTCATTCTTTCGTTCGCTTTGTTTTTTTTTTTTTTTTCGGCTCAGCTTAGAACATAAATTGATAAGAGCAACAATAAAGCTTTTGACGGAAACAATGTCTTGGAAAATGTAATTAAGTGTGTTTTGTAGAATGCAAGTGACATGAAATGGTAGCAGTTGTAGGTTTGGTTATATAAAAAAAGTGGAGCATTTTTTTGAAAAATATATATGTATATACAGGGTGAGATGCAAAAACTGCAACTAAATTCAGACTGCTGTCATTTCTAAGCCGCTCGTCCGACAACTGTTAAAATTATTCCAGTGACAGCTCATTTTATTGTCTACAAGCATACAAAAGCATTTTAGTGAGAATTTTCCAGAAAAAAAATTATTTGTGATGGGATTCAAGCGTGATAGTGTGATTTCTTTATATTTGGCTGGAGATGCACCAGTGGCTATCGTTAGAGCGCTCCACCATTTTGATGTGAATACATATTTTGTGTCTCGTACCATCGCTCGTTACCGTGATATTGGTAGCGTAGCCCGACGTCGAGGAAGTGGTCGGAAGAAAACACCACCATCAGCAGAAATGGTTCGAAAAGAAAAAACTTGCTCGAAGCCGTCACATCGCAGTGGCCGAATAATAGCTCTTGAGCTGAACATATCGCAATATTCCATTCGGAATATATGGAAAATATGAGCTCGGGGTAAAGCCACAAAATGATCGTGTTTACTTGCCAAAGAGGTCAGCTGAAAATGTGCACCTTCGGTTGGCCACCGGTGGGCCGGTGGTGATGGTGTGGGCCGCTATAACAGCCCATGGTCGCTCTCCGCTCGTATTAATCGAATAAATGCCAAATATTGTCGCGAAAATATTCTGAAGGGTGTACTAAAACCTTGGGTCCGCAAACAATTTGGCCGCAGACCTTGAACATTCCAACAGGACTCAGCCACCCAAGAATGGTTACAAAATGAGGTTTCTCGCTTTATTTCCAGCGCACAATGCCCACCAATATCTCCGGATACCAGTCCTTTGGACTATTGAGTCTGGAGTATTTTGGAAAGCAAGGTTGGCACTAAAAAATACCAAAAAAAAATCCCCTCAGGCAAGCGCTTCGCCGGGAATGGGCCAAAATACCGCAGAGCAAAATTCGGGCAGAGTGTGACGGTTCCATTGGCCGTTCGAAGCCATAATTCTTACCAATGGTGACCAATTCGAACAATTCTAAACTTATTCTACAATTTGACGCAGAAATCAAGCGCCGGCGATTGTGATGGTGTAGATCGCCATAACAGCCTATGGCCACTCTCCGTTCGTATTAATCGACCTTGTACTTTCCAACAGGACTCAGCACGCGCCACCCAAGAACGGTCACAAAATGAGGTTCCTCGCTGCATTTCCAGCTCACTATGGCCACCAAAATCTCCGGATGCCAATCCGTTGAACTATTGTGTCTGTAGTATTTTGGAAAGCAAGGTTGGTACTTAAAAATACAAAGCGTCGATAACCTCAAGCTAGCGCTTCGCCGGAAATGGGTCAAAATATGACAGAGCAACATTTGGGCAGCATGTGACGGTTTAATTGGCCGTTTAAAGGCCATAATTCGTGCCAGAGGTTAACTTATTCTAAAATTTGATGCTATTTCCGACTTTTTTTGGTTTCATTTAATAAAATTAAAAAAAAAACAAGTAAAAAAGCTGTATGTTCGGCCGGGCCGAACTTTGAAAACCCTCTACCATTTGGAACGAATTTGGCAATTCTCAAAACAAAATCCGTTAAAAATTCTTTTAAAATCTTAAAAATACCGAATGTAGCCGTATATTAGGGTCTATACGACGACATGAACCTGCGTATGTAACATTTGTCATAAGCCATTACAATATTCAAATGCGAAACTTAAAAAAAATCGGTTATAATAAAATCAAAATACCGAATATCGGGAGGTACCGTTATAACGGGGCTATACGAAGACGTGGACCTGCACAGACAATTTTCTGCCATTGGGTGTAGTATCCATTACGAACTTCAAATACCAAATTTGAAACAATTCCGGTGAATAATGTCGCTAAAAACATCAAAATACCGCATATCGGGAGGTACCGTTATATGAGGGCTATACCAAAATGTGGACCTACATGACCCATTTTCAAAAGTTCAGCAGACATAATACACATTTGTGAAAATTTGTATCAACTTAGTTCATTTCGTTCGGAAACTAGTGTGATTTCCACAGACAGAAGGACATCGCTAAACGACCTAGAATTTTATACTGATCATATATTCTTGATCACTTTGTGGGGTCTAAAATGTGTTTTTCGAGGTGTTACAAATGGAATGACAAACTTAATATACCCTCCATACTATGGTGTAGGGTATTATATAAGAGTACTAGCTGAACCCGGTGCGCTTCGCTACCCCTTTTGATTTTATATGCATTCAAAATTTTATTTACGAATATATGTTGGTTAAAAAAAAACAAATTTAAAAATTAAAAAAAATATATTGCACTAATTTAATGCGTTAATAAACAAAATCATTACAAAAGCAGTAACATGACATGCATACACGAAGGGTTTGTCCTTTGAATTTATTTATTTCATAGCAAATACCAAGCGTGCAGGAAACTGCAATTTTTTGAAGTTGAGTGGTTTTTCTATCGCAATTAGTGAATTCGAGATAGCAACATACTTCGCCGTTATAAGCGTATTTCAAATAAATTGTTGTGTTGTTTTTTAGTGTTAGCCTAAGGCGTTGTGGGTTAATGGTTCTTATTAAAATCATATCGCAATCTGATCCGATTTAAATATAATTTTAAAAAAATTACTTTTACACAAAACTCCGCCACACCTTTCATAATTCATTGAAATTGGTGCGTCAAATATGTGAAAATCTGGTGCCAGATTTTGTCTCTCTCGCTTTGGGTGCATCAAATATGTGAAATCGGCTGAGTATATATTTGGGAGCTATAATCACATCTGAGCGTATTTGAATATAATTTGTCAAATTTATTTTTGTACCAAATTTAGCCACTCATGCCGAATTTCGTTGGAATCGGAAATACGTATCGTGTTTTGTGCATCAAATATGTGAAATCGGCGGAAAATATATATGGGAGCTATATCCAAATCTGAACCGATTTTAATATAATTTGACAAATGTATATTTGTTTTAATTTCCGCTACACATTCCAAATTTCATTGAAATTAGAGATACATAGCGTGTTTGGTGCATCAAATACATGAAATCGGTCGAAAATATATATGGGAGCTATATCCAAATCTGAACCGATTTCAATTTAATTTGACAAATTCATTTTGGCTCCCAATTCCGTTACTTATTTTAAATTTCATTACAATTGGAAATACATGTCGTGTTTGGTCCACCAAATACATGAAATAGGCCGAAAATGTATATGGGAGCTATATCCAAATCTGAAGCGATTTCAATATAATTTGGGAAATCAATTTTTTAGATAAAATCTATCACACGTTTCAAATTTCATTGAAATTGGGGACACATAGCGTGTTTGGTGCATCAAATGCTTAAAATCGGCCGAAAATATATATGGGAGCTATATCCAAATCTGAACCGATTTCAATATAATTTGACAAATTTATTTTCGGATTAAATCCCGTCACACATTCCAAATTTCATTGGAATCGAACATTCATATTGTGTTTGAGGCATCAAATGAACGAAATCGGTCGAAAATATATATGGGAGCTATATCCAAATCTGAACCGATTACAATATAATTTGGCAAACTTATTTTTGTTCCAAATTCCGTTACGTATTCCAAATTTGGAGACTGTATCTGTAATCGATCAATAGGTATGTGCATATAAAATCTAAATTTTTGTGAGGTACCTCCGATTCTGATGCTATATCTCCAGTTCCAAGTGGAAATTCAAAAATGTATATAGCCTATGTTACTTTCAGGCGATGTTGCAGTATATATGGAAATTTTCAGGAAAATCTATTCAGCGGTTTTCGAGTCCATAAATTACAAACAAACAAACATACAAACATTTTCCTCTTTTATACATATAGATAAAAAAACATTGGGCGCCATTATTGCTCCCAAATGGAGTTGTGCTAATCTAGTTCGACAGAACGAATTAGTTCCTTATCTAGTTCCGTGGACTTCGGTAATTTGTGTGAAAACTCTGCGTATGAGTGATACGAAATTTATGAAATCGCTCATACGTTTCGGTACAGGTGTACTGAACTACTACTATCAAAGAAATCTTTAAGGTGTTGATTTATTTTCTTGCAATGCTGCTGCATTTTACAACGTTTTGAATGATGATTTGATGGTTATGAAATTAAATTCACACGAAAAACTTCCTACAATATTATTTTTGAATACAATTCAAAAGTCAAATATAAAATCGAAATTAAAAAATCACCCTCCAATGTTAATTAGCCATGCCATAAAATGTTATCGCCTTTATTATTGACATTTTTAATTTGATTAGTTTATTTAGTGTTGCAATTAATTCTCCACTCCACTCCTCCCCCGCTGCACGATATAATAAAACGCCAGCAGGGCAGGTGAAATTAGGCCCAGGTAGCATATTGATTAGGTGTTAAAAATAAAGCAGCGCATCAATGTTATTTAAGAGGATAATAAACACGACATTGCATTTTAACACGTGAATGATTTTGTATGGCGAGCGGACAATAAAAGCTTTTGATTTCATTAAACGAAAGCAATTAAAAAAACTAATCAATGCAGTTTGTTGGCAAAAAACATGTTCTGAGAATGTCTAATTTTCACTTTATTTGTGAAATTAAATTTTACAAGGTTATAAAACGACAAAATGTTGTTAACAAAGTTAATGGCTAATTTTTTGATTGTTGGCAATTTTAGAATTTTAATAGATAGTAAAACAGTTGGCAGCGAGGAATCGGTTGAGCTGTACCCTTAAAAGTCAAAATATCGAATTACCGTAGATGCAGTTGCTAATTGGCTAAAAATCTCTAAAATACCAAAAATTAGGAGGTTACTTTATGTGTGAGCCATATCAAATAGAGGGCCTATATCAGGCTAATTTTAACAGCAAAAATAAGCCAAATGAAAGATCGAAAACATCCTGTATTAGCCTATTTCGCAAGAATCGAAAATAAACACTGAAAATCACCTTTATATGAGGTTATTAGTAACTACTGGACCTTTTTTGAAGTTTGTAACACTGCGAAATATTGGTCATGGATCAACGATGTTGCATACGGATCTTCCTATCTCGCCGAGCCGAGTCGATCTAGATTTTTAAAATAAATTTGTTGATTATTTCAAGAACGAAATGTTTTTGTAATTTTGCGGTTTTTTGAAGATATTTTTTTCAACGAACAATTTCTTAGATATTTTAAAAATATTTTTTTTGGAAGACCAATATTTTTGATTAAAAAAATTAATTGCTTTCCAAGGATCTATGATATACATTTTTATACTCTATGTGGTGTATGGGTACTATGTTTTTGTGTATTTGTTTGTAACATGGAGAAGGAAACGATCCTTATATCATCACTTCCACTTTCTGAGTCGATTTATGGACGTCTGTCGGTAGGTCCGTTTGTTTGGCACAAGTTCAGATAAAGCACTATTACTTGTCAAGGACCAAAAAATATTTTTCCCAAGGACCAACAGACCAATATTTTTCTTAAAGGACTAACACCGGTATTCTCAAGGGCCAGCAGACTATCATTTTTTGTCAAGAACGAACTGAACAATATTTTTTCCTAGGACTGACAGATCAATATTATTCTTAAGGACCAATATATCAATATTTTTTCATGGGCTCATGGACAATATTTTCTTTGTAAAGATCAATGGATCAAGATTTCTTTCTAATTAGCAATATATCAATATTTTTCGTTGAAAACCAACATACCAATATTTCTTTCAAGAATAAAAGACCTACAATGTTTTAAGAACCAATACAGGGTGATATAAAAACTGCAAAAAGTCCAACGCCATAATTTTTAATTTTTTTTTTTTATTTTACTGAAATTGCCGGAAATAGCATCAAATTTTAGAATAAGTTTAGATTTGTTCCATTGGCAGGAATTATGGGCTTCAAACGGCCAACGAAACAGTCACACGCTGCCCGAATTTTGCTTTGCGGTATTTTGGCCCATTTCCGGCGTAGCGCTTGCTTGAGGTGATCGACACTTTGATATTTTTTAGTGCCAACCTTGCTTTCCAAAACACTCCAGACACAATAGTCCAACGGATTGGTATACGGAGATTTTGGTGATTGTGCGCTGGAAATGAAGCGAGGAATCCCATTTGTAACCATTCTTGGGTGGTGCGTACGGAGTCCTGTTGGAATGTCAAGGTCTGCGGCCAAAATATTTGCGTGGCAAAGGCTTTTATACACCCTCCAGATGATGATCACTATGCCATGGGCGATTAATACGAGCGGAGAGCGACCATCGATTGTTTTGGCGGTCCACAGCATTACCATGGCCGGTGCTTTAGTTCTGGTGGACAACCGAAGGTGCACATTTTCAGTTGACCTCATTGGCATCTAACACGATCATTTTGTTTTTTTACAAACTACTGAACAACGAATGTTTTCTCATCGAGGAAAACCAAATTCGTCATGTCACCACTTTCGGTCCAAGTTCAAGCAACTCTTTAGCTCTTTTGAGTCAATTTTTTCAGTTGCGGTGTAAGTTCTTGCACTTTTTGGAATTTCAAAGGTTTTACTCCGAGCTCATTTGCCGAATGGAATATTGCGATATGTTCAGCTCACGAGCCATTTTTCGGCAACTGCGATGCGGGTTTCGATCAAGTCCCTTCTTTAATTTTCGAACCATTTCTGCTGATATTGCTCTTTTCTTCCGTCCACTTCCTTGACGTCGGGCTACGCTACCAGTATCACGGTAACGAGCGATGGTACGAGACACAAAAGATTTATTCACATTTAAATGCTGGAGTGCTCTAACGATAGCCACTTGTGGTTTTCCAGGCAAATATAACGAAATCACACTATCACGCTTGAATTCCATCACGAATAACTTTATTTCAGGAAAATTCTCACCAATATGCTTTTGTACGCTTGTAAACAATGTAATTAGCTGTCACTGAAATTATTTTAACTAAGTGAGTGGCTTAGAGTGAGTGGCTTAGAAATGACAGCAGTCTGAAATTGGTTGCAGTTTCTAGTGTAAAAATAGAATATATCGGACCACTTCTTCTGGTACCTTCCTCACAGAGTCAACATTTTGAATAACCCTGGAGCTCATAAAACGCGAAATTAACATCCGATTCCATTCAGATCACTCTAAATATTTCTATAACCACAAAATCAGGTGTAAAGATGAATAATACTGGATCCCTTCTTCTGGTACCTCCCCAGCAATGTGTCAAAATTTTGGATAGTTATAAAATGCGAAATAAGCTCCGTTTCGCTTCAAGTTTCTCATATCCCAATTCCCTGATTTTCGGTATTTCCTTAGGGATTCGGCCCCACTTTTTCATTAATTCAATAATTATATTAAAGTTAGAGTTCCCAGTGGTTCTTTTTATATCCTAGAACACTATGTGTTGGGGGTGTTATAAGTTTGATTGGGCCAAAAAGTGTAACACTTCGAAATATTGGTCTCCGACATAGGAAACTATATATGGGTCTTCCTATCTCGGACGAAAATGTCACTTCTGACCGCTAAATTGATGCTCATATCCAAGATATCACGTTTATAGTAAAATATCTACAATCCCATATATAATGAAGGGGATTTTATTTAGACCGCCTATAACTCAAGAACAGCGGGACAGATTCTAAAAATTCTCACAAATTTGGAATGTCTTCTTGCCAGAAAAAGATAAAAAATTAGAAATTCGCGTGAAAATATCTCTATAAAAAGTGAATATTTTTTTTCTTTTTGTCATATTTTTTATCGCATGCGATTTTTTCAAATTTGAATTACAATATTGAATTTTATATTTGGTAATATTTTTTCAACTTATAACACCATGTTTTTGGATTATTATATTCAAGTCGAAATTATCATCCGATTCTTAAGAAGTTTAGCATGTGGATAGAATTTGGTTCAGAATTGAAGCCTATTGCTTTACAAGATATATATTTAGAGGATCAAATGGACCAAAAATGAAAACATTCCTGATCTTGAAGAGGCTCTACAGGTCACAATTAAAAACCAATCGACACGTAATTTTGCATTAAGTTATGGATTAGGACAGCGTAGAAATGTCGCATTTTGGACGATCCGTGAATTATAGTTAGCGGAAAAAATGAACCACAACTTTTGTGTGAAATAGTTTTGGATACCTATCAGCACGACATAAAGTGTAAATATGAGGAAAATAGCTCCGGTTTAAAACCAAAGGCAGCATATGTGCAGGACACTGTAGCACTGCAGCATCAAATAATCGACTAAAATGCGTTTTGACCTAAGGTGGTTTTACAATATATTATAGTGTTGTAGGGTATTACATGGTCGGCCCCGCACGACTATAGCCTTTGCTTACTTGTTATTTTTAAAATGTTCTGAAGAAATCCGATATTAACCATAAATGAAATATTTACGAGTTGTAGAGTATACACCTTACGTCGTTTTCACCTGTAGTATTATCACCTACTAAAATTCGAAAGACAAAGTTTATTACCCTGAATTAAACATAATTATCATTTACGACCTTGGTGTTAAATTCCAACAAATATCCATGTTTCACATTTTAATTCAGTTTTACACGCACATTTTTTTCCTACATAAATTATCGCAAATTATGTAAATTTATTTAATGTTATTTTACACAAGTTTTTCATTAAATTTTTCACATACCATGGCAAATTTTCGTCCATATTAAAAACAATAGCAATGCCAATACATTTCGTAGCTATGTATAGGTATGAATTCCACCTCTCTCTCTCTGCTACATTTTTGTTCGCTATTTATTGAACAATTTAATCAATGCAAATTAAGTTACTTCAAATATGTGTTCAATTAACAGCGAACAAAGGACCGAGATTACACCATGCCCAGCCACGTTATCTTTATTTGTTTCTATAATTGAATTATATCTATAGATTTATAGAAATGGGTTTTGGTTTCTTGTTTTGTTTTAATTAAAACGGGAACCCCTCAGTGAGCTGGATGGCTAGCTAGCAGCCTACTTGCCTTTGTCATTGCCACCAACTTCCAACCACATTGTGTATAGTCCGTTCGTCCGTCTGTCGATCGAAATCAATTGGAGTGGCTAGCTTGCCAAGCTTTTGCACGAGCCTCTAATTTGATTTTCAAAATATCCGGCTTGGCATAATTGCTCTCCCCAGGAAAGTGCCAAATCACTTAAATCTTGTAATTAGAAAGACATGGCGCCACTTTTATGACTTTAATTAGCATAAGTTCGAGTTGTTGCTGCTTTTGTTTTTCGTGTTCGCATTCCAGGTCGACCATTTTGGCAGTTTTGGTTTTTTCTGTTTTGGGGTTTGTTGTGAAAATCACTGCCCTGTATTGCATTAAATTGCTGATAAACATTTCCCGAAAAGAAAATATACGAATTGAAATAATTTTGGTTGTGCTCTTAATTTAACTAAAAAGGGTGGAAGGGGATTAAATTTAAGAATATTGTATGCCATAGAATACTATTTGTGGTTTTTAACTTAATTGAAAATACAGATTTGTCTGCCGTTTAATTGGGAAAGTAAGAAAACATTAGTTAGTTTTTTCCAAGGGCTCTTTAAAATCGAATAAATTCATGGGGGAACATTTAAATTTCTTCATATTAAAAATTTAATCAAAACGACTTGAATTTTGATAGCATCAGTTAAATTTTAAGCTGGCCATAGTATAAAAGCATAACTTTCTACTTTTATATTAAAAATTTGGAGAACTTTATGAACAAAATTTAAAAATATTACGTTTATAAATAAAACAAAAAGTAGAAAGCTACTAGGGCTTTTATGAAAGTTTTAGTTGGATTCATTGCGATTTTCGTAGATTTTATCCCAAGAGACCATTCTGAATTAATGGGAATTGTAAAAATTAGTCCAGCAGTTTTTGACTTACAAGCAGAATAATTTTCTTTTAGATATGTCCAATTTGGTAGGGTTTTGCCAAGCGCTAAACGCTACCTCCATACAAAATTCTGCGCCTAATGGTTTATAATTGTGGCTGTAGAGCAACAGTAAAATCAGATTTTTTTGGTCCATTTCAAACCCTAAATATTTGGCGATCATCGCCAAAAAATACGCTTCTATTGTAACCCCAACCCACCTCCATTTTAAATTTCGTGAGGATAGGGTCAAATTGCGACCTGTAGCGTGATTACAAATTCACATTGACAGATGGCTAGATCGACTCATTTCGGGGAGATAGGAAGATCCATATATAGTTTCCTATGTCGAGGACCAATATTTCGAGGTGTTACATCATTTTAGGCCTAATCAAACGTATAATACTCCCAATACAAAAAGACATGACAGGAAAAACGTCAGATAGACTATTTTGTCCCTTTTGGTTTAGGTTCCGAAGGAATGGGCCATTTTTTTCTATTTCGTATCGGACCTAAATACAGTGTGAAATAAAAAACTGCAAACTTGAATGAAAGCAAAAAAAAATCTTCGGAAATAGCATCAAATTTAAGAATAAGTTAGATTTGTTCGAATTGGTCAGCTTTGGCACGAATTATGACCTTCAAACGGCCAATGAAACGGTCACACGTTGCCCGAATGTTGATTTGCGGTACTTTGACCCATTCCCGGCGAAGTGCTTACTTGAGGTGATCGACACTATGGTATTTTTTAGTGTCAACCTTGCTTTCCAAAATACTCCAGACAAAATAGTCCAATGGATTGTTATTCGGAGATGGCCACAAACATTGTGCGCTGGGATTGAAGCGAGGAACCTCATTTTTTAACCATTTTTGGGTGGCGCGTGCTGAGTCCTGTTAGAATGTTTCAGGTCTACGTCCAAAATGTTTGCGTTAAAACGTCCTCCAGAATATTTTCTCGATAATATTCGGCCACGGTAGATTAATGTTTTCTCATCTGAGAAAATATTATCCGAATAAAATATTGCGATATTTTCAGCTCACGGGCCATTTTTCGACCACTGCGACGCGGGTTTCGATTCAATCGATTCTTTACTTTTCGAACCATTTCCGCTGATGTTTGCTGTTTTCTTTCGTGCACTTCCTTGATGCCGAGCTATGCCATCAGTATCAAGGTAAAGAGCGATGGTACGAGACACACAATATTCATATTTAAATGATGAAATGCTCTAACGATAGCCACTTGTGGTTTTCCAGCCAAATATAAATAAATTACACTATCACGCTTGAACTCCATCAAGAGTTTTTTTTTTTTTTTTTTTGGAAAATTCTCACCAAAATGCTTTTGAACGCTTGTCTAAGATTGGTTGCAGTTTTTTCATCTCACCCTGTATATATCTATATCTAATATAAGGTTTATTGGGCACCAAATGTCTAAATCAGCCCAAATGAACTGATTCTCGGGAATTGCGAATGAATTTATTCCAAAAGCAAGCTCTTCAAATCGGTTCAGATATAGCTATAGCTCCCATATATATGTTTCTTCTGATTTTGCGTTTAAGTCCCTCACATGCGTAACATGCACTCAACAACAATGATATTTGACAAAGCACAGCTAAACAGCTAAAAAATACCTCTGACAAATTTTATGGAGACCGGTTCAGATTTTTATATACCTCCGATATGCAACTTCATCCAATATTACGGTTATTGTTCGCCATACATGTCATCAGCCCAAATTTTAAAGATTTTTTCATATTCGACCGATTTTTTTTATTTGGTGAAACTCCGGTAGATATTTTTCAATTTTTATATAATTCTTATCGAAGTCATATCATGCGCTATACAAAAATGTTATTTGGTACTAGAGGTACAAAGACCTCCGTCAAATTTGTTGAAGAACGATTCAGAGTTGGATTTAGTTTTCAAATTGTGACTGCTCCTAAGCCATGATACGCATTCAAATTAGGTTCATACTTGGTATGATCTACTTCAGATAAATTCCTAAAATACCTTTTTTTGTTACGGGAGCTCCACTTAACACGCATAGTGGTGTATGGTATCTTTCCTTACTGGTTTTTACTGATCGACTTGTAAATAAAATTCTGCACAATTTTGTAATTTTAAGTACTTTTTGTAACCCGAAAAATTCCACCTAATTACGCCCTCTACAGAAGGATTGGTCATGCTGTGTCTGGTAAAGTTGCTATATTTCTGAAGAGAAATAAATAAAGTTTATCCTGAGTACCTAAACTCCTTTGTCCTACAGATGCAACGCTATTACCTAATTTTGAATTTCTCAAAAACTCGGAATTGAATGCTAAACACTGTAATTAAACCCCATGTACGACACTATCCTCAATTCCACTTCTTATTTACAAGGCAGCATAGAATAAAATTTAACTTTTTATCACAATTTATTTTTATTGCGAAAATATACCTAACTTCGCCATTTTGCCATTATCATCAAGAAAATCTAAATTATTTTTCTTATTTTCTTAATTGTCTTTTAATTGCGAAGATTGTAATTAACAAAAGGGGTTAAACTTGTCTGTAATGGAAATGTACGATAATGAATTTGGTTCGGGGATGAGGTTCTTCATAAATTTCTATTAATTAAGAAATAGCTATGAACTCAATTATCTGCATGGATGGGGTAGTGGCCTTAAGCAAGACAAACTATATTTTCTATGAATAAAAAATAATAATTTAAATATTTAAAACGTTTATTTAGACAAAACTTAAGTTTTAATAGAAGAAACTTTAAAGCGTGAGACTTAAATTAAAAAAAAAAAAAAAAAAAAAAAAAACAAGTCAAAAAGCAGTAAGTTCGACCGGGCCGAACTTTAAATAACCTGCACCATTTGTAACGAATTTGGAAATTTTCAAAAAATAAAATTCTTAAAAAATTCTATGAAAATTTTAAAAATATCGAATATAGCCGTTATATTTGGGTCTATATGTCGTGGACCCACATAGACATTGTTTGCCATTAGCCAGTGCCGTATTCAAATTCGAAACTTGAAATAAACAGTTAATAATGTAGCTAAAATCATAAAAAAATATCGTATATAGGGAGGTACCGTTATATCGGAGCTGTGCGAAGACCTGGACCAGTATAGACAATTTTCTGTCACAGGCTATAGCATCCATTACTAACGTCAAATACGATATCTCAAGCAATTTCGGTGGGTATTGTACCTAAACTCGTCAAAATACCGAATATAGGGAGGTAATGATATATGGGACCTACACGAAGACCTGGACCTGCATAGGCAATTTTCAGTCACAGACTGTAGTTCCCATTATGAACTCTAAATACGTAATTTGAACCAATTCCGGTGAATAATGACGCTAAAATCGTGAAAATACCGAATTTTGGGAGGTATCGTTATATGGGGGCTATACGAAGACGTGGACCTGCACAGACAATTTTCTGTTATATGCTGAAGTATCCATTACGAATCTCAAATACCAAATTTGAAACAATTCCGGTAAATAATGCCGCTAAAATCATCAAAATACCGGATATACGGAGGTACCGTTATATGGGGTTATACGAAGACGTGAAGCTGTCCAGATATTTTTCTGTCATAGCGTGATTACAACAGACGGATATGGCTAAATCGACTTAGAATTTAGTGCTGATCAAGAATATATATACTTTGTTGGGTCTGGCATTAGTATTTCGATTAGTTACAAACGGAATGACGAAGTTAATATACCATCCATAGTGGAGGGTATACACTATAGCATAGTGGTGGAGGTTGCAAAGATTATATGGGTAAATTGACTAGAAACATGCTACGTGACATCACCCTTACAATCGGCCAATATCGGTCGACAGTCGCTGTCCACTGTTGTGAGGTTTCACTGTATATCCTCTCTCTGTAGTCGATTTTGAGTAAATTTTTTATGAATATTTGTAATTTTTGTAAAATTTTACATTTTCTCTAATTTGTCTTTCCCATATCCTTTATCACCCACACACTCCATATTAATTATTTATCGAGATTCTGCTGTTACTAGTTCATTCAAAAATATGTCACTTTTTATTAAATCTACTTTTTTGAAACTACCAGTTTTTGCATAATTCAAATAATTATTCATTCATTTACTTCAAAATGATGGCCTCATGTTTGATTTTTTTCTGAGCCCTAGCATATTTAAATGATTTCCCATATTTTTTACCTCCCCCTACACCCACAAAAAGTACAGCAACAACGATTGTTGGGTAATTTTTGTTGGTTGCCAAACTTTTTTGTTTTTGAAAACAATTTGTCTTTACTGACCCGAAAAAAAGTACACAAACCAAAAGTTTTCGTACTTCCTTTATTTGTCAAATAGGCTTTGCAATAAATTTTCCTTTATCTCCTAATGAATTCATTTGCATATTCGTTTCGTACACATGTCCCCTCCCCACCCCTCTAACGAACACCGAACACCGATTGTAAGTAAGCTTTTGGTTGGCCAAGGAAGTGTTGGTGTTGTGGCAA
Source organism: Musca domestica (assembly GCF_030504385.1). NCBI lineage: Eukaryota > Metazoa > Arthropoda > Insecta > Diptera > Muscidae > Musca > Musca domestica. The sequence goes on from NW_026712362.1 coordinate 4,257,826, forward strand.
CATTCTTTTTTTTTTTTGGAGATTTCTTGTATGTGAGAGGTTGTGCGTGTACTAAATGATTCATAAATCTTGGAGCCTTTTTTCTGGGGGTAAAGCAAGGCAGGAGGTTAAACAATAATGAGTATTTGTTTTTATCAGTTTCTGTGTGTTGGACATAAATGATCACTTGTTGTAATTACTTTTGAAACTTGCAATGGGTAAATGGAAAATTTGGTAAAAAAAATCAAGCTGAGTTTGAAATGATATTAGATATGTAATGGAATATATCTGTATTTTTGAAATGAACAAATAAGTTTAAAAATTATTGTAACATTTTGTTAACAGTGAATATTGGACTTTGGCTGATAAGATTGGTCCATGGTCTATTATGGTTGTAGTAAGCAGGTAAGTATATCGGAAAGTAAAATTAATCTTAAAGACCTTCTCAAAAAAGTCAAAAATTTGCTCCATGGGGTCAGTTTGAATGCCTTTAATGGGGTCTACATAAAATAACACTGTGAAGCACAAAAAAACAGAACAGAGCTTTAAATAGGGGAATTGATTACCGGAGTATCGTTTTTAAATTTTTTTATAACAACGCCTCTCTTCATTATTCAGGATTGAAGTTTCTTGGTATCCGTTGATTTAGTATCATCGGCAATATTGCAGATAGAACACGAGGACTATTTTTATACCCTCAGCCATATGGCTAGAGAGGTATACATCATTTGACACGGCCCAAAACGTGCCATATCAAAATAACCGTTTTAGATCCTTGGTCTCTTTGGACAAAATCCGTTTCAGGACATTTGGAGTCGATCTAACATTGTCCTTCCGTCCTTTTGTCTGTCTGGCTGTTGTGTGATTAGTGTGCACGATAATTTGGTCCGAACTTGGTACATTGTAATATTATTATCATATTTTCACAGAATGTCAAAATTTTCAAAGAAAATAATTTATAAAACAAGTAAGCAAAGGCTATAGTCGAGCGGGGCCGACTATGTTATATCCTACAACACTACAATATATTAGAAGCCCCCTTATGTCCAAATCCATATTGGAAGATTTCTCTTTTGAAATTAAGATTTTGACTAGGGACATTTGCCCAACATTTATGCACTCCGTCGGGCTGTTAGTTGTTATAGTCCATTTTACAGCTAAATATAATCCAATGGTCATCCAAAATGCTAAAATTCTTGCCTGTCCTTAACTCTCTTCACAGGCGTGTCTATTGGCTTCAATTGTGTGATCGGAAAACATTTCTGTTTTTGGTTTGGTTGAACCCCTAAATATTTTGTAATCATCTCCAAAAGCAAGAAGCCCCTCTGTATCTCCAAATTTAGACTCATCTATATGATTTGCTTGTCTACGATATTTGGCTATACTCGTCAACGAAATCAGCATAAAAAGGCAGAAATTCGCCTTTTGTGTATTTCAGATATCGCCTGTAAGTAATGCTGGTATTTTTTCAAACAAAATTAGTGGTACATTGTACCCGCTGTCTAAACTCTAACTTTATGCGAGATTTCGTGTCCTTTTGTTTCTATTTGTGTCCTTTATAACGGCTGCAAAATCAGGAAAAATTTTAGTTGTTGGTTCATTTCAACCTCTAATATATTGCAGACATCTTTGAAAACAGTAGGCCTAGCCCATCTGAGCCCAACCCTACTCTTGTGAAAATTTTCGTGAGGATCGGACGATATTTGCAATACTTATATAATATCCCCAACCTGTGTTGTAACCTGAAAAAATATTACAAAATATTATAAGTCAAAGTGAAAAAATCGCATGCGATAAACAATATAAAAAAATAAAAATATGTCACAAAATACTACAAAATCTATATTAACATCATTATTGTAATTTTATACTTTTACGTCAAGAGGGCATTCTGAATTGGCAAAATTTGTCAAAATCGGTGCAGCCATTCTTGAGATATAAGCATTCCAACTAACATTCCTTTCCTTTGTATATACACATTGTATATATTTCGCTATATATATCCAATATATTTACTATCGGTATCTACGTAACGGCCAGAATTTACCTGTTCTTCTATTTGTGATTTCGCCGGGACTAAAAATATTCGCGGTTTCATAGAAAATTTGACTTTTATTTAACACAAATGTATAGTCTTTTTCACCCACTAAATATTACCCGATGACCATCAAAATTGGAAGGCTTCTGCCCGCGTCCATCGGTCCATAATTGCGACCTGCAGAGCAACTGCAAAATCAAGAAATTTTTCAGTTTTTGGTCCATTTCGACCCCCAAATATTATGCGATCATCTCCAAAAGAAATAGGGTTCTATTCTGACCTTAACCCCACTTCCATTCTAAATTTCGTGAAAATCGGGACATAATTGCGACCTGTAGAGTGATTACAAATTAACATGGACAGATGGACGATTTCGAGGTGTTACATAATTTTTGGCCCAATAAAACTTATAATACCCCCAAGACATGGTGTTGTAGGGTATACAAATGAGAAATAAGAGTTCCATCGTCTTCCAATTTCAAACATCCAAATATTTTTACTAAATTCAGATATATCGGATCACACCTTCTGGTACGTCCCCCACAACGTGTCAAACGATCAAAATTTTGAAATAAATGATCCATGCTCTTAAAAATTCAGGCAACCAAAAATTTTTATTAACAAAATTTATTATGATATATCAATCGATTCCCTATGGTACCTCCCCCACAACGGCTGAAAATTTAAAAAATAAGCATCAAGCTCGTATAGCGCGAAATGAGCATCCGAAGGAGTGATTCGATATCAAATATTAGAATTTGCATTGTTTGAATAGAAGTTGAAGATCGTGAAAGAAATTTCAATGGTGTAATATTTAATTAAATGTTTTAACCGTTTCTGCTGGAGACACAAGAAGGAGTGGTGCGATATGGTGCATCTCAGAAATCGCTACAAGTTTTGTAATGAACGGATAATGTTAGATCGAATCAAATATCCTAAAATGGATTTTGTCCTGAGAAGCCTAGGATCTAAAACTGATATTCCTATAAGGTTCGTTTTAGCGATGTCATATGATATACAGGGTGAGATAAAAAAAGACTGCAACAAAGTCAAACGACATAATTTTTACAATTTTTTTATTAAATTTTATTGAATGAAAGCAACAAATGTCGGAAATAGAATCAAATTTGGTCACCTTTGGCACGAATTATGGCCTTCCAACGGACAATGAAACCCGAATATTGCTTTGCGGTATTTTGGTCCATTCCCGCCGAAGCGCTTGCCTGAGGTGATCGACTGCTTGGCATTTTGGTATCCACATATTTTGGTGGCCATTGTGCGCTGGAAATGAAGCGAGGAACCTTATTTTTTAATCATTCTTTTGTGAGGTGGGCTGAGTGCGATGGTGCTGGGTGCTGTTGGAATACCCAAGGTCTGCGGCCCAAATGTTTGCGTGCTCATGGTTTAATACACCCTCCAGAATATTTTCGCGATAATATTCGGTATTTATTCTGATGCCACGGTTGATTAATATGGTTGTTGTTGCGGCCCACACCATCACCATGGCCGGCGCTTGAGTTCTGATGGCCAACCGAAGGTGCATATTTTTAGCTGACTTCTTTGGCAAGTAAATACGATCATTTTGTTTGTTTACAAGCTGCTTGACAACGATTGTTTTCTCATCGGAGAAACCCAAATTCGGCAGTTCACCACTTTTGGCCAAACGAAGCAAATCTTTAGCTCTTTTGAGTCTATTTTCATTCGGTTGCGGCGTAAGTTCCTGCACTTTCTGGAATTTAAATGGTAAAGCCGAGCTTATTTTTCAATATTTGCCGAATTTTGCGATGTATTCAGCTCACGAGCCATTTTTCGGAGACTTCGACGCGGGTTTCGTATCAAGTCGCTTCTTTACTTTTTGAACCATTTTTGCTGATGTTGCTGTTTTCTTCCGACCACTTCTTTGACATCAGGCTACGCTACCAGTATCACGGTAACGAGCGATGGCATGAGGCAAAAAAGATTTATTCACATTTAAATGCTGGAGTGCTCTAACGATAGCCACTTGTGATTTTCCAGCCAAATATAAAGAAATCACACTATCGCGCTCGAACTCCATCACGAATAATTTTTTTTCTGGAAAATTCTCACCAAAATGCTTATGTATCCTTGTAAGCAATATAATGAGCTGTCACTGGAATAATTTTAACAGCTGTCGGACGTGTGGCTTCGAAGTGACATCAGTCTGAAGTTGGTTGAAGTTTCTTCATCACACCCTGCAATTATAATATATAATATAATATGCTAATTTCGAAAAAAATGTGCACTAATTAATTAAGAATTTTCATTTTAAAGAATATAACTTTTTATATCTTTAAATAATTCAAAAAAAATCAATTAACATTTTGGCAACTTAAAATTCTTCAAAATAAAAAAAAAACTTAAAAAAACTTTTTGTGAACTCCTAATTGTCATTATAGATATTCGCGTAGCTTATCCTTTTAAGGGTTTGGGTCTTCTGAAAATTCTTAAAAATCTTGTTGATTATCTTTTTAATGCAACCACAAGATACACCACCACCCTTCCAAAAATCTTAAAAAAAACCAAGTAAAACGAACTGCTTGTTTCTTCTTCTTCTTCAAAAACAAAAAAAAAAAAAAAAAAATCCTAAAAAATACGTGGTTTACTCCCCTTATTTTTAAAAAATGTCCACGTTGATTTCTCCCTTGTGGAGTCTTCTTTTTGGGCCTTCGACCATAAAAGGCCCAAAAATTATGCTCAATGGCACCTTTTTAAAATCTCAAAAATATTCTAATTTGATTGGCTTTAATAGAGCTTTATTACAATAGTTTAAACTTTACATCCATTGAATTCTTACGAATCCCTCAAATGACTTAAAAATCCTCCTTGCCTGATTTAGGGGCTTCTAGAAACTCTGCTTCAAAGTACCTTCCTTGGGAAATTCCAATTATCCTCTTTGTGGTCACAGAAAAATCTTACCAGATTATACTTCTTGGGCCTATAAATTTTCATCATAAATACTCAACTCTATTATAGTCCTTAGGGCATTGAAACCTCTAAAAAAATCTAATGTTCATTAGATTTGGGTTCCTTAAATTTGGGGTGTTTTAAAAATGTTAGAACCTTTTCAAAATTCTGAAAAATTAATGTCTATTACCCTCTTTGGGGCATTCTTTAAATATCACAAAAGTTCTCGATTAGTGTTTTCAAATAGGCATTTTAGGAGCTTTTAAAAATTTTTTAAAATTAATTCCAATTGTCCTCGTTGGGGCATTTTTTAAATATTAAAAAAATCTAGATTTAGTTTTTTTTATTAGCCTCGTAAAGGTAATTAAAAAATATTGTTGGTTGCTTTTTCAAGGTTCCCTCAAAAATCGTTAAAATATCCGAAATAAATGTCTTTTTTAAAAAAGTCTTCAAAAACTCCCTTCAATTGTTGGCTCCTTGGGGATTCCTAAGTTTTATTTTTTTTAACCCATTCCTCCATCCCCTCCACTCCACCAAGACAAAAACTCTCTCCCCATATCTGCATAACAAAATAGCAGCTAACAAATTTCTTGATTTGTTTTGTGATTGCTCCGCAGAATTCAACACAATTCACAAAAACTTGTCACGTAAACTGCACAGAGTTTTGGAATCCTCGGCGAAGAAAAAAAAAACGCAACTTTAAAATTGAATTCTATTACGTCAAATAGTTTTGTCACTTAAAAGTGTCACTACTTCGCTTTTTTTTTCTTGGTATGCAACAATCTATGTGCTCGCTCGCTCACCATTCTTCCATCACATCATATCGCAATAATGCTATTTTGTTCTACAAAACATTTTTAACTTAACTGGCAAAACATTTTGATGCGCTCTCCCCCAGCAATATTTGATGTGAGACGTGATGTTCGTTCCGTTTCGTCAAGGACATTTATTTCTTCAGCTGGCAGGCACTTGACTCAAACTCAACGAGAGTGAAACTTTCCACTTCATTGGAATTCCTTTTGCTGTAAATGTGGTATAAATACACGTACATATTTGCATTAAGAAGTTCGCAAGTTCGCAATTGAAATGCTGAGCTAAGTAATTCGAGGAAACAGATTTTTAAACATTCACAATTTGATCAAAAAGAGGTTTATTTTTAAATTGCAAAATTTATTCAAATTTTAAATTCGAAGAATTGAATTTAATCAATAAGTAGTAGTAGGTAACGAGTCACCTGGGTAGCGTGAAAGAGGTTTTCTGTAACCAAGAAGCCTTTCTAAGAGTAATGGACTGCAAGAGTATGTTTTGAGGGCACTAAAAGTTTGCTCAGACCAAAAAATAGTTGATATCGATAATAATATCTCCTCTATCTGATTTGGCCTAGCTATTTGTCTATCCGTGTTAAATTGTAACCACCGGACGTAGTCCCTTCATATACAGGGAGAGAAAAAAAACTGCAACAAAGTCAATTCAAACAAGTAAAAAAATATTAAGTTCGGCCGGGCCAAACTTTTAATACCCTCCACATTAGGGTAAGGAAACATTCGAAGAAATATGGCAAAAACCATTAAAATGACGAATATTGGGAGGTATCGTTATATGGAGGCTATACCAAATAGTGGACCTACACATGCAATGTTTCGCTAACGGAGCTAGAACCCATTATGACCTACAAATACCAATGTTCAGACAAATAGGTAAAAAAATGTGGCAAAAATCATCAAATTACCGAATATCAGGAGGTACCGTTATATGGGGGCTATACCAAAACGTGGACCTATAATTACAATCACTCGCCACACGAACTAGGACCTATTATGACCTATAAATACCAATGTTTAGACAAATCATTGAAAAAATGTGGCAAAAACCATCAAAATATCGAATATCGGGAGGTACCTTTATATGGGGCTATACCAAGGCGTGGACCTATACATGCAATGTCTCGCCACACTAACTGGGACCCGTCATGACCTACAAATACCAATTTTTAGACAAATCCGTAAAAAAATGTGGCAAAAATAATCAAAATATCGAATATCGGGAGGTACCTATGTGGGGGCTATACTAAAACGTGGACCTATACATGCAATGTTTTGCCACACGTACAGGGACCCGTTATGACCTGCAAATACCAATTTTCAGACAAATCCGTGAAAAAATGTGGCAATAACCATCAAAATACCGAATATCGGGAGGTTCCGTTATATGGGGGCTATACCAGAACGTGGACCGATATATCTCATTTTCAATACCAACCATCCTAGACACAATAAAAATTGCTCTGCTAAATTTTGGCGCTCTACGTCAAATAATGTGGGCTGTATCGTGATTTCAACAGACAGACGGACAGTCGGACAGACAGACATCGTTAAATCGACTTAGAATTTTATGCTGATTATAAATATATATACTTTATGGGGTCTACGACGAATATTTAAGGATGTTACAAACGGAATGACAAAGTTAATATACCCTCCATAGTATGGTGGAGGGTATAAAAATGTCGGAAAAAGCATCAAATTTTATTTCAAATTTTTTGGCCTTCAAACGTCCAGTGAAACCGTCACACTCTGCCCGAATGTAGCTCTGCGGTATTTTGGCCCAGCGCGCAATGGCCACCAAAATCTCCGGATACCCTTCCGTTGGACTATTGTGTCTGGAGTATTTTGGAAAGCAAAGTTAGCACTAAGAACTACCAAAGTGTCGATCACCTTAAGCAAGCGCTTCGTCCGCAATGTGACAAAATACCGCAGAGCAACATTCGGGCAGCGTGTGACGGTTTTATTGGCCGTTTAAAGGCCATAAAAGTAGCTATTTTTAGCTCACCTCTTTACCAAGTAAACACGATCATTTTGTTTATTTACAAACATCAAACTGCTGGACAACGAATGTTTTCTCATCGGAGAAAACCAAATTCGGCAATTCACCACTTTCGGCCAAGCGAAGCAACTCTTTAGCTCTTTTGCGTCTATTTTCTTTCTGTTGCGGTGTAAGTTCTTGCACTTTTTGGAATTTCAATGGCTTTACCCCGACCTAATTTTTCAATATTGGCCGAATGGAATATTGCGATATGTTCAGCTCACGAGCCATTTTTCGGCGGGTTTCGATCAAGTCACTTCTTTTTCGCACCGTTTCTGCTGATGTTGCTGATTTCTTTCGTCCACTTCCTTGACGTCCGCCTACGCTACCAGTATCATGGTAACGAGCGGTGGTACGAGACACAAAACATTTATTCACATTCAAATGCTGAAGTGCTCTAAGAGATAGCCACTAGTAGTTTTCCAGCCAAATATAATGAAATCACGCTTGAATTCCATCACGAATAACTTTTTGTCTGGAATGTAATGAGCTGTCACTGGAATAATTTTAACAACTGTCGGAAGAGTGGCTTAAAAATGACAGCAGTCTGAAGGTGGTTGCAGTTTTTCATCTCACCCTGTAAGCATAGCAATAGGAAATACACTTTTTAATCTCCACATCATTTTTTAAGTTAATGTTGAAATGCCTGTTGTATTTAATCTTCCCCTTCACCAAGGCTTTAACTTTGACAAACATTTTGCTTTCGTTATCCCTTTCCATTTCCCCATTTTTTTTTTTGGCAATGAGCCCTGCAGATTGTGCAATTTCTTTTGGCTGTTATTTTGTGAACTTAACAATTAAAACCCGGCACTCGTTTTGTGTGTGTTGTAAATCCTAGGGATTTTATATACAGCATGTTGAACAGCGCTACAGCCAAGGATACGAACAGTTGCAAGTTGCAGTTGTGTGCACATGGAATAGTAAATGCGCGTTTGTATTGATGCTGTCAAACTGGTTTGCCGTTGTCATTGTTGCCTTTTGCTTGTCGTATTTTTAAAAGGATGCACCACCCAAAATGAAGAAAAAAGAGAAGAAGTAAAAATGCTCACATACGCACAGACACACACACAGGAAAAGGAAACATTGCAAAAATTGCTGCAATATATAATTTATACAGATTTTGGTTCATGGTTTCCGGGAAGTTAAGAAATCGTAAAAGCGTAGGCAATTAAACTTTGGTAACTACCTTGAAATTCGCAATAGGAGAAGCTACAAATTTAAGGAAATTCAAATTTGTGGAAAAATAATAGCTAGGAGTTTTTCGGAGACTTCAAAAACACAAACGAAGTTTTTTATGCTAGATTTTAGGAGTCCTTAAAAAAGGACTAATATTCAAATTTTTAGGGATTTTCGGAATTTCCACAGAGATGAAATGCTATGAATTGTCAGGACGTATAAGAATTGAAGTGGAACTTTAAATAAATTGGCAGAATCTACAAATGAAGCATCTAACAATAACATTTAAAGAGGAAAAATATGTCATAAATATAATTTTTTTTAATGCATTTGTAGAGCCCCAAGGTGACAATAAACTTAATATTTTTTTAAAATTTAAAATTTATTGGAGGTCATAATTTGGGCAATCAATTTAGAGTTTTGGATAATTTTTGAACGTTTCCTCAAGAACGAGGTTTTTTAAAGATATTAAAATTGGATTATCAAGGCACATTATAGGGTTTGATAGGCTCATTTTTTTTCTTTAATTGTTGGAGATCCTTAAAACTTTGAGTCAAAATTGAAAACAAAAATAATTTCAGAAAACCTGAGGAACATAATTTAAAGAAATAATAAAGAGGCATATAACTGGACATTCATTTGTAAAAAAAAATTGCAAATCTCTATTTGCAAAACCAACGTGGAGTTTTTATGATTTTTGGCAGTCCTCTAATGGGAAATCAAACACTGATTTTCCAGGGAAGGTAAAAGGACTCAGGGAGTCGATTCAACGACAATTGTTGATGTTTTTTGGGAGGCTCCATAAAGGATAATTGGTGTGAATTTTTTGGAAAGACCCATTTTTACAAATTTTAGGACACTTCAAATAGAATATTTCAACCTGGATTCTAATAGAATTTTTGGAGGACATATTAACATATTTTTTTGAAAGATTTTTGTTGGCCATCGCATCTTTAAATTTATTTCTAAGCCGCAAACAAGAAAATCGTCGTGGATATCGTAAAAAAAAATAACTAATCGATTATGGAAAGGCCAAAAAAGGACATTATACCTGTATTTTTATTGGCTCCGCAAGGAAGAAAGGACCATATCAAGGACATTTTTTTAAGAATTTTTGGTACTTCAGAATGGACAATCAACGCATATATTTTTAGGAATCTAGGAAAATCCCAAAGAGCAGCAATCATCGAAGATTTTGGGCAAACTCCAAGTAGACTATCTACGTGGATGTGTAAAGTATTCGGAGTTAAGTTCGGAGTTAACGTGTATTTTGTAAGGTTTTGGGAGGTTTTCTTGGTAAAGAATTATCGAAGGCCTCAAAATAAAAAAACAAGGATAATTGCTAAAAAAAAGAAATAAAGGACCCTTTTGGGAAGCAAGAAATGAATTTTGTTTTAAGGATATTTTAAAGAGCTTTAAGCCTTAAAAAAGGCAATTAATCTGGTATTTTCGAAGTGAATTAGAAAGGACTATCGTGTGTATGAACGCTGATTTTTTTAAAATTTCTTGGAAAACGAAAATGGCCATTCAATATAGATTGTTAAACAATTTTCTAGCCCATGATTAGAACAATCAAAGAAGATCAATTTCGGATTTCACGAGGCTTCAAAAATTAATCGATTTATATTTGTTTCAAAATTTTAGGAGAAAAATTATTGTGACTTTCAAAAAAAAAATATCTGTACATTTTTTGCCTCCTTGCTAAGGACAACATAATAGATCTATTCAGAACTTCAGGAGACCTCAAAAAACTATTTATATATGTTTTTTCCTAAGATTTTAAAGCAATGCTAATTATCACTAATTTTTAAGCAACATTAACTGTGGATTTCCCTTCAATTTTCGGAAGGCTCAAAAACGACAATCACCATCGTAGAGAAGCTTGAAGAATTTTAAAAAGGAAAAAGGCCCTAATTTTTAAAGACAAAGCCCTGATTTAAAATCCATTCGGCATATAAAGGAGTTTTACAGATTACCGATTTTTTTTGGGTTCCCATATTCGGTACACAAACAAAAACAAGTAAGCAAAAGATATAGTTGATACCCTACAACACTACAATATGTTAGAAGCCCCCTTATGTCGAAAATCTATTTTGGTAGATTTCGTTTTTGAAATTATATCAGGGAACACTGCCCATATATTACCCTTAGCATTTTGACCATGAACATTTGCCCAATATTTACGCACTCCGTCGAACTATTAGTTGTTGTCGTCCATTTTACAGCTAAATATAATCGAATGGTCATACAAAGTGGAAGAATTCTTCCCTGTCTTTAACACTCTTCTCAGGCGTGACAATTGGCTTCAATTGTGTGGTTAGCATTTTTTTTTTTTTTTTGTTTTTGGTTCATTTGAACCCCTAAATATTTTGTGATCATCCCCAAAAGTAAGAGACCCTTCTGTATCTCCAAGTTTAAGCTCTGATTTGCTTGTCTACGATATTTGACAATATTCGTCAACGAAATCAGCAAAACATGCCAGAAGTTAGCCTTTTGTGTATTTCGAATATCGCCTGTGGGTAATGTTGGTATTTTTTCACACAAAAGTAGTGGTCCATTCTACCAGTTGTCCTAAAATCTAACTTCATGTGAGATTTCGTGTCCTTCGGTTTCTAATTGTGATCTTTATAACGGCTGTAAAATCAGGGAAAATTTTCAGTTGCTGGTCCATTTCAAAACCTAAATATATTGCGGACATCTTTGAAAAAAATAGCCTAAAACCTAGCTCTTCTGAGTCTAACCATACTTTTGAACATTTTCATGAGGATCGCCGACATTTCGAGCTAAGTCGATCTCGTTATGTCGATGTTAATTTATAGTCGCGATACAGGTTGTAGCAACTGATTGATTCCCAAATTTTGCATGGGGTTGGGGTTAGGGTCAGAATAGAAATCATTTGCTTTTGATTATTTAGGAGATGAAATGGAGAAAAGACTGATTTTTGGGTTACCCATGGGCCATGCCTTTAGTTTAAAACTTACTATATTTCTATTCATACGCAAATAAGTGAATATTGATCTCGTAGATTTATACAATCAGAAATGGGATATAGCCAAATATACACACGACGAGAAATTTCAATTAAAATGTCATTGTTCCAGATATTTATTCCAGTTTTTGGATCTGGTCTCAGATCTACAAAAACTTTACTTGTAAATTATAGTGTTGTAGGATATGATTGTGGCTCCACAGAGGTAGCTAACGTGGATTTTTATAAAATTTCGGAGACCCCTCACAGGGTAACCAATACCGATATTTAAGGCTTAAAGGTTTTTGAAGAATTTCTATGATCGCTAATGGTAGTAATCATTTATTCCAGTCCAAAGGGTTTCAGATCTACATAAGCTTTACTTGTAAATTATGGTGTTGTAGAGTATTCCATGGTCGCCCACGCCCGACCGTAAGCTTTTCTATGCTTGTGGCTCCACAAAGGTAGCTAACGTGGATTTTTATAGAATTTCGGAGACCCCTCAGTACCGATCCGATAACCAGTACCGATCTTTAAGGCTTCAAGATTTTTGATGAATTTCTGTGGTCGCTACTGGTAGTAAAAATTTAATCCAATCCAATCCAAAGGGTTTCAGATCTACAAAGGCTTTGCTTGTAAATTGTAGTGTTGTAGGGTATTCCATGGCCGGCCACGTTCGACTGTAAGCTTTTCTATGACTGTGGCCCCACAGAGGTAGCTAACGTGGATTTTTAAAGAATTTTAGAGTTCCCACAAAGGGTGGCCAATACCGATTTTTAAGGCTTTAAAATTTTTGAAGATTTTTTGTGGTCCCTACTGGTAGTAACCCAAGAATTTTTATAAAATATTTTATTTTCAAGTGCTTTTGAGGGCAAAAATAAGGACACATTTTTAAGAGATTTTGTCTTTTCCTTATAAATCATAAATCTGTGGTATGTCACTTGCTCTAACATATTAGGTTGTCTTCTAAAGAACATTACATCACGTTTCTGGATCGTATACTCTCGTATCAAAGGTCTTCTGGATTACCAAACTCCTAAAATTATAATAATGCCAGAAAAAAGGAAAGAATCAAATAAATGCGATGCCATTTCCATGTTAATATGTGTTCCGGTTTCCTGTTGTAGTCAACCGAAAACCTAAATAATAATATTTTTACACAAATAAGGTTTAAAGCCTGGGAAATAATACGCTCGAAATACAAACTAAACCAAACATTGCACAACAAAATAGAAATTTGAAGGACCCTTGAACTCTTAGTTGTAACTAAAATAAATGTCGCCTACAGAGATACTTTGGTCGCAAAATTTATTGTAGCATTTCATTATGCTAGTAAATGTCCCTAACTGTTAATGCGGAATTTCCCCAGGAACCAAGAAGCATAGGAAGAATAGTTCATTCCTGTGCTGTCATCATGCAAATAAAGGCACAATTCCAGCATAAAAAACATCTGTCATACACAGTATCCCCCCCCCTTTCATCTTGTTTTCTTCCTTGTTTACAAAAATCGTCCACATATATGTAAAAAAATTGAGGGAGTGAGGATTTTCGCATGAAACTTACTCAGCAAGTGTTAATGTGTGACATTTGTTAAAAAAAGAGGGGAGACTACACTAAAATGTCACAAACAGAGAACATACATACATGTAGATATACTTGTGTGTATGTGTAGATGTGTGGAATAGGGAATGTGGAAATCAAATGATTCTTTATAGTAAGACCTCGGTACAAAATCGTTTTATATATATTTCTCATAAAAATATCTAAGCTAAAGATTTAAAAATGTTTCGCTATTTTTAATAAATTAATAAAGGTTCTTAAAGAGAGGGTGCTGTATTATCGAAGTCTCAGATGTGAACGAGATAGACTCATTCTTCCTTTTGTTGATGTCCATAGAATCATATGCTGATAATATCGATTTATTCATGTCCGTCTGTCTGTCCGTCTCTCAGTCTGTCCACTCATATTAAGCTATGCAGGGCGAGATAAAAAAAACTGCAGCCAACTCCAGACTGTTGTCATTTCTAAGCCACTCGTCCGACAGCTGTTAAAATTTTTCCAGTGACAGCTCATTCTAATGTTTACAAGCGTACAAAAGCATTTTGGTGCGAATTTTCCAGAAAAAAAAGTTATTCGTGATGGAATTCAAGCGTGATTGTGTGATTTCTTTATAATAGGCTGGAAAACCACTAGTGGCTATGGTTAGAGCACTCCAGCATTAAAATGTGAATAAATATTTTGTGTCTCGTACCATCGCTCGTTACCGTGATACATGTAGACGTAAAGAAAGTGGACGGAAGAAAACAGCAACCTCAGCAGAAATTGTTCGAAAAATTAAAGAAGCGAACTGTTCGAAACCCGCTTTGCTGTGGCCGAAGATGGCTCGTGAACTGAACATATCACAAAATTGCATTCGGAAAATATTGAAAACTGACCTCGGGGAAAGCCATTGAAATTGCAAAAAGTGGAAGAAAATAGAAAATAGACTCAAAAATGTTTCTTCGCTTGGCCGAAAGTGTTGAACTGCCGAATTTGATTTTCTCCGACGAGAAAACAGTCGTTGTCCAGCAGTATGTAAACAAACAAAATTATCGTGTTTACTTGCCAAAGAGGTCATCTGAAAATGCGCACCTCCGGTTGGCCATCAGAACTCAAGCGCCGGCCATGGTGATTGTGCGGGCCGCCATAACAGCCGATGGTCGCTCTCCGTTCGTATTACTCGACCGTGGCATCAGAATAAATGCCGCGTCGCCCAAAAATGTCTCGTGAGCTGAAATTTGGTAATATTCCATTCGGCACATATTGAAAAATGAGCTGTTACACCGTAAAGGAAGAAAATAGACTCAAATAGCTAAAGAGTTGCTTCGCTTGGCTGATAGTGGTGAACTGCCGAATTTGGTTTTCTCTGAAGAGAAAACCGCTCGTATTAATCGACCGTGGCAACAGAATAAATGCCGAATATTATCGCGAAAATATTCTGGAGGGTGTATTGAAGCCTTGGACACTCAAACATTTTGGCCGCAGACCTTGGACATATTAACAGGACTCAGCACAATCGCACTCAGCACGCGCCACCCAAGAATTGTTACAAAATGAGGTTCCTCGCTTCATTTTCAGCGCATAATGGCCACAAAAATCTCCGGATACCAAAACGTTGCACTATTGTGTCTGGAGAATTTGGGAAAGCAAGTTTGGCACTAAAAAATACCAATGTGTCGATGACCTCAAGCAAGCGCTTCGCTGGGAATGGGGCAAAATACCGCAGATCGACATTCCGGCAGCCTGTTACGGTTTCATTGGCCATTTGAAAGCTATAAATCGTGCAAAAGGTGACCAATTCGAACAAATCCAAACTTATTCTAAATGTGATGCTATTTCCGACATTTGTTGCTTTCATTCAATAAAATTTAAAAAAAAATTAAAAATTAAAGCGTTTGACTTTGTTGCAGTTTTTTTACTCACCCTGTAGTTTCGTCATATTTTGCTTTAGGATTTAAAAGAGTTTTGCTATTTTTAGTCAATTTAAAAGGGATCATTAAGAAAAGTTTGCTGTACCATCGAAAGTCCTTAGATATGAACTAGGCTATACACATTGTTCCTGAGTCGATTCATACACATACTGAGTCGATTAATGCCTGTCCGCAAGAGGCCCGTCTCCCCCATCTGTCCACACAAATGTCCAATATAAATATATATTTGTTACGGATAGAAATACTACGAATACATAGTGATTCAAGGACGCCCCGAACCGCTTTTTGATGGAATGGAATTTTCAAAAATGTACAAAAATCATATAATTTAGGCCTCTTACTCTCTCTCTCTCTCTCCCACTCTCTCTTTCCCTCTGCCAAATACAGTTCTCTGTTCATACATTTTTCCCAAACTTACTCTTTCCTTTTCTAATTATCTCTTTCCCTTATTGTGCACAATTTGTTTATTTTCTATCATCCAATAAATACAAACTTCGCTCCATGTGGCCATCCTGAAAAAAAAAAAAAAACACACACACATTACTATGTGAGTTAATCCCTTTTGCCCACATTCTTAATTGCCGTTGACATTTTACATGCACACCAACAATCGTACATACATACATAACTATGTGGTGAAAATTGATTAATTTTTAATTATTGATCAATACAGAACAGTTGTTTTTTGTTTCCTATTTAACAACGTGTTATTAATTCATAATGTGAAATTTATCATTTTTAATGTAATGCCAAGAATGTCATTAACGCGATTAATTACTAGCGGTTTGAGAAAAAAATATTCGTTTAACCCTGAAGCCGAATGCAATATTTAAAATAGAATTATAAGGGAAACATGTGAAAAGGTTTTTATGCAACAACTATTTAAATAAGGTAGGGGAAAGCCATTTAGTTATTTTTACTGTAGATGAGTTAAAGGCTAATAACTTTAATTTATTATTGATATATAGTATTGAAGTAAAAAAAAATAAAAGAAAAAACAATCAAAGCCTTTTCTGAAAGAGGGATGGCCATAAATTCCTTTATTCAAAATTAAGATATAAAGAATGTACCAAATTCTCGAACAGAGTTTCTTTTCACTTCAACAGTTGTGTCTAGCGTATACTTGTTATTTTACTTTGCATTAACATTAAAATATAACTCATACGACACCCATATCAATTCTCCTGTTAAATAGCAAAATAATACTTTTTACATTATTTTGCGACATATTTTCAAGAGTGAAGGGGACCTGAACCTAAAGTTTCAAGAAATCTCGAATAGAGAAACGATTTTTAATAACACCTAATAAACGAAATTTAGTGAACCATATCATAAGGCATTCGTACATATTGGGCAAGAATCGAATCTAAATTCGTAGGTGCTTTTTAATTACAAAACAAAACAAGTAAGCAAAGGCTATAGTCGTGCGGACCGACCATGTGATACCCTACAACACTACAATATGTTCGAATTCCCTTTACATCCAAATCCATTTTTGAAGATTTCGACCATGTGATACCCTACAACACTACAATATGTTCAAATTCCCTTTACATCCAAATCCATTTTTGAAGATTTCGTTTTTGAAATAATGCCAAAGAGCCTTGCTTTGCGATTACCCTTAGGTTTTTGACCCGGAGAATTTGGCCAATATTTACGCACCCCGTAGTGTTGTGAAGTATTCAAAACAATTGCACACAAAAGTTGTGGTCCATTTTACAGCTAAATATAATTCAATGGTCATCCAAATTGCTAGACTTCTTCTCTGTCCTCAACTCCTATGCGAAATTCCGTGTCGATTAGTTTTCAATTGTGGCCTATAGAACGACTACAAACTTAGAAAAATTTTAAAGTTTTTAGCCATTTAAACCCCTAAATGCACGTCCTAAGAACAATAGGCTTCAATTATGACCCACCTCATGCAACATTTCGTGAGGATCGAACGATAATTGCGACATACATATAATACCCTCAACACGTAGTGTTGGGGGGTGTAAAAATTTAGAAAATTTAAAATTCAAAGTTGTAAGTCAAATTGAAAAAATCGCATGCGATAAAAAAAAATATGACAAATATGGAAAAAAATGAAACAAAAGATATAACTTTTTATTGGTATGTTATCCCCCGATTTTCTTAGATTTTATTCTTTTCTGGCAGGAGACCATTCCAAATTGATGGGAGTTGTGAAAATCGGCCCAGCGGTTGTTGATTTATAAGCAGAATAAATAAGATCAATTCTTTTTCATATATATTGCACCTATTTTGCTATATATCCTATTTTTTGGCTATTAGCATCACTCTAACGATCAGAAGTGATCTTTTAGTGTATTTGTGATTTGGATGGGATTGGTTATATTCGCGGATTAGTAGAAATTTTCCTATTTTCTTACATAAAAGTTAGGCTCTATTTTACCCGCTAATTATTGTCCGATGGCCGCCCAAAGGTCTCTTCCCACTGCTAAACTCTAACACAATGCTAAATTCCGCACCGATTGATCCATAATTGCGACCTGTAAAGCAACTGCAAAATCAGGAAATTTTTTAGTTTTTGGTCCATTTCAACCCCTAAATATTATGCGATCATCTCCAAAAACAATAGCGTTCTATTCTGACCTTATCCCCACTTCCATTTTCAATTTCGTAAGGTCGGACCATAATTGCGAACTGTAGCTTGATTACAAATTAACATGGACAGACGGACGGACGGACATACATAGCTAGATCGACTCAGCTCGGCGAGCTAGGAAGATCCATATATACTTTCCTATGTGGGAAACCAATATTTCGAGGTGTTACATAATTTTTGGCCCAATCAAACTTATAATACCCCCAACACATAGTGTTGTAGGGTATAATTATATACCTCATAGAAAAAGAAAGGATTGCTCAAACAAACTTTGAGCAAACTTTGCAGATCCAAATATTTTCGTCAGTCCTGGCCTTAGGAGAGAAAATTGGCAATGTCGGCCCACTTCATCCATTATTTCCCCAAAAAATAAAATACGAAATAAGCGTCTGATTGCTTTCAAATTTTACACATACCATTATTTTTATAAACACTAGATCTGGTTAGAAATTCGCGAAATGACCACCCGACTCCTTTCAAACACTTCGCTCCCTAACATTTCGGAATCCCTACTTACGGAACATTTGTTAGGGGTGTAAACGTGGGTTTTTAAGAAATAGTTTAAGTACTTCTAGGGATATAAACGTTGATTATTAAAGTATTTTTAAGGAAATTCATGGCTAAAAACGTAAATTATCAAAATACCGAAAAAGATGTACCATTATCGGAGAACTATATGAAGAACTGAATAAAAATGGACAATATGATACCAGAAGAGATGGTAACTATTACAAAATTCAAATGCAAAATCGAAAAAGCTAGTTAAAGGCATTTTGGGACTAAATATTTTCTGAAGGTCCCTTACATTGGGCTTCTACTTGAAATTACAATTTTTCATTGGAAGAGGTAGTACCCATTTTAAACCCCAAATTTGAAATTTGAATTAATTCTAAATTTGTCTTAGATCATAAAAAACTGCTGCTTACTGCAAATTGACATATAATTTTTACTCATTAGGAATGTATATTTTTTGGTGACTGAGACCCCTTTTTTCTAGGAGTTATACACGGAGGGGTAGTTGAGGGTTGAAAATTGTTTATGCGAAAGTGACAACTTTTAAGCAATATCTTAACCCATCAGATGGAAGATCTTTAAAGGTTTTATGTCCTGGGAAAATACCTCTAAAATTCAAGATAGAATAAAGTCATTTACCTTTTCTTACTCATCGTGGCGTATGAGTATTATTTTATTCTCAATAAAGATTACTCTGTTACTCATACGACACACATATCGACTGTACACTTGTGGCAATTTATATTAGTTCAGTGTAAAGAAAATATGCTCAGTATTGATTCCCATAAAACATTTTTCTTCTGTTCTGCTCTATTTTAGTTTATAAAATCACGAATATTAAATTAAATTAAATTCTAATCTTACGATTATTACTGCAATATATCCAACAATTCCTCCTTACCACCTTAACTACCAAGAATTTGGTACTTTTCCATTCCATCGCATCCCACACCACAAACACTATAGCAAATTTCACAAATCTTTTTCGAATATTTGCTTAGTATTTACAGGAATTTCAAAACAAACTTTGCAATAATTGCAATTTTTTCATAAGGTCAAAAAGATGTTTACTTCGAATTGTTTAAAGTTCTTGCAACCGACCTCTAACCTCTTGTCGAGACCTCCAACTGCCCCCCGCCCTCCGTCTAATCAGTTGGAAATGTTTAAGTAAAAGTTTTAACTTGAAAAACATATTTAATATTTGTTCCGCAGAGTTCGCTGCAGCAACATTCATTGCAATGTTCAACATTGTGAAAATGTTTCGACATCCTTTTGCGTTTGTCAGGATATTTTCACAAGGAACCAAGTTCAGTTGAGTTGAGTTGAGTTGAGTTGAGCTGACGAAGTTGAACTCTCATTAACTGGAAATTGTTTGTGGAATTTTTATCATAGCAATTTTGTTAAAGCCAAAATCTACTCGTGCCAGCTATCTGGATAATATCTAGCGAGCATTTGTGCCGGCGGCTAACAAACACAGTAAGAAAGTAACTCAGTTCGTACGTAAATCAGTGAAGAGAAAAATTCGACAAACGTTTGTTGTTTTTGGATTTTCATATTTTTTTCTTCCGTCTTTTTCTTTGGCGTTTTTGTTATCTGCTTCTTTTTCTTCGTTAAGAATATCTGCACTTTAAACTTTGTTGGCAATCAGCTATGCCACCGAAATTTTTAGCCAAACTTTTGTACTCCAACATTCTTTAGGCAAACATTTTAAGCGTATGCCTGTATTTGGTTGGATGGTGATGGATGAGAAAGTGATTAAGTCGATTTTTTGATATTATCCAGATTTACTTTTCAGAGTATTCTGCATTTCTTAAAAAAGTAAGAAACTCAAAAAATATGGACTTCAAGCATCTTATGTTTTTTATTTTATTTATGCCTCGAATTATTTCAATTTATATTGAGTTAACGTATTTCACGTAACATCTCTCTAAGATAGATGAAGAAACATTAGGGTAGAACCAATAATTTGGAAAAAATAATTCCAGAGAGTTGTAGCAATTGATTGGCTTGAAGGGGTGGATTTTTTAAAGATTTTTTCTAGACTCCCACAAGTCCCCAAGGCGTGGATTTTTTAAAAAAATTTCTAGACTCCCACAAGACCCGAAGGCGTGGATTTTTTAAAGATTTTTCTAGACTCCCACAAGACCCGAAGGCGTGGATTTTTTAAAGATTTTTTCCAAACACCCACAAGTCCCGAAGATGTGGATTTTTTAAAGATTTGTTCTAAACACCCACAATTCCCGAAGACGTGGATTTTTTTAAAGATTTTTTCTAGACTCCCACAATTCCCAAGGCGTGAATTTTTTAAATATTTTTTCTAGACTTCAACAAGTCCCCAAGGCGTGGATTTTTTAAAAATTTTTTCTAGATTCCCACAAGTCCCCAAGGCGTAGATTTTTTAAATATTTTTTCTAGACTCCCACAAATCCCCAAGGCGTGGATTTTTTAAATACTTTTTCTAGACTCCAATAAGTCCCCAAGGCGTGGATTTTTTAAAGATTTTTTCTAGTCTCCCACAAGTCCCCAAGGAGTGGATTTTTAAAGATTTTTTTCTAAACTCCACGAAGTCCCCAAGGCGTGGATTTTTTAAAGATTTTTTCTAGACTACCACAAGTCCCAAAGGCGTGGATTTTTTAAAGATTTTTTCTAGACTACCACAAGTCCCAAAGGCGTGGATTTTTTAAAGATTTTTTCTAGACTACCACAAGTCCCAAAGGCGTGGATTTTTTAAAGATTTTTTCTAAACTCCCCTTTGTCCCAAAGGCGTGGATTTTTTAAAGATTGTTTTCTAGACTCCCACAAGTCCCCTATTCGTGAATTTTTAAAGATTTTATTCTAGACTCCCACAAGTCCCCAAGGCGTGGATTTTTTAAAGATTTTTTCTAGACTCTTACAAGTCCCCTAGACGTGGATTTTTTAAAGATTTTTTCTAGACTCCCACAAGTCCCCAAGGCGTGGATTTTTTAAAGATTTTTTCTAGACTCTTACAAGTCCCCTAGGCGTGGATTTTTTAAAGATTTTTTCTAGACTCCCGCAAGTCCCCAAGGCGTAGATTTTTTAAAGATTTTTTCTAGACTCCCACAAGTCCCCAAGGCGTGGATTTTTTAAAGATTGTTTTCTAGACTCCCACAAGTCCCCTAGGCGTGAATTTTTAAAGATTTTATTCTAGACTCCCACAAGTCCCCAAGGCGTGGATTTTTTAAAGATTTTTTCTAGACTCTTACAAGTCCCCTAGACGTGGATTTTTTAAAGATTTTTTCTAGACTCCCACAAGTCCCCAAGGCGTGGATTTTTTAAAGATTTTTTCTAGACTCCCACAAGTCCCCAAGGCGTGGATTTTTTTAAGATTTTTTCTAGACTCTTATAAGTCCCCTAGGCGTGGATTTTTTTAAAATTTTTTCTAGACTCTTACAAGTCCCCTAGGCGTGGATTTTTTAAAGATTTTTTCTAGACTCCCACAAGTCCCCTAGGCGTGGATTTTTTAAAGATTTTTTCTAGACTCCCACAAGTCCCCTAGGCGTGGATTTTTTAAAGATTTTTTCTAGACTCCCACAAGTGGTTTTTTATAGATTTTTTTCTAGGGTAGTCTCAAAGGCGTATTTTTTTAAAGATTTTTTTCTAGACTACCCTAAGTCTCAAAGGCGTATTTTTTAAAAGATTTTTTCTAGACTCCAACAAGTCCCAAAGGCATAGATTTTTTCCAGACTACCCTAAACCTCAAAGGCGTAAATTTTTTAAAGATTTTTTCTAGACTGTCATAAGTCTCTAAGGCGTGGATTTTTTAAAGATTTTTTCTCGAATCCTACAGACACCAAATGGATTTTTTAAAGATTTTTATAGACTCCTACAGACACCGAAAGCGTGGATTTTTTAAAGATTTTTATAGACTCCTACAGGGTCCGAAAACGTGAATTTTTTAGAAAACGTGAAAATATAGATTTTCAAAAGATTTTTTATAGACTCCTACAGGGTCCGAAAACGTGAATTTTTTAAATATTTTTATAGACTCTTACAGTGCCCGAAAATATAGATTTTCAAAAGATTTTTTATAGACTCCTACAGCCCCGAAAATGTGACTTTTTTTAGAGATTTTTATAGACTACTAAAGGCCTCAAAGGCGTGGATTTTTTTTTAAATGTTAAGGAAACCCTCCACCCTAATGTCAACTACACAATATCCTTTTGGTTTTATAATTAAACGATTAACTTAATCTTCTGTTGTGTATGAATGTGTATATGTGTTTGTGTGCACCAAAGTAAACACAACACAGCCGCTGCTCCCTGTATAGAAGATACCACAAACACCATAAATATTTTTCGCGAATAAAAACGGTTTGGGATAGAATTACTAGCACTTAAGCATAAAGCGTTTCTCTACAGAGTATAGCCATACAGCTTATGTTTGGTATATGAACATAAAAAGCAAAAGCGAAAAAGAAAACACACAGACTACCCTCCAATTGAGTTCATTCAGTAATACCACTCATATCAATAGGCCCTCAGATAATATTGCTATTATAAAGCGTGTGGTTATTTTCTCCCGCTGCACAGCACGCCATGGTGATTGAGATTATTTTAATTTAGTATTTCCTAGCCTTTGTGAATTATACAATAAAAAGAGAGCGCCTATCCGGAATATGCGATAATAAGAAATTTAGCTCGTTAATATAACATTGGATTATCAGAGATCAAGACACTCTGTTGGGCCTTCGTGCGTGTGTTAAGTGGTCTACCAAAATATAGGCACATGCCGGAATTTATGTACATCGAATTAGCGGTAAATAAAATCGCTGGGCAAACAACAATAATCCCAATTAATTGAAGTGTCACACACAATGAAATTTATATTTGGTTAGATTAAATTAAAAGCGGATATCGGGGAAGAAAAAGTTCACATGATTGGCGGAGGAAATTAACAGGTTAGGTAATGATAAAGAACATTTTATAATCAAGTTCTTTCAAAATAGTTAGATGTGATGCGATGTGTTAAATTATGATATTCATTTCGGAAAAAATCTACTCAAATAGCTAAAGTAATTTAGTTTTAAAAAGTATGAAGCTCGATATTTTGCCTGGGATGCTTGGTATTTAAAATCGTTTTTATCGTTTCATGCAACTTCTGATATTCGATTTTTGCGATCATCAGTCCCCAACCAAATAAATTAGCATCAATTTGATATGTCGGCTTCTCATTAGGTAGAATTTCATTTCAGAATAATTTACATAAGATTAAGTGTTTTTATAGCTCTTATGTAACTGTGCATTCAGATTTTCAGTATTATAAATATTTCCGGCACAATTGACATTTAAGTTTTTTTTTGTGACAGAATTTTTTCAAAAAGGTTTAGATATAGGCCCACTAGTTGGTAAAAATTAAAAAAATTAAATAAAAAATAAAATTCCATATTACGATACTTTATTTTTTCAATATTTTTACGAAATCAGCAGTTATTCAAGATTTAGGGATTAAGGGGGAGATTTCCTTCGCAAAAATATCTTCACATGTGTATGTTCGTCCGCCAAAATTTATATTATCTATTTTAGATTTCTCGACATCGATCGTTTTCAGGTATTCGTAAGGTCTTTATATTGACATTTAAAAAATGGAAAGAAAAAATACTTACAAAAATTTTTGAAGTCCTAACGAAAATTTTCAAATGAATGAACAACAATTTAGTATTTTAACAGGTTTTTCCACAAACCCCAAATTTAAGGGATTTTAATGAAGAGTATTCAACAATAATTAAAGTTTTAAGATGCTAAAATGTATAAATAGTTCATCCCGGACTAATTTCCAACCTATTTATACCCTACAACACTATGTGTTGGGTGTATTATAATTTTGATTGGGCCAAAAATTATGTAACACCTCGAAATATTGTTCCCCAACAAAAGAAACTCTATATAGATCTTCCTGTTATGGATCTTCCTAGCTTATCCGATCTAGCTATGTATGTCCGTCCGTCTGTCCATGTTAATTTGACGCTAATCACGCTACACGCCGCAATTATCGACCGATCCCCACGGAATTGGAAATGAAGGTGGAGTTAGGGTCAGAGTAGAAGCCTATTGTTTTTGGAGATGATCGTAAAATATTTATGGACCAAAAACGGAACAATGTCTTGATTTTGCTGTTGCTCTGCAAACAATTATATACCAATTTTGCATGGAGTAAGAGTTTAAGGCTGGGCAGACGCCTACTAATTTGGACGGTCTTCGGGCAAAATTTATTAAAAAAAAATATTTTTTTTTTTTTTTTTTGTAAAAAATGCAAAATTTTCCGCTAAACCGGGAACATTTTTAAAACAGCCCAAATCACAATTACATTAAATGGTAACTTTTGACCGTTATAGTGATGCTGAAAACCTAGTTATGGGCTAGAAGTCTGATTCTTATAAATCTCACCAATTCGGAATGGTCTCTTGCCAGAAAAGGATAAAATATAAGAAAATCGAGTCGAAAAGAAGTAAATATTTTTTGTTACATTTTTTCAATTTTTGTCATATTTTTTTATCGCATGCGATTTTTATACTAAACCACAAGGTGGTCAGGGTATTATGTCTTTGTGTATTTGTTTGTAACAGGCAAAAGGAAACGAGATAGACCCATAGATCCCTTTGATGATTTGCATAGAATCACATTCTGATTTGATTTATGCATGTCCGTCCGTCTGTCCATGTATTTTTGTAAACAAAGTACAGTTCGCATTTTTTGCCCTATCCAGATGAACATTTTCACAAATCATTTGTTTGGCCCAAGGACGAACCCTATTGAAATCGGTCAAAATTTAGATATAGCTCCCATATATATCTTCGTCCGATTTGCTTTTTCTGTGCACCAAACGTGTAATATCAGCCCGACTATTATGGAATTTTGCACATACACCCAAATTAGGCCTGAAAATATGTATGCCAAATTTGATCGAAATCGGTTCAGATATAGCCATAGTTCCCATATAAATTGTGCATCCGATTTGTTATTTTTGTCCTTCGCAGCCGTAATATGCACTTTGTATCAACAATATTTGGGGAAATATATCAAATACAGTTCAGAAATATATTTGCTAAATTTTATCGAGATCGGTTCAGATTTGGATATAGCTCCCATATATAACTTCGTCCGATTTACATTTATTGTGCACCAAACGTCTAATATTTGCCCAAATGGGATGGAATCTGTCGCTTACGACCGAATTGAGTCTAGAAGTAAGTATGTCAAATTTGGTGAAGATGGGTTCAGATATTGCTATAGCTCCCATATATACTGTTCATCCGATTTGTTATATTTTTTACCCACAGCCGTAATATACACTGATGATATTTAGGGAAATATATCAAATACAGCTCAGAAATATCTTTGCCAAATTTTATCGAGATCGGTTCCGATTTGGATATAACTCCCATATATATATTTATCCGATTTCAAATTAATTGTGCACCAAATGGGCAATATAAGTCCGAATTTAAAAGATACAAATGCTTCCGCATATTTAGTCTTTTGAACTTTAAATTATAATTATAATCATAGCGCGTATGATTGAATTCTCCCATAAAAACTTTTAATTGTTATGCGAAGCTCTACTAAATTAGCAAAGTGGTGTAGGTGTGTGGTCCGTTGGATTTAGCAGTAAAATGGGTAACATCAGGGTAGGGCTCAATGACCAAATGGAGTTGGACATTAAAAGGATTCCAAAATATTTTAGTGTTACAGGGTATCACATAGTCGGCCCCGTACGACCATAGCCTTTGCTTACTTCCTAAATATTAAGCTAGTACTATTAAATCCACTTTGCACAAGCCAGTCTAGCCAATGACTGTGATTTTATAAAAAAAAGTTAAAAAGTACCAGCCGTGTTTGCCGACAGATGTAAACCTTCGGAAAATGTTTGACTTATCTCAGGATTACTCAAGGATTTGAACCTCTATGGAGTTTGACCCGACGGAAATGGCAAATATTGTCAATTTCGTATCGGACCTAAATAAATATGATATTAATATTAAGACGTTCCAGGTTTGGACTATATTGGTTACTTCCTTATATTTATATGGGATATGTGATAATTTGTAGAAAATGGTTTTATGTGCGTGAGGTACCAGATATAGGGCCGAAGTATTCCATTTTTAAAATTGCAAGTAAATCGAACATTTATATCCAATTTTATGCAAAATCATAAATTTCATATTCAACTCAGGTTTCTGGTTGAGAAAAATATTTAGATATACCAAGTTATGAAGAATCACTGAGAAAATTGAAATTAAAAAAAAGAAAATTGTGACCCTTTGTGGGTGAGGTACCAGAAGAGTTTCGCATGTATATATCATCTTCACAACAGGTCTTGCATTAGCAAAAATGTTTGTAGGTGTGAAATTAGAAGAGATTTGGATGCTTATTTCGTTTTCTTTAAGCGTTTTGTTTTTCAAAATCTTGAAACCTATGCGAGGGTGGTATCAGAGGAAATGGTCCGATTTCTACCATCTTTAAAACATATATTGTATTGATGGAAATATTGAGATGTATGAAGTCTGAATGGAATCTGGTGTTAATTTGACGTTATATGAGCTTCATGGATATACAAAATATTGACTCTTTTTGGGGAAAATAGCAGAACGAGTGGACCAACATATCCCATCTTCACAGCAGGTATTGTGTTAATAGAAATAATGGGATGTGTAAAATGTGAAAGGAACTGAATGCTTATTTCGCGTTATATAACCAACATGGATATTCAAAATTTCGACCTTTTGTGGGGCAGGTACCAGAAGGAGTGGACCGATAAAATCCATCTTATGCCATGTTTTCGTTAGAACTTTTTGTAGGTGTAAGTAATGGGTATGACAATTTAAATCCAAATCCAGTGGGTTAACCCTCATATATATAAATGTACTATTAGCACCAGGTATTGAGTTTATAAAAATATTGGGATGTGTGAAATTTTAAGGCAATCGGATTCTTACTTCACATATTATTCAAATATTCAAAATATTGGTCCTTGTGGGGGAAGCAATTGATAGAGTGGACCGATATTATTCTTTTTTGCACCTGACCTAGTACTGACGCAAATATTAGGATTTGCAAAGTTGGAGTAAAATTGGATTATTGCTTCTCTTTCTGTGCAGAAAATATATGGTTTTGAAAATTTCGACCATTTGTGGGGGAGGTACCAGAAGGAGTGGACCGATGTAGTCCATCTTAATACTAGACCTTGAGTAAATAAAATTATTTGGATGTGAAGATAATCGGACTCTTACATCACATTTTATAAGAGTTGTAATTATTCAAAATTTTGACCCTTTGTGGGGGAGATACTTGATGGAGTGGACCGATATTATCCATTTTCGCACCTGACCTAGCACTGACGCAAATAGTTTGCGTCACTTTCAAACTTGAAAACTTTCTTCTCGTTTCCCTTTCTGTGCAGAAAATATATATTTTTTAAAATTCCAACCTTTTGCGGGGGTGGTACCAGAAGGAGTTTACCGATATTGCCCATCTCCGAACTCGATTTAAGTTTTACAAAAATATTACGATATACCAAGTTTGGACCAAATCGGATACTCCCTTCGAGAGTTATCGTGCCCACCAGCCAGACAGACAGACATACGGGTGGACGAACGGACATCGCTAGATCGACTCCAAATGTCTGGAAACGGATTTGTTCCAAAGAGATCTAGTGCCGAAAACCTTTATTTCGACTAGGCACCTTTTGACCTTATCAAATGATATATACCCTAGCTATATGGCTGAGGTTATAAAAATTGGAAGAGGGCGAAACTTCCCACTTTATTTGGGATACTTTGGGCAAATTTTGGTAAATTTTCAAATTGCCATTAAATGTACCATATGGTGCCCTGTGTAATTGGGAAGAGGTTTAATAATGATCTGTTATTTTATTTTGTTAACTATCGTTAACGAATTAGTGGTCACTGCTGCTTAATAGTCCTTGAAAAAAAAAAATACAGAATATCTCTTTTAATCCTTTGATGTTGTGGTCTTCCCTTTACTGAAAAATATGTTAAATAGAATATGTTACTGCCTTACATTTCTTAACCTTGTTTTGACTTTTCTTTAGCATAATTTGGTAACTTACAACCTATTTTCATAATTTTTTTTCCTTGACTACTGAATAAATATGATTAAATGGTCTGGTATCTTTGAAATAAACAGGTCCGAAAAGACCACTTATCATTAGTGGCTATGGCAAAATAGAGCTTAATATTATGTTTTTTTTTTCTTTTTCATTTTTGTTATTATTTTCATCTTCAAATTTATTTTTCATTAAAAATGAACCATGACCCTCGAACAGGGCTTATTTATGGTGTTTGCCCCGCTTTGCGCTATTCCCTATTTTAAACACTTCTGTCAATATGCCTTTGGGGCATACAAACAATTTAGGGGTCATTCTCTAGCAACGATTTAGTTTCGAAGGATGGTTGATTTTATTACGACTTTATTTTATTTTTTGTTTTGTGCGTTGAGGAGGCCTGAGTGTTTATTTTGTTTGCCCAACCATTTCCTTTTGTATATATTTTTTGGTGTTGTTGTCGTTGTTGTTATCCTGTCTTGTGGCTACCAGTCGCTAGCATTCGATTTTACTCAATTTTCTTTTTTGCATTTCCTTCGGCTCTTTGTTAAACTTTTACTACATTTATCATGTTTTTCATAGCCACAGGAACTTTGTTGTTAAGTAGTTCCCTCCCCCCCACCATCCACCATTTCTGGTGATGGTGTCCGTTTGCGTTTGCTGTTATTTATCTCCCGGTTCGTCCTGTTTGCATTGCCTGCTATATAATACTTGTGATTTATTTTGTACGCATAAAAAAGTTTCAGTTGTAATGTCTGTTTATTTTGAGTGAGTTGGCGGATTTTTGCCTATTATTGCGGGCCATGCTGTTGGTTGGCTACTGCCACGGGTAGAAGTCAAGGTAGTTATGGTTGGGAATCCGTTTTATTTTATTTATTTTTTTTTTTTTTGACGGTTCGGTCCTTTGGCATGTGGCAATGATACTGGCAAAATGTTTTCACACACAAACACAACGACATACAACGAATGAAACATCTTTAATGATATTTGTTAAGTCAAGGTATTGTTCATGGCTTGCAAGGCATCGTGGAAAAAAATTTCCCAAAAGTCTGGAAGATTAAGTTTGCCTACCAGAAAAATAAAAGTAATTGAACGTTAAGAGTTAAACGACAGAGGGAAAGAAATGTTGCCTTAAATTCAATGTATTTACCCTGAATTTGGGAGATTTTATATGAAAGAAATAAAGAAAGAATAATTTTCGCTATATTTTTTTAAGGAATAACTCATTACTTTGAATGTACAGGTAATTAGAAGGTTGTTTATTTGGTAGGTTATTTGGCTTATGTAGTCAATTTTTTGCTGGGATTCCATTATTGGATAAAAGAACTAATTGTAGCTAATTATGTTCTACGCCACATAGTGGTAAGGGTATTATGTCTTTGTGACTTAGTTTGCATCATGTTGAAGGAAGCGAGATAGACCCACAGTGGCTTTTGAGGATATTCATAGAATCTCTTTCTGTTTTTGAAACTATTGAAATTGGTGATAATCGAATCAGATTTAGATATAGCTCCAATAATATACTCAAACGTTTTCGGGTAAATTGTACACATAATGACCACGTGACCTGAATTTTGGAACCTCCGACAAAATTCAGTCTAGAAGCAAGTACGTGGAATTAGGTGAAAATCGGTTCAGATATAGCCATAGCTCCCATATATATAGGGTGAGATGACAAAACTACAACTAACTTCAGACTGCTGGAATTTCTAAGCCAAGTGTCCGACAGCTGATAAAATTATTCCAGTGACAGCTCATTACATTGTTTACAAACGTACAAAAGCATTTTGGTGAGAATTTTCCAGAAAAATGTTATTCGTGACGGAATTCAAGTGTGATTTCTTTATATTTGGCTGGAAAACCACAAGTGGCTATCATTAGAGCACTCCATCATTAAAATGTGAATAAATCTTTTGTGTCTCGTACAATCGCTCATTACCGTGATACTGGTAGCGTAGCCCGACGTCAAGGAAGTGGACGGAAGAAAACAGCAACATCATCAGAAATGGTTCGAAAAATAAACAAGCGACTTGATCGAAATCTGGCTCGTGAGCTGAACATATCGCAATATTCCATACGGCATTATTAAAAAATTAACTCTGGGTAAAACCATTTAAATTCCAAAAAGTGAAAGAACTTACACCGCAACGGAAAGAAAATAGACTCAAAAGAGTTAAAGAGTTGTTTTGCTTGACCAAAAATGGTGATCTGCCGTTGTCGTAGTCCAGCAGTTGGTAAAATAAAAACAAAATGATCTTGTTTACTTGCCAAAGAGGTCAGCTGAAGATGTGCACCTTCGGTTGGCCACCAGAACTCAAGCGACGGCCATGGTGATGGTGTGGGCGGCCATAACAGACAATGGTCGTTCTCCGCTCGTATTAATCGACCGTGGCATCAGAATAAATGCCGAATATTATCGCGAAAATATTCTGGAGGGTGTATTAAAGCATTGGGCACGCAAACATTTTGGCCGCAGACCTTGGACATTTCAACAGGACTAAGCAGCATCGCACTCAGCACGCGCCAATCAAGAATGGTTATAAAATAAGGTTCCTCGCTTCATTTCCACCGCTCAATGGCCACCAAAATCTCCGGATACCAATCCATTGGACTCTTGTGTCTAGAGTATATTGGAAAGCAAGGTTGGCACTAAAAAATAACAAAGTGTCGAACACCTCCAGCAAGCGCTTCGCCGGGAATGGGCCATAATACCGCAGACCAATTTTCGGGTAGCGTGTGATGGTTTCATTGGCCGTTTGAAGGGCATAATTCGTGCCAAAGTTGACCAATTCGAAAAAATCTAAACTTATTCTAAAATTCGATGCTATTTCCGACTTTTTTGCTTTCATTCAATAAAATTAAAAAAATCAAAAATCATGGCGTTTGACTTTATTGTAGTTTTTTTATCTCACCCTGTATATGTTGTATCAGCCCAAATTGGATAGATTGTTTCATATTCAACCGTATTTTTTCATTGGGCCTACAAAGCCTCAAATTTGTGAAAAATCCATACAGAGTTGGATATAGCTCCTGAATTGTGACTTCTCTAAAGCCATGATACGCATAAAAATAAGGTTCATAATTGGTATTATCTACTTTACATAAATAGCCAAAATAAACATTTTTTTGTTACGGGAGCTCTACTTAATACGCATATCGTATAGTCAGCCCGCCCAACTTTTAACCTTTCCCTACTGGTGTAAAAATAGGCAATTATACCAATTGTGGATATTTTGGTGTTTACCTGCATTCGCCTACGAAAAATAATAACATTTTTCATCATAGGCTGAGACCCCATATTCATAAAATTTAATTTAAGGTCGAATATAAGATACAAAATGAAAAAAAAAATATTTCTTTACTTGTTCTGAATCCTATCATTTCTTCTACCATTTGTAACCGGCAAGCGTCTTCATGAGACATACTAACATCCACACCGTAACCCTTTACTTTAACCTTTACACTTCCTTATGCTATGTGCATTTCAATATGAATCCCCTGCAGCTGCTGTTCCCTGTGTATTTCTCTCTCACTCTCTTTCTCTCTCTCTCTCTCTATATATCTCTCTCTCTCTCTCTCGCTACCAGCACCACATGAAGAAAATGCTGTGCACAAAGAAAATGTTGGACAATTATAAAATTCATTAAGTTAAAGGACACTTTTGCGGTGTAATTAACAATGAAAAGTATCATATTTCATTAAAATAGCTCCGACTAAATTAATTGTCCACACAAAGAAAATGGCAGAGGACAAATGCATAAAAAGCTGTTGCTTGAGTGAGCAACAAAATTCGTCGCCGTTCCTCCCATCCCCGTTGCCGCATATCAAAGGACTATCTTTGTAACTTTAATTCTTAAAAATGCCATAAAAAGTGCGTTTTTGATTTTGATGATATCGTTGGTCTTGTGTTAAGTTGTATCATAAAAACTGGAATTTATAGTGTGGTTCAGGGTGATAAATCAAAGTTTAAAGTTAATTTACCAAATTTGGTAGCAGAAGCCACAAACATCATACGTTGTTATTCTAAGAACTAAACAATTGTCAAACTAGACATATGCACACTCATCAGGAAATATCAACAATGTTTAACCGATTCTTTGTGACAACATTGTGGCACAAGCTATAAAAGAGTCGAGTCACCCAATTTTTAACATGGACATGACATTAGAAGTAAGTATTTTATAAACTGACACCATGACTCAATGGCTTATTTCACGTAAGTAACAAGTAAAAAAGCAATTCAGAGCCATCAGGACAAACTTTTAATAACCTCCAGCTTTTGCAATGTAAAACTGTGAAAATATGTCTATATGTAAAGAGATCTAGTTTTCGAACGGTGCGTATTTTTTCTGTTATTAAAAAGGGGGTAAAATCATCATCTAAATACGGAAGATCGGGTAACGTTCTACGAAAATCTGGGCCGGTATAAAAAGTTTCCACAAGGGTGAAGTAAGGGGGTGAGCTGATAACCATTATGAACTTCAAATACCAAATTACAAACAGTTACATTAAAAAATGTGGCTTAAATCTTCAGAATACGAAATATCAGGAGCTTCCGTGATAGTACGAGAAGGTGGTCATGTTTAGAAAGTTTTTTGTCATAAAATCTCCAATTATCAAATTTGAAGCGGTTGCGTGCATAATGTGGATTGAATAGTCAAAAGTTTATCAATTATAGGGAGGTACCGTTGTATCGGTTCCTAATGAAAACGTATACAATTATCCACCTGAGAATGTGGTATGTATTGCCAACCCCTGCTTTCGCTCAACCCCAACAAATCCGTATAAAAATTAGTCTAAAATCATGATAATATGGCACTTATATATTAGGGGGCTACCACTATATAAGTGCCATATTATCATGATTTTCATGATTTTAGACTAATTATACCCTACACCACAAAGGGGTCAGGGTATTATGTCTTTGTGCATTTGTTTGTAACAGGCAAAAGGAAACGAGATAGACCTATAGTTCCTTTCGATGATCTGCATAGAATCACTTTCTGAGTTGATTTATGCATGTCAGTCCGTCTGTCCGTCCGTCCGTCTGTCCATGTATTCTTGTGAACAAAATGCAGGTCGCATTTATTATCCGATTGAGATGAAACTTTGCAAACAACATTTGTTTGGCCCAAGGACGAACCCTATTGAAATTGGAGATGATCGGTAAAAATTTAGATATAGCTCCCATATATATCTTCGTCCGATTTGCCTTATTATGAAATTTTGCACATACAACCAAATTAGGCCTGAAAATGAGTATGCCAAATTTGATCGAAATCGGTTCAGATATAGCTATAGCTCCCATATATATTGTTCATCCGAATTGTTATTTTTGTCCTCCGCAGCCGTAATATGCACTCTGTAAGAACAATATTTGGTGAAATATATCAAATACAGCTCAGAAATACCTTTGCTAAATTTTATCGAAATCGGTTCAGATTTGGATATAGCTCCCATATATAACTTCGTCCGATTTACCTTTTATTGTGCACCAAACGTCTAATATTTGCCCAAATGGGATGGAATTTGGCACATACGACCGAATTTAGTCTAGAAGGTAGTATGCCAAATTTGGTTAAGATTGGTTCAGATATAGTTATAGCTCCCATATATATTGTTCATCCGATTTGTTATATTTGTTACCTACAGCCGTAATATGCACTCCGTAACAACGATATTCAGGGAAATAAATCAAATACAGCTCAAAAATATCTTTGCCAAATATTATCGAGATCGGTTCAGATTTGGATATAGTTCCCATGTATATCTTTATCTGATTTCAATATAAAAATCCATAAAAACTTTTAATTATTAAGTGGAGCTCAACTAAATTAGCAAAGTGGTGTAGGGTATCATAAAATCGGCCCGCCCGACTTTAGGACTTTCTTTACTGGTTTTTATACGGATTTGTTGGGGTTGAGCGAAAGTAGGGGTTGGCACGCGGATCTACCCAGATAATTATCTACCAAAGAAGGCGGACCTTTCCATTGAAAAATCTGATTAAATTGGCTAAATATCGAATAATTAAAGACAGTTTAAATTTGATGTGGATCCCAAACAACTTAAAAAAAATCGCCAGTGCACAGTGTTTCAAAATCGTAATTTCTTGTTCAAAATATTTTCACATAATTTTATTTGTGGTGTTTTCCAACTCTTTTAAACTATACGTCACACTGTTGTTCAGGGTATTACGTTTTTGTGCATTTATTTGAAAACATGCAGGTGGGATCGAAAAAAGACCCAGGGAATGGAATTCCCTTCCCTTTTATTATACGTATTTTAATTGTTGTACTGCAAAATATAAATATGTATTTACACTTTTACAAAAATTCGAAGACTTAATCGTTGTAATTTGTTTTCTGTCATTTTTTGACATGTGTTTAATATGCACACAACTCACATTAAAGAAATTACATACCTCAGAATAATTAGCCACATTTGGAAGAGCTGTGTAATGAAGTGGAAAAATATGATTCTTAAAATATTTCATAAATTTATAAATTCTACTACAATTTAAAAGTGTAATTTAAATCTTAAAGTCTTTAAGAATTTCATTTTGTGTACAACAATAATGAACAACATTTTTGCCCAACAGTTTTGAACAAGTATACTTTGAATACTTCCAAGAAATTTAACAACTTCAGTGGTATATATTAATAATTAATTAGTTAATTATGCATGCACAGTTATAAGTCCACAAAAAACTTTTAACTTAACTTTTTATACCCTACAACACTATGTGTTGTGGGTATTTTAAGTTTGATTGGGCCAGAATTTATGTAATACTACGAAATATTGGTTTTCCATATAGGAAAGTATATATGGATCTTCCTATCTCGCCGAGCTGAGTCGATCTAGCTATGTATGTCCGTCCGTCTGTCCGTCTGTCCATGTTAATTTGTAATCACTCTGCAGGTCGCAATTATGGCCCGATCTTCATGAAATTTAGAATGGAGGTGGGGCTAGAGTCAGGATAGAACCCTATTTCTTTTGGAGATGCAGTAGCTATATAGGTCGCAATTATAGACCAATTGGTGCGGAATTTCGCATGTAGCTAGAGTTTAGGGCGGGGAAGAAGCCTACCAATTTGAGTGGTCATCGGATAATATTTAGCGGGTAAAATAGACCATATCTTTTTTGTTGAAAAAATTCAACATTTTTCATTAAACCGCGAATATTTTAAATCCCGGCGAAATCACAGAGCCATGACAAGGTTACTTCTGATCTTTATACTGAGGTTAACATCCTACAAATCGGATATATAGCAAAATATGTGCGATATATATGTTTATCAAACAAGATATGCTTGAAAGATCTCATATATGTCTAGAACGGCTGAACTGATTTCGACAGTTCTCATTAATTAAGAATGGCCTCTTGGCAGGAAAGAAAAAACGTCTAAAAAATCGCAAAAAATATCTCTCTAAAGATGAAAATATTGATTTTGTAATATTTTCTAATATTTTTTCCATTTTGTCATATTTTTGGCATATTTTCATTTTGAATGAAACATTTGGTAATATTTCTACAGCTAACAAAACTAAGTAGTTAGGATATCAGGATATCATATACAGATCGCATTTATGGCCCGATCCTTACGAAATTTTGCATGGGGATAAGATGAGGGTCAGAATAGAAGCATACTCTTTTTGGAGATGATCGCCAAATATTTAGGGGTTGAAATGGACCAAAAAACTGCAAAATTGTCTGCAGGTCGTAATTATCGCCCGATCTTCACGCACATTTGAATCCAAATCCAAGCAGTTTTGGATGGCCATCCAAAAATATTCAATGTGTGAAATAGTTTGCCAACTTTTGTAGACAAAATACGAAAAGGTCCATTCTAGTGACTTTTTGGAGAATTCACAAATACAGGAAAAACGCACTTCTGACGATTTCGTTAACGCTGATTTCGTTGAATATATCTGTATCTCATATAGATGCGTTTCAGTCAAAAACCAATAATAAATGTTAATCTTTTGCCACTTCTGAGAGATTATAGGTCTTTGGGAAATATTGGTTTCAGATCTCGGAAGACGATTTAAGTGCAACATCTACCGATAAATTGGAAATGAGCAAATTAGTTTAAGTTGCTATTATTCGAAAATTGGAGAACGAAACCTGATGGTTTTCTTTTATTATTTGTCACAATATTTTGTGGAATGCTTTCGAGTATCTCGCCTATATAAAATGTATCATTTATTATAGTGTTGTAGGGTATTCAACTGTCGGCCCCGCTCGACTGTAGCCTTTGCTTACTTGTTTTTAATTAAATTTTGATTTGACTGCAAAAATTGAAATAAAAACTGAAATAAATTTTGACGTTTTAGTCGATGAAAAAAAACTCTAAAATATTAAAAATAGAATCAAAAAACATAATGAGGATTGGCAATTTGGAAAATTCAAAAAAAAAGTTTAAAATATATTTTAAAATATATTTTTAAACCGACTGTAGGGAGTTACCCTTATATTGGGGTCTATATTAGGGCGGGACCTGAATAGGCCATTACAATATTCAAATACGAAACTTTAAAAAAATCCGGTAAATAATGTCGTAAAAATATCAAAATACCGAATATAGGGAGGCATCGTTATATGGTGGCTTTACGGATACCAGTAGTGGAATTCTCTAACTAATATTTTGAGACGCTAAAAAAGACGGTAAAATAAAAATGGTTATAATTTCGGCAATTAACGAAATTTGTCGATAAGTTAGCCACAAACTCAAAGTACTTGCTAAGACCTATCGATAGATACCAATTTGGTCAACCTTAACTAATTTTCTATATCAAAATTTTGGGTTTGAAATTTACCGACTTTTGTCGGAAACTCAACAAATGAGTTAGAGAATTGCACTACAGGACCAGCATAGACAATTTTCTGTCAGCACGAAGTGCTAATACGAAATTTGAAACAATTCCAGTGAATAATTTCGCAAAAATAATCAATATAA
The DNA here is from genome assembly GCF_030504385.1 of Musca domestica. Lineage (NCBI taxonomy): Eukaryota > Metazoa > Arthropoda > Insecta > Diptera > Muscidae > Musca > Musca domestica. Next base: position 4,295,419 of record NW_026712362.1, read on the forward strand.
CGAGCATAGAGAGGTATCTATATATGGGTGCTATGCGAGAACGAGGACCTGTATGGTCACTGGCTGTAATACCTATTAGGAATTTACAATACGAAACTTAACAAAAATTCCGATGAGTACCGTCAGAAAAATCATTAAAATACCGAATATAGAGAGGCGCCGTTATATTGGGGCTATACGAAAATGTAGCTCAGTCCATTACGAACTGCAGATGCGAAATATGAAACAATTCCGGTGAATAAAGTCGCTAAAATAATCGAATCGAATTGTTATATGGACCTATACGAAGAAGTGGACTTGTAAATGCAATTTTTGTTATTGCGAAGTGCAAATACGAGATTCGAAACGAAATTTTGGTGAATAATATCGCTGAAATCATCAAAATACCGAATATAAGGAACTACTGTTATATGGGGACTATGCGAAGACGTGGACCAACATTGCTAATTTTCAAAACCTGCAGACCAAACACACATCTGAGTAAAATTTTATCACTTCAATTCGTTCGGAAGCTAGAGTGATTTCCACAGAAGGACAGACGGGGTGACAACGTGGACTAATATTGCTAACACACATCTGACCTATGCAGACCAAACACACATCTGAGTAAAAATTTATCACTTCAATTCGTTCGAAAGCTAGAGTGATTTCCACAGAGGGACAGACGGGGGGACATCGTAAAATCGAAATAGAATAGTGTAGGGTCTAAAATATATATTTCGAGGTATTACAAACGGAATAACATACTCAATATACCCTCAATACTATGGTGGAGGGTATAAACAAAACAAGTAAGCAAAGGCTATAGTCGTGAGGGGCCAACCATGTGATATCCTACAACACTACAATATGTTGGAAGACCCCTTATGCCCCAATCCATTTGGAGTACTAGGTTTTCAAATAATATCATAGAGCATTGCCCAGATGTTTCCCTTTGGTTTTTGTCCGGGGGCGTTTGCCCTAAATTTGCGCATTCCGTCGTGCTTTTTGGTATTCAAAACAATTTCACACGAAAGTTGTGGTCCATTTTATAGCTTAATATAATCCAATGGTCGTCTAAAATGCTAGACTTCTTCCCTGTCGTTAACTCTCTCCTTATGCAAAATTCCGCCTCGATTGGCTTCCAATTTAGACCTGTAAAGCGACTGCAAAATCAGGAATTTTTTTGGTCCATTTGAACCCGTAAATGTACATCTTCTTACATGGTGGTACATCTTCTTACGTTTTTGAGGATTGGATAATAATATAATACCCTCAAACTTTAGAAAATGTACAATTGAAAATTTGAAGTGAAATTGAAAAAATCGCATGCGATAAAAAATATGACAAAAATTTAAAAATTGTAACAAAAATATTCCCTTTTTTGTGGCATAGTTTTAAGTGATTTTCTTAGAATTCTTCTTTCGAGAGACCATTCGGAATTGTGAAAATCAGTCTAGCTATTGTTGGCTTATAAGCAGAATAACTAAGATCTATTTTTTTTACATATATATTGAAACTATCCTGCTATATATCCCATATCTTGGCTATCGACATCGCTCTAATGGTCAGAAGTGACCTTTTAATGTATTTGTGATTTGGCCGGGATGAAAAATATTAGCAGTTTAGTGGACATTTTCGTATTTTCTTACCTAAAAGTAAGGGTCTATTTTACAAACTAAATATAGTCCGATGACCGTCCAAATTTGTAGGCTTCTGCCCTAAACACTAACTTCATGCAAAATTCCGCGCCGATAATTGTGGCCTCTAGAGCAATTGCAAAATTAAGAAAATTTTTCTGATTTCTGTCCTTTTAAACACCACCTCCATTTTCAATTTCGTGAGGACCGGCCATAATTGCGATTACAAATTAACATGGACCGACGGACGTACATACATAGTTAGATCGATTCAGCTCGGCGAGATACAAACATAGTTTCCTATGTCAGAGACCAATAATTCGAGGTGTTACACACTTTTTGGCTCGCAAACTTATAATACCCCAACACATAGTGTTGTAGTGTATAATAATAATTATATCTCCCTTTTCGTAGATCTAAAAATAACACAATTCAACTTCGCTGTAAAGGGTGTGAATCTATCAACTCTATTGAATTTTTAACTGTTTTTCTCCTCTTATAAATACATACACATATATTTGTTTACCACTTTTCTTATTTTCCTAAGAATACCAAATTGAATTCAGATTATGGGCTCAACTCTAACCGCATGTCTATAAATAAAAATTTCATCGAGCAAAAAAAAAAAAAAAAAAAAACAATAAAATCTGTAAAAAATAAACAGACAGAAAACATCTTAAATACTTTGAAAACAATTTTGCAAGCAAATGCGTCATAAATTTTGTAACTCGCAGCGCTTATGTAAAAATTAAATTCTTTGCTTTAAATGCCCAAAAAAGAGGATCCAAATGCCTTTAGGGCAAAATTTTGTGAAATAATGATGACGCAAATTATTTTTGCTTATCTTCGCTGAAGATGAAACTAAAGACAACAGCAGCAGCAACAACAACAATGAGCAATATCCAGTTACAATTTTTTCCCTTCGTTTAATTCCAGAAGTTTTGGTAAGATTAAATCAAGGCCTAAGCGAATTATTTAAAATTATTATTAAAAAAACGGCGTTGCGAATTCCAAACATGAAAACAAGTTCTTTAAAAATGTTTTCATCCGAAATTTTTTGTTCAAGGATTAATTTAGCAAAGGCATAGCGCCCGAAATACGCCTTGCAGCTAAATCGCACAAAAATGAGAATTGCATTTTAATAACAAGAAGGAAACAAGATATTTTCTGTTCTTTCATTTGTTGTTTTTTTTTTTTTTTGTTGCTTCTTCTCCTTCTCTTTTTTTTTTTTGCAAAAATTTGCAATGTCATACTAATGAACTACGCCTGCATATCCTTTTTTTTAGTGTAAACTAACACCAAATATTATGGCCCGTACTTGCGCTTGGACCATCGCAGGAATTCTACAAGATTTGTCTGTCTGTCGCCAGCTGAAAAACATTTGTTCTTGAAACTCCAAACGAAAAATCTTACATTTCCGTCCATGCCGGCTGGCATTGTTGTTTCCGGTTACAACATACAGTTGGACCATTCCTAACAAGAAAAATTACTCAACTCAATTAGTCTTAGAAAACGTGTAACGTAATTACATGACAGCGAAAAGGAACTGCCATTAGTCCACACAACTGTGGGTGTGTGTGAAACACAGTGGAGGAATAAGATTTGGAGTAGAGCGGGTTTTGAATAGCAATTAATGGAATGTTTTGATATTCGAAATATATAGATTTATCATATTTTCAGAATTGTGAAGATTCTAGCCACAATTACTAGCCGAATACTATGTAAATTAGCAGTTAGGGTTATCCAGAATCGCTGTTCATTTGTCCTTTAAAAATCCCGGCAAATATATTTAACAGAGGTTCAAGACTCTGAATATTCTTCATATGGCGGCACCGCTAAATTATTGAGATTTTATAGATGTTTTACAGCAAAAGGACTATAATCGTGTGTTTGGGGCTCCCCACGTTCAGAACGCTATCTCAGGACCAAATATCAAAAAACATATTTTGGTGTTTAAATCGTTCGTCATATCTATAACAATAATTTGGGCTGTGTTAGTTTTTCAGCAACGAGAGAACCGATTTTTCCGGAAACTTTTAATGGAAGTCGACGTCAATACCAAGATTTTTAGGTATAAACTATATATGTATTTGTATTGGTTCATGAGTTATTTCAGCGAACACTGTAATCATTTCGAAACATTTATTTTGAAAATATTTCATCGAGGGCATGACTGACTGATTCAACACCCAATCAAAACGGCTTAAGTTAGGATCTTTGAAATTTTACGTGTGGCTGATAGAATTTATATGAGACTAGGTTTAGAAATTGTCACAGGAACGAATTCCGTCCGAAAAGGTTTTTAATTCCGAACTTAGTTTTTATACCCTACAACATTATGTGTTGGGGGTATTACAAGTTTGATTGGGCCAACAAGTATGTAACACCTCGAAGTATTGTATTCTAAAATAGGAAAGTGTATATGGACCTTCCGATCTCGCTGAGTAGATTGTATGTCCGTCCTTCCGTCTGTCCATGTTAGTTTGTAATCAGGCTAGAGATCGCAATTATGTCCCGATATATATTTAGGGGTTGAAAGTCACCAACAATTAAAAATGTTTCTGCTTTTTTAGCCATTCTAAAGGTCACAAACAGAAACCAAAGGATGTGAAATCTCACATGAAGTTAGAGTTTAGGACAGCGAGCGCATAGAATAGACCACTATTTTTGTGTGAAAAAATACTAAAATTTCCATTCTACTGAAACGCTGAAAATAACTTACAGTCGAAATTCAAAATACGCAAGAGGTGAACTTCTGGCTCCTTTGTTGACGAATATAGCCAAATATCGTAGACAAGAAAATCATAATGATGAGGCTCAAATTGGGGATACAAAGGGGCAACTTGAATTTTTGAAGACGTGCGCCTGGACAGACATCTTTCTATCTTAGGCTGCAGTATTTCTTACAAACTTCAAATAACAGACTTGAAACAATTTCGGTGAGTAATGCCGCTAAAATCATCAAAATACCTAATATTGGGAGTTGCTGTTATATGAGGGCTATACGAAGACGTGGACCTGCACAGACAATCTCCTGTCATAGGCTGTAGGATCCATTACGAATTTTAAATACCAAATTTAAAACAATTCCGGTGAATAATGTCACTAAAATAATCAAAATACCGAATATCGGGGAGTACCATTATATGAGGGCTATACGAAGACCTGCACTGACAGTTTTCTGTTTTAGGCTGTAGTACCTATTTTGAACTTCGAAAACCAAATTTGAAACAATTCCTGTGAATAATATCGCTAAAATCATCAAAATATCGAATATCGGGAGGTACCATTATATGGGGGCAATACCAAAACATGGACCTACATGGCCCGTTTTTAATACCAAAAGTCCTGCAGACATAATATACATTTTAGTAAAATTTTATTAACCTACTTCATTTCGTTCGGAAGCTAGAGTGATTTCCACAGACGGACGGACATCGCTAAATCAACATAGAATTTCATGCCGATCAAGAATATATATACTTTATGGGGCCTAAAATGTATATTTCGAGGTGTTACCAATGTAATGACAAACTTAGTATAGGATATATATTTGAATTATATCCAAATCTGAACCGACCTTGATAGAATTTGGTAGAGGTATTTCCGAGCTCTATAAGATATCTTGTACCAAATATCATTGTTGTCAAATGGATATTACGAGTATGAGGGACTTAAACGCCAAATCGGATCATTGGGAGCTATATCTATAATTGAACCGATTTTCACCAAATTTGATGTACTTACTTCTAGACAGAATCCTGTTGGATGTGCCAAAATTCAGGTTAGTTGAACTGATATTGGTCATTTGGTGCACAATTAATCCGAAATCTGTTCAAGATATGAGCTATATCCGAATCTGAACCGATCTTTATAAAATTTGGCGGAGATATATCTGTACTGTATCTGATATCTAGTAACAAATATCATTGTTTCTGCATGCATATTATGAATGTGGTGGACTTAAACATCAAATCGGATGAAACCTATTTATGGGAGCTATATATATATATATATATATATATATATATATATATATTATATCTGAACTGATTTTCTCCTAATTCGATGTACTTGCTTCTGGACTGAATTCGGCCGGATCTTACAAAATTTAAGACTTTTGGACTGATATTTTTCATTAGATGTACAATTAACCCGAAGATATATATGGGAGCTATATCCAAATTTGAATCGATTCTCACCAATTTTAATAGGATTCGTCCTTGGGCCAAACAAATGCTGTTTGAAAAATTTCATCTCAATCCGATAATAAATGCGACCAGCATTTTTTTTCTTTTGACATGCATAAATCGAATCAGAAAGTGTTTCTATGAGGATCATGAAAAGTAATTATGGGTCTATCTCACTCCTTCTCCATGTTACAAATAAATGCTCAAAAACATAATACCCTTAGCACTCTGTGATGTAGGGTATACAAATTCATGATTGCGATATTTATTTTATGGTTCATGGCACAAAGTCCGGCAAGGAAAATACAAATAATCGAGTTTGAAAGCTGAAATATTCTATAAAAAATTGCTAATTCGATATGACTGAAAGGAAGGTATCTTAAAATCATTCAAGACAGTCAGAAATATATAATATCACATTTTATCTCCGAAATTAACTTCCCACTCCCCCCCCCCAAAAAAAAAAAAAAAATGCTTTGCACTCTATATTAGTGTATAAAGCTCTATATTAGTGTGTATCCTTACAGGTAAGTATTAGGTTTTTGCATTATGTACTAACTGGGTTGACTGTGAGTCTGGATGTGCAAAAACTCTTCTTTGGTTACCTGCTTTTGTGGACTATTCAAGATTTACTCATGTTATAAAATTTAAATTTAATTTTATTTTGTAAAAAGTCATCAGTCGGGTTTAACTTAACGCCGTTCTTTTTTTTTGTATTTGCTTTTATTATTGATATAGTATTTATTTATTTATTTATTTTTTTTGATATACGCATCCCTTGTATTATTTTCATTCCACACCTAATTATCATATATAAAGTAATGTATGTCGTGGACATAATATATATCACACAACTTTCCCCCATTTAATACATATATATTTTTCTCTATTCTCTATCATTAATTATATATGTGAGTATGTAATTGAAGCTTTCAATATCAATTAAATGATAAGTTCGCCGAACCGCATGTTATCCAATTAATCAATTAATTAATTAATATGGCTTTGTGAATATATTTATGGGCGTTATTTACCTTTATCATGAATGGAAATAACAATATCAATAATAAAAACAAACCTCGAAATGTGAATTAATAATATTGAATAAATATTTATGTTGATTTTATTCAAATGATAAGACCATACATTTGTCATGTGAACAAGCATACATATATTATTATTGTTTTTTTTTATTAAGAATTTAATATATTTTATTTATTAAAAAAGTGGTTCTTGAACAATTCAAGAGAACATAAGTGAGTGAGTTTTTAATTAAAGTTAAGTATTCACATTTTTTAAATTATTGAATTATTATTGGAATTTTCCCGCCTGCGCCCAAAGTGTGGATGAGGTTTTCCTTGCTTCAGTTTTATACCCTTCACCATACATAGGATTTGGGGTATATTAATTTCGTCATTCGGTGTGAAACTCATCGAAATAATCATTTTAGACCTAACAAAGTATATATATTCTTGATCAGCGTAAAGTTCTAAGACGATATAAACCTGTCCAACCGTCTGTTGTAATCACGTCAGAACGAATTAAGATAGGAAGCTAAAATTTCGAACATGGGCATCACGACATCGCATACCCCTCATACAACGGTACCCCCATACTTGTTATTTTGATGATTTTAGCGATAGTGTTCACCAGAATTTTTTCGAATTTCTTATTTGAAGTCTGCAATGGCGTATATCCTCCATTAAACGGTACCTCCCGATATTTGGTATTTTGATGATTTTATTTCCATTTTTCAATGGAATTGCAAGAGTCCCTTTTTACCCCCCTGCATGGAATTGTCTATACAAGACCACGATATCGTATATCACCCATGCAATGGTACCCCCCAATATTCGGTATTTGATGATTTTAGCGAAAAATTTTACATGAATTGTTTCAAATGTTGTACTTAAATGTCGTAAAAGGTACTACAGAATATGACAAAAAATTGAGTCTGCAGGTATACGGCTTCGTATAGCCCCCACAAAAAGACACCTCCCGATATTTGGTATTTTAATGATTTGGGTCATTATTCACCGGAATTGCTTAAAATTTTGTATTTTAAGCTCTTAATGGATGCTTCAACCTACGACAGAAAATGCAGGTCAATGTCTTCGTATAGCCCCCATAAAACGAGTTTCTTCTGAGCTGCATTTTTCGACGGAATTTTTTTGGAAATATTTCAAGTTAAGTCAAAACGGTGGAGGGTATTAAAAGATCAGCTGGACCGAACTTGTTAATCTGCTTGTTAATTGTCAACTGATTTAACTGTCTCCCTCCACCAAACTGTGATTGAGGTTTTTTATAAAAACAGCCATAAGGCTAGAGAGGGCTTTGGTACGGCCCAAATGTGCCTTATCGATATAACTGTTTTATACCCTAGGTCTTTTTTACCTAATCCGTTTCAGGACATTTAGAGTCGATCTATCGATGTCCGTCCGATCGTCCATTGGCCTGTCTGGCTGGTTCGCACGATTACTCTCGAAGGGAGTATCCGATGTGGTACAAACTTGGTACATGGTAATATATTTATCAAATTTAGATCGAGTACGGAGATAAGCAGCATCTGTCCAATCCTTCCAACAAAAAGTCAAAATTTTCAAAAAAAAAAAAAAAATATATATCTGAGCAGTATTTTTTTTTTTTTGAAAATTTTGACTTTTGGTTGGAAGGATTGGACAGATGCTGCTTATCTCCGTACTCGATCTAAATTTGATAATAATATTAATCCAATTTTGTTCCAACTTTGCGAACCCTAATATTTGAATCAGTGCAAGATCAGGTTGCGAAAGTGGACAATATCGGCCCACTCCATCAAGTACCTCTCCCACAAGAGGTCAACATTTTGAATAATTATAACTCTTATAAAATGTGATGTAAGAGTCGATTGTGTTTAAATCTCACACATCGTAATATTCTTACTAACCCAAGGTCTTGTGTGAAGATCCACTCCTTCTGGTATCTCCCCCACAAAAGGTCAAAACTTTGAGAATTCATGAAGCTCATAAAATGCAAAATTAACTTTTGATTCCATTCGGATTTGGCACATCTCAATTTTTATATAAACATAAGATTTGTTGTAAAGGTAGTATAGATCGGACTATTCCTTTTGGTACCTCCCCTATAATGGGACATAGTTCTGAAGAACTAAAACGTTTTAAAAAATCCGAAATAAATATCCGGTTCTCTTCATATTACACATATCCCATTATTTCTACTAATTCAAGGTATGGTGTGAAGATGGTATATATCGGTCCACTCCTTCTGCTACCTCCCCCACAAATGGTCGAAATTTTCAACGCTCATGCAGCTCATAAAAGGCGAAATTAACATCCGATTCCATTCAAACTTGGCACCTCTCAATACTTCCATCAACACAAGATATGTTACAAAGATGGTAGAGATCGGACCATTCCTTGTGGTACCTCCCCCACAAAGAGTCAAAGTTTTGAATATCCAAAACGATTTTAAAATCTGAAATAAGCATACCATTCTCTTCATAAAATTCAAACATCTCAGTATTTGTACTAAGACAAGATCTGTTGCGAAAATATAATATTTTGATCCACCAGAAGGAGTGGACATCCACCCAGAAAGGATTAAAATTTTGAATATCCACGAAGCTCATAAAACGCGAAATTAAAAAACAATTCCTTTCAGACTTGGCACATCTTAATATTTCTATAAACACAAGATCTGTTGTAAAGGCGGTAGAGATCGGACAATTCCTTTTGGTACCTCCCCTATAAAGCGTCAAAGTTTTAAATAACTAAAACGCTTAAAAAATCCGAAATAAATATCCGGTTCTCTTCATATTACACTCATTCCATTATTTCTACTAACTTAAGGTCTGGTTTAAAGATGAAATATATCGGTCAACTCCTTCTGCTACCTACCCCACTAAGGGTCAAAATTTTCAACGCTCATGCAGCTCAAAAAACGAGAAATTCACATCCGATTCCATTCAAACTTCGAACATTTCAATAATTCCATCAACACATGATCTGTTTTGAAGATGGTAGAGATCGGACCATTCCTTCAGGTACCTCCCCGACAAAGGGTCAAAGTTTTGAATATCAAAAACGATTTTAAAATCCGAAATAAGCATACCATTCTCTTCATAAAATTCACACAACCCATTATTTGTACCAACACAAGATCTGTTGAGAAGATAGAATATTTTGCTCCACCAGAAGGAATGGACATCTCCCACAACGGGCTAACATCTTAACGCGAAATTAACGACCGACTGCCTTCAGACTTGGTACATCTAAATATTTTCATCAACACAAGATTTGTTAAAAAGATGGTAGAGATCGGACCATTTCTTCTGGTACCATCAAGTCAGCGATTCTCCCAACCTGAAACCTGAAATTAATATGGAATTTATGATTTCGCAAAAAAATTAATATAAATGCTTGATTTTCTTGTAATTTTGCCTATACGAATATTTCTATCTGTATTAGATGAAGTATGAAAATGGAAAATTGTATCCCACGCACATTTCCACATTTTCTAAAAATTATCACATAACTCTTAAAAAGTGAAGGAAGTAGTCGGTATAGTCCAAACCTTTAATGTCGTAATATTTATATAGGTCCGCTACGAAATGGCCAATATTGACCCATTTCTTTGAAACTTGCTCCATAGAGGGTCAAATATCTGCAAAATCATAAGTCAAAATACGTTTAAATAATCGCACATTGTCTGAAGGTATACATCTGTCGGCTAACTGATGTTTTGTTTTTTTATTTAAAATTAATTATTCGTATTTGAACAATTTCCTCAATAAAACCAGTAAAGAAAGTCTTAAAGTCGAACTGGGCCGACTTTATGATACCCTACACCACTTTGCTAATTTAGTAGAGCTCCGCATAACAATTAAAAGTTCTTATGGGAGAATTCAATCATACAGGCTATGATTATAATTATAATTTAATGTTTAAAGGACTTAATATGCCGAAGCATTTATATCTTTTAATTTCGGACTTGTATTTGATATATATGGGAGCTATATCCCAATCGGATATATTTGATATATTTCCTCAAATATTGTTGTTACAGAGTGTATATTACGGCTGTGGAGGACAATGGGAGCTATAGCTATATCTGAACGGATTTTGAAATTTGGTATACTTATTTCCAGGCCTTATTTGGTTGTATGTGCGAAATTCCATACAATTCGGGCTGATATTACAGGTTTGGTGCTCAATAAAAGACAAATCGGACGAAGATATATATGGGAGCTATATCTAAATTTTGACCGATTATCTCCAATTTCAATAGGGTCCTTGGGCCAAACAAATGATTTGTGCAAAATTTCATCCGGATCGGGTAATAAATGCGATTTGTACTTTTTTTACAAAAATACATGGGCAGACGGACGGACATGCATAAATCGACTCAGAATGTAATTCTATGCAGATCATCAAAAGGAACTATGGGTCTATCTCGTTTCCTTTTGCATGTTACAAACACATGCACAAATGCATAATACCCTAACCACCTTGTGGTGTAGGGTATAATTAAATACTTCCTTTTAAAATTATCGAATTATCATTGAAATTAATTGTTTTTACTAAATTAAATATTTAATATTTAAATAATCAACTGATTGAAATTCTCCCCCCTCCCCAAAAAACTATCCCAATTGCCTGCGGGTTAAATGCATTTAACTTGACTTCTTGCAATTCTCTTCTCAACTTCCTTGCATTTAGTTCGCCACAATTCTCCTTTTTGTCTTGGCGACAATTATTGCTGTCACACCGGTAATGACAGTTAGCTGTTTTATTAAATCAACAGGTAGTTAATTTGCCTTCACATTTAGGTGTGCGTTTAATTATTCCCCTGTTGTTTGGAAATGCCGAATCGCCAGTATTTCCACAGCGGTTTCTGACAGCATCATCATCATCATCAACATGCTTTGGGAAATGTGGTAAACAAGACAAAATTATGATGGCATGCCTGAAGATGGGGAGGTGGTGACAAAGTTGGAGGGGGGGGGGGTTGGAGACGGACACAAGAAGAGATGTGTTCTTCTCTAACGTCAAGATGAAGTAATTTGCCACAACAGGGCCACTTAACCTAATTAGATAGCGATAGCGATGATGTTGATGATGATGGTGGTGACGGTGACGGTGATGGGTAAAGTGAACAACAACGACCCTCGTTAAATGCAACGGTGTAGTAAACAATAAAATTCCCCCTCTACTCCTCCCCAATATGAATTTTGGCCACAGAAAAGTCTGCAAATGCAATTCTTGTTAAATTACTGGAATTTCAACGGAAAATCGAACAACACAAAATTATGCGGTCAACAAGAAGAATTGACAAAGGTTTGACACAACTGGGGTTTCCCTTCGGGAAACAAGAAAATATGTAAAACTTTTGACCCAAAACATTAACCCTGTATTTATTTGCTTGGTTTGAAAAACATTCCACCTTTTGCATTTATAATCAAAAAATTCCCACATTATTTTATTTGCAAATGTCCATCGGTTGGTTTTTTCAAGTGTGCTCGGCCCTTATCTGCTCGAAAGCATATTTCATGAGCCATAAAATATTACAACGTTTGGGAAATATAAATGGTTAATTTCATATTCGTGTTTTTTCGGTTCAGTTTCTCTTTTCCTTCTCGGCTGTCATAAAATAAATTGTTATGGTAGGTTGTTCATGTAAATATTTTTGTTTTTTTAAAAAAATCATATTTACATAAAGCCGCCTCTGGCTAAAGAGAGCGTAATTGTAAGGGGATGTAACAAAAAGTTTGAAGTTTTTTTTTTCGTGAGATAATGGGGGTGGGTGACTATTTTGTGGAAATATATTTTATTTATGAATCAACGATGAAAACCGCTGTTGGAAATCTTGGAACACTTAACATATGTAGGTCAATTTAAAGGTTTGCTTAATACAAAAGACCTGCAGACCTTCAATATAAGGCATTTATGTAACAGGAGCCCATCTCTGTAAATAATACTTTTAAGAGGTTATTTTTTGTAAGGTAGCCCCCATTGAGGTCGTCGAAAAAAAGTGAAGAATAGATCAGCCGAAGAACTTCAGGAGGACCTTTATGCACAGAACACCTAAAGCTAAGAAGCTGTCAATTTGTAATGGAGCTTTAGAAGGTATTGTATGTCTGGAAAAGTTTTAGCTGTCCTGCAAGGAATGAAATAGAAGCTTCCCTATGTTGAGAAAAATTTTAAGAGGTCCTTTACGTAGAGTATTTTTATACCCTCCACCATAGTATGGAGGGTATATTAAGTTTGTCATTCCGTTTGTAACACCTCGATATACACATTTTAGACCCCACAAAGTGCATACATTCTTGATCAGCATAAAATTCTATGTCGATAGAGCGATGTCCGTCCGCCTATCCGTCTGTCCGTCGGTGGAAATCACTCTAGCTTCCGAACGAATTGAAGTAGATTAAAAACATTTTGCTCAAATGTATGTTATGTCTGCAGGACTTTTGGTATTGAAAATGGTTTTGGTATAGCCCCCCACGTTTTGGTATAGCCACCATATAACTGTACCTCCCGATATTCGGTATTTTGATGATTTTAGCGAATTTATTCATCGGAATTGTTTCAAATTTGGTATTTAAAGCTCTTAATGGATACTACAGCCTAAGACAGAAAATTGCTTGTACAGGTCCACCTCTTCGAAAACCCCCATATAACGGTACCTCCCGATATTCGTTATTTTTATGATTTTAGGGAAATTTTTCACCAGAATCGTTTCAAATTTGATATGTGAAGTTCATAATGAATACTACAGCCTACGACAGAAAATTGTCTGTGCAGGTTCACGTATTCATATAGCCCCCATATAATGGTACCTCCCGATATTTGGTATTTGGATTTTATCAACATTATAGCCGATTTTTTTTTAAGTTTCGCATTTGAATATTGTAATGGCTTATGAGGAATGTTAACTACGCAGGTTCATGTAGTCTTATAGACCCTAATATAGTAGCTACATTCGGTATTTGTAAGATTTTAACAGAAGTTTTAACGGATTTTATTGTTTTTGACAATTGTTAAATTCGTTTCAAATGGTGGAGGGTATTCAAAGTTCGGCCGGGCCGAACTTACAGCTTTTTTACTTGTTTAAGTTTCATTGAATGAAAGCAAAAAATTTCGGAAATAGCATCAAATTTTAGAATAAGTCTAGATTTGTTCGAATTGGCCGCCTTTGGCAAGAATTATGGCCTTGAAACGGCCATTGAAACCGTCACGCGACCCGAATGTTACTCTGCGGTATTTTGGTCCATTCCCGGCGAAGCGCTTGTTTGAGGTGATCGACACTTTGGTATTTTTAGTGTCAACCTTATTTTCCAAAATACTCCAGACAAAATAGTCCAACGGATTGGAACCTGTAGATTTTGGTGGCCATGCGCTAAAAATGAAGAGAGGAACCTCATTTTGTAACCATTCTTGGGTGGCGCGTGCTGAGTTCTGTTGGAATGTCCAAGTTCTGCGACCAAAATGTTTGCATACCCAAGGCTTTAATACACTCTCCAAAATATTTTTCACCAAAGCGATAGAATTAGGTCAATGATATCTTCTGGTCATCCGATAACCCTACGAAACAAGATTTACATACGTACCAATAAGCGAAGCTTCCATAGCGGAGTAGACCTTAAAGGGAAAGCTGTCGAGACGATCGATCACATATTACTAGAATTGTGCCAACCTAGTTCATAGTTCAGTACACCAGTTCCGTAACGTATGAGTGATTTCATGTATTTCAGATCACTTATACGCAAATAACTAGTTCTTTCGATAGAACTAGATTCGCCCAACTCTCCTTGTAACGTCAAAAAGATGGTATTTTTGATTCGAAACTGGTAGAAGACCAGCTCATATGCAATATTTAGTCACAACTAACAATTACCTTGGATTTATGGTATTTCTAGGTCTGTGCGATATTTCCTTGCGATTTCCTTTAATCATCTCACCACCCTATCATTCAGTGCACACAGCCAAACAAAAAAAAAAAATGGCATAGCTGTTGAAGTGTACATTTGTGGACAAAACAAAACACAATTGTGTTGTTAAGAATTAAACGGTAAAATGCCTTTAAGCCATGTATGGCATTTTTGGGGGAGTACTGCCGTATAAGGACGACAACACTGCTCACTGCAACACTCTCCAATGGTAGATTTCAGGAAATTTTCCACAATTTTTCCTTTTAGGTTTTGTTGCCGTTTTTGTTACCTTGGCAATGTGGGTGGTGTAGCATCAAAGTAATGAATTTGTAAGGACATGGCTTAACAAGTTTATATTCAACGCAGACACACACACAAACACAGAAATTCTGTTAGAGGCAGTGAAAAGGCCCAGAGTAGATAATCATCAGAGGTGTTGGCAATACAATGTCACCTTTCGAGTGCAGCAAATCAGGGGGCATGTTTTTGTGGCAATGTTATTAATGAGTGGTAATATTTTCAAGATAATCTCATTCAATTTCAGAATTTTAATTTGGTGTGTTGCAGAGAAGATTACTAGAGTATTAAGATGTAGGTGCCTATATCGATTTTTTGGAACAGGAAATAATGGGTCGTAAAGTGTTGAAAGATAGCAAAAACACGGTAAAAATTATCAGTCGGTTTTGCTGACAGATGTATACCCTCAGCCAATGTTCGATTATATAAATATATTTTGGCTTATGATTATTTGAATTTTTGACCCTCTATGGCAAAGATTTCGAAAGAATGGGCCAATATTGATCATTTCGTATCGGGCCTAAATAAATACGATATAAATATTGAAACGGTTTGGACTATATTGGTTACTTTCTTCACTTTATATGAGATATTTTATAAAATTATTAGAAAATGTTAAAATGTGCGTGATTCGACTGAAGTATTCCATTTTTAAACTTCATCCAATACGGGTACAAATTGGTATGGGCCAACTTATAAGAAAATCGAACATTTATATCCAGTTTTATGCGAAATCATAAATTCCTTATTCATTTCAGATTTCTGGTTGAGAGAAATATTTGGATGTAAGAAGTTGTAAAGAATCGCTGATTTGTTTCGCAATTTAGAACACCTAAAAGTGTTAAAAATTGTGCAACTTTGTGGGTGGGGTACCAGAAGGGGTTCGCAGATATATATCATAGAACTTGTGTTAGCAAAAATGTTTGTGAGTGTGAAATTTGAAGAGACTTGGATGCTAATTTCGCTTTCTTGGAGCGTTTGGTTTTTCAAAATCTTGAAAACTATGTGGAGGAGGTACCAGAAGAAATGGTCCGATCCCTCACATCTTTATAACAAATCTTGTGTTGAGTCGAATGTTAATTTCGGGTTTTATGAGCGCCATGGATATTCAAGATTTCGATCCTTTGAGGGGGAGGTACCAGACGAAATGCTCCGATTTCTACCATCTTTATAACAGATCTTGTGTTGTTAAAAATATGGAGATGTACCAAGCCTGAATGGAATCGGATCCTAGTTTCTCGTTTTATGAGCTTCATGGATTTTTAAAGGTAAAATATGAAATGGTCCGATAATTATCATCTTTATAGCAGATCATGTGTTAGTAAAAATAATGCGATGTGTGAAATATGAAGTTAACAGGACGTTTATTTCTGATTTTATAATCGTTTTGGCTATTCAAAATGTTTACCCTTTGTGGGTAATGTACCGCAAGAAATTGTCCGATCTCTTCCACCTTTACAACAGATTTTCCGTTGATAGAAATATTGCAATGTGCAAAGTCTGAATTGCATAGGATGCTACTTTCACTTTTTATGAGCTTCATGGATATTCAAAATTTTGACCCTCTGCGGGGAAGTACTAGAAGGAGTAGACCGATATATCCCTTTATCACTGCAAATCGTTTGTTAGTGGAAATAATGGGATGTGTAACATATAAGGAAAAAGGGATGCTTATTTCGGATATTATAATCGTTTTGGTTATTCAAAGTTTTGACCCTTTGTGGAGAGGTACAAGAAGGAATGGCCCGATATCTACCAGATATTGTGTTGGTGGAAATATTGAGATTCACCGAGTCTGAGTGGAATCGGTGTTTTGTTAGCTTCATGGATACTCAACATTTTGACCCTTTGTGGGGGAGGTACCAGAAAAAGTGGTCGAATCTATTCCATATTCACGGAAAATGTTGTGTTGATAGGGATACTGGGATGTGTGAAATATGAAGAGAATCGGATGTTTATTATCGTTTTGTTATCGTTATTCACAACTTTGACCCACAGTGGTATATTTATATTTATATATTCTATATTTACACCAGATCTTTTGTTGGGGAGTGGACTGATACTGATGCAAATATTAGGATTTGCAGAGTTGTAGCAAAATTGGATTCTCCTTTCTCTTTCTGTGCAGTAAATTATTTTCTTTGAAAATTTTGACCTTTTCTGGGGGAGGTACTAGAAGGAGATGGAACTCGATCTGAGTTTGATAATAATATTGCGATGAATCAAGACAGGACCAAATTGAATACTCCTTTCGAGAGTTATCGTGCGCACCCTCCAGACAGTCAGGCGGAGAGACGGTCATCGCTAGATCGCCTTCAAATAGCCTGTAACGTATTTCGTCCAAATGAACCTGGTGTGTAAAACGATTTTTTCTATGAGACACGTCTTGGCCGTATCATATGATATATACCCTCTCTAGCTATGTGCCTGAGGGTTTATATAAATGTTTAATTTAAAATGTCCGAAAACTGTACCACTTGCTATGGGGGTCAAATCCTTGGTCAATTATATGTTAGGGGTAGTGGTTGAAAATATTGTTGTCATGAGAAAATGGCAAGCAATTGGGAAAAAAACAAGTAAGCAAATACTTTAGTCGTGTGGGGTCGACCATATGATACCCTACAACACTACAATATGTCAGAATCCCCCTTATGTCCAAATCCATTCTGGAAGATTATGTCTTTGAAATAATGTCATAGAGCCCTTCCCACATGTTACCCTTACCCAATATGTGTGCACTCTGTCGTATTGTTAGGTATTTAAAGCACTTTCACACGAAAGTTGTGGTCCATTTTACAGCTTAATGTAATCCAATGGTCACCTAAAATGCTGGCCTTCTTTCCTGTCCTTAATACTCTTCTCAGGAAAAAATTCCGATCGATTTACTTTCAATTGTGACCTGTAACGATTTTTCCATTTCCATATGAACCCCAAAATGTAAGTCTTCAAAACCAATAGCCTTTAATTCTGACCCCAACCCTACCCCAATGCAAAATTTCGTGAGGATCGGACGATAATTGCGACCTGTATATAATACCCTCAACACATAGTGTTGCGAGGTGCAGAAAAAAAATTTTAAGTCAAATTGAGAAAATCGTGTGACGTAAAATTGAAACAATGTAACAAAAAATATTCACGTTTTTATTGGCATATTTTAAGCGATTTTCTTAGATTTTAGAGACCATTCCGAATTAATGAGAAATGTGAAAATTAGTTCCGCGGATTTTGACTTGTAAGAAGAAAAACTAAGATCTATTTCTATTTTACTATATTTCCGATATATTGGCTATCAGCACCACTGCAATGGTCAGAAGTGACACTTTTATGTATTTGTAATTTGGCCGGGATTAAAAATATTCGCGGTTTAGTGGAAATTTTTGTATTTTTGGGAGGTTTCTGCCCGAATTGGTAGGTTTATGCCCAGCTCTAAACTCTAACTCCATCCAAAATTATTGGTTTATAATTTTGGTCTGTAGAGTAACAACAAAATCAGGATTTGTACCTGTTTTCAGTTCATTGCGACCCTTTAATATTTTGCTATTATATCCAAAAAAGCAATAGGTTTCTACCAACAAATGACCCTAACCCCACCTACATTTGCAATTTCATGATGATCGAGTCATAATTGCGACTTGTAGCGTGAATACAATTTAACATGGACAGACGGGCGGACATACACAGCTAATTCGACTCAGCTCGGCGAGATATGTAGATCCATATATAGTTTCTATGTCGGGGACCATATTTCGGCCCAATCAAACTTATTATACACCCATTAAATTAGTTCTCTTTCCAAAATGTTGCATTATTTTTCCTTAAAAAAATAAATAAAATAATTCTTATACTATCAGATTAAAACGCATATCGAACCATTAAATTGCAATTTTTAATTGTTTTCTTTATTATCTACATTTTCCACATTTATTGTTAAAAAGAAAACAAAAGATACGAACAAAACAGAACCCCATGAAATGTAAAGAAAAACAAAACAAATAAAAAAGATTAATTACATCCATCCCTACTTTCAAGTCGCCAAACCCTCCCTAACACATAATTAAACATTTAACTTCAAGAAAGATATAAATAACATTAAATAGAAAACGAAATCGTTATCACCCCCCTCATTTTGTTGACAATGTGTAAAGAATTGAAGATATTGTGCTTTTAAGATTACTTCCTTGCCAGGACATTAAGACTCAACACTTGCTGATATTTCACCTAACTTTCGCCTTAAAACAGCAGTTGGTAATCGAACGGTAGGGAGTAGTGAGTTAGTATGGAAACCATACTGCGATGAAGTTCAATTTCGTACATCCTTTACGCAATGCCATGGAATGTCGTAAAAATAGTTTTAATGGCTTTTATTGATACGCTAAATGGGCATTCCAGAATACAAAAATATGTATTAAATTTGAAATAAATAAATGCCAATGTTGTGGATAAATGCTTGGCAAGATATTGTTGTATGTATTTGGAATTACGTAGATTTGTTGGGATTTTATTTAAGGTTAAATAAGTAAGTATGAGAGATTTTAATTTCCGCATTGTTAAAAAAGTTTGTTGTAGTGAAATAAATTCCAAGTATTTATATAGACGTTAAAGGATTAATGAGTCCAAGCTTTTTCCACTTCCCAGACATTCAACTCCGTTTTGCTGCTATTGCGATTTAAAAAAAATGTTACAATTGCCAGAATGAAATAGGTTTTAATACCCTCAGCCATATGGCCAATGAGGGTAAACATTATTGATAGGATCTAAATGACCTAAACATCGAAATAACGGTGTATACCCTGGGTCACTCAAATCCGTTTCAGGACATTTGCAGTCTAGCGATGTTCTTCCGTCCGTCTGCCTGACAGCATGGTGCACACGATAACTCTCGAAGGGAGTATCCGATTTGGCCTAAACTTGGTACATCGTAATATTATTTTCAAACTTAGATCGAGTTCGGAGATGGGCAACATCGGTCCATTCCTTCTGATACCTCCACCAAAATAGATCTAAATTTGCATAGAAAATAATTTACTTCATATAACAAGAAAGTATTCTCCAATTTGGTGTAAAATTTGTAAGTCCCAATATTTTTAATAATGCTAAGTCAGATGCGAATATGAGCAGTATCGGTACATTATGTACCTCCCCCTCAAAGGGTAAAAAATTTTGAGTAATTACAACTAAAATAAAATGCGAAATAACCTTCTGATCCTGCCAAAAATTTTTGATAATACAAGTTATGGTGTGAAGGTGGGGTATGTACCCATTTCTGTGGTACCTCCCCTACAACGGGTCAAAATTTTGAATAATTATATATCTCATAAAATGCGAAATATCCGTCCGTTTTCTTCAAATTTCCTATATTTTAATATTTTGATCAACGCACAATACTGTATAAAAATTAGATATATCGGTCCATTCCTACTGGTACTTCCCCTACAACGGGTGACAATTAAAAAAAAAATAATAATAATAAAATAAAATAAAACCCAAAATGAACATCGGATACCTTCAAATTTGGCAGATCTCAATACTTCTGTCAGCACAAGATCCATTGTGAATACGATAGGAAACGGTCCATCCTTTTGGTACCTCCCCCACAAAGAGCCAACATCTTGAATAAATGTGAAGCTCCTAAAACGCGAAATGAACATCCGATTATTTTCAAACTCGGCACATCCCTATTTCTATCAACACAGTATTTGGTGTAATGATGGAATTTATTGGTCCATTCCTTCTGGAAAAAACGATTGAGTACCAAAACGCTTGTAAAATTTCAAATAAGCATCCGATTTTCTTCAAGTTTCACATAAACCAATATTTTTTGTTTGTATTAAACTTGAAGACTTGACGTGAAGATAACTGATACGGCCCAACCCATATCGTGCCTTCCTCACAAACGGTCGCAACTTTTATACCCTCCAGCATACTTAGTATGGAGGATATATTAGGTTCATCATTCCGTTTGTTATTCATCGATATAATGATTTTAGACCTACATTTCGTTGTACATATTCTTCATTAGCGTAAAATTCTGATACGATTTAACCCTGTCCGTCCGTCTCTCTGTCCGTTGTAGTCACATTAGAGTCAAAACGAATAAAGATAAGAAGCTTAAAATTTGCACAGATCAGTCTTTTGTCTGCAGGCAGGTTAAGTTCGAAGATGGTCTACAATATCGTATAGCCCACATACAACGGTACCGCCGATATTCGGTATTTGATTGATGATTTTAGCAATATTTGACAATGAAATTGTCTGAAAATCTACAAAAGGAGTTCCTTTAGAGTATTTTACCCATGGAAAAGATTTGTCTATATAAGTCTTCGATATAATATATCCCCCATATAACGGTACCACTCTATTTCCGGTATTTTCATGATTTTAACCACATTTTTCAATGGAATTATCCCACATCACACACAAGGAGTTTCTTCTGAGTTCTTTACCTCCCGACAGATAAATGTCTATTTAGGTCCACGATATCGTATAACCCACATAGGCTCCATATAACATTACCTCCCTATATTCGTATTTTGACGATTTTGGGTACAATATTCACCGAAATTGTTTGAAATTTCGTATTTAAAGTTTCTAGTAGGTACTATAGCCTGCGACAAAAAAATTATCCTTGCAGGTCCAGGTCTTCGTACAGACCCGATATAACGGCACCCTCCTATATACGATATTTTGACGACTTTAGCTAATTTATTCACCGAATTTTTTTCACGTTTCGTATTTGAATTTTCAATTATTTGCAATTACAAGCTTATGGAACAAAGTTGCCTTTACAGGTCCATAGACCCCAATATAGCGGCTATATTCTCTATTTTTAAGATTTTAACAAAATTGTTAACGGATTTTATTTTATTTATTTATTTATTTATTATTTTTTTGAAATTTCCAAATTCGTTTCAAATGGTAGAGGGTATTCAAAACCCGGCCGAACTTACTGCTTTTTTACTTCTTTTTTTCTAAAAAACGGATATAGGCTGAGCGTATATATCAGTCGGCAATACCGACTGACACTTGTTAACTTGTTCAAACCACATTCCCGAAATATTGTCCTACAAAGCTAAATTTAAAATTTTCGAATTTTTAATCGAACTAAACAATACAGGGTGAAATAAAAAAACACAACAAAGTCAAACGCCTAAATTTTTACATTTTTTTTAAATTTTATTGAATGAAAGCAAAAATGTCGGAAATAGCATCAAATTTTGGAATAAGTTTAGATTTGTTCGAATTTATCACCTTTGGCACGAATTATGGCCTTCAAACGGTCAATGAAATGCCCGAATGTTGCTCTGCTGTATTGTGGTCCATTCTCGGCGAAGCGCTTGCTTGAGGTGATCGACACTTGCTTTCCAAAATACTCCAGACACAATAGTCTCGCTGGAATTGAAGCGAGGGACCTCATTTTGTAACCATTCTTGGGTGGCGCGTTCCAAGTTCTGCGAACAAAATTTTTGCGTGCCCAACGCTTTAATACACCCTCCAGAATATTTTCGCGATAATATTCGGCATTTATTCTGATGCCACGGTTGATTAATACGATCGGATAGCGACCATCGGCTGTTATGGCTTCCCACACCATCACCATGGCCGGCGCTTGAGTTCTGGTGGCCAACCGAAGGTGCATATTTTCAGCTGACCTCTTTGGCAAGTAAACACGATCATTTTGTTTGCTTACAAACTGCTGGACAACGAATGTTTTCTCATCGGAGAAAACCAACTTCGGCAGTTCACCACATCGGCCAAGCGAAGCAACTCTTTAGCTCTTTTGAGTCTGTTTTCTTTCTGTTGAGGTGTAAGTTCTTGCACTTTTTGGAATTTCTATGGCTTAGACCTCTTTTTTAATATTTGCCGAATGGAATATTGCGATATGTTCAGCTCACGAGCCATTTTTCGGCCATTGCGACGCTGGTTTCGATCAAGTCGCTTCTATACTTTTCGAACCATTTTTGCTGATGTTGCTGTTTTCTTCCGTCCACTTCCATGGCGTCGGGCTACGCACGGTAATGAGCGATGCTACGAGACACAAATGATTTATTCACATTTAAATGCTGTAGTGCTCTCACGATAGCCACTTGTGGGTTTCCAGCCAAATATAAAGAAATCACACTATCAGGCTTGAATTCCATCGCGAATAACTTTTTTCTGGAAAATTCTCATCAAAATGCTTTTGTACACTTGTAAACAATGTAATGAGCTGTCTCTGGAACAATTTTAACAGCTGTCGGACGAGTGGCTTAGAAATGACAGCAGTCTGAAATTAGTTGCAGTTTTTTTCATCTCACCCTGTATTTAGTTCAAGCGAATGCAAAAAATACAAAAAAAAAATCATAAAAATACCTACTTTCACCAGCAGCGGAATATGGAAATAAGCAGCATCTTATGTTAGGATGATGGACTTGGCTAGTTCTTTATGCGTTGATAATTACACATAGCGCTTGCAAACTCTCCAAAGAATAATGTACAGCTGCCAAGCTTTAATACGATTAGTTATTGAACATCTAAATCGGCTTAATAAAATTTAGGGACTGAACGCAGTCAACGTATTGAATATAGGAACCTTCCCCTAAGCCAGCCAGAATCGATGGCTCGGTCTTATCAAAAACGCAACTTTTAGAATTTTAATTCCAATAATTTTTCATCAAATTCATTTAAAAATCGCACACATGACTTAATTTTCATCTATGAATAGAACGATTAGTTTTCAACAATTGCCATGGCCCATTGATTTTCAATGTTTGCTCATATTTACATTAAATTGTTACATTTACATTGCAAGGCATAGCACCCCTTCTACAAAAACACGCTGATCTAGGCATACTAAAATAACTTACATTTATAGCCCGTTTAGCTCATTAAACATCGATGTTGTTGCTCTTGTTTATGTGTTTTCGAATCGTTTGCCTGTTAAGTTAATAGGTTTTTGAATACAAATCGAATCTCGCGCACTCTCACTCTCTCTCGCCCCTGCTAATGGCTCTCAAATTATTAATAACTACCTAATATTTGCAATGATAGTTGTACAGGAAAAAAAACACACCCTCACCCCTCCATTTATAGAACTGTACTCTTAAGTACTTATCGGTGTTCGAACACGGATAATAAATGAAATCACGATAACACAATTGCTGATTCCTTCGCCAAGTTGGCATAAAACTAACTGTGATTTGGGTTTTCGCTAAAATGCATTCAATTAAATTCTACAGAATGAACATTTATGCCATCGAATGCACAATTTCACAAAGCCTGTGGATTTGTATGTTCGTACTAGTTGCTTATTTGGGAAATTTTGTATTGGATAATGTGTAAATACTGAACTTAAATTACTTTATCCTCTATGTGGCAATAAATGGAGGGTGTATTATAAATGTGATGAAGTTTATTTGTGTAGTATATTGAATATTAGTAAAAAGTAATATACGTAATTTATTCTAACACAGAAAGAAAATAAAAATTTCCAAATATTAGAAAAATCTCGTTTTATTCGTCAGTGTCCCAAAGAAGGGTATATTCTGAATCTCTTTTTTGTGAACTAAATTCACTAAAGTCCGTAAATAGTATTAGCTAAAATTTATTTTGTATTTTTTATAATTTTGCGGGACCTACATTATATAACAATTTTCTAACAATAGTTATGTTGGAATTTGATGAAAATTTTGTTGTTGCAAAATGGTCAGGCTTATCCCTTTATTGTTGTTTTTATAAAAACAACGTTTGTTTATTAGTGGAGAACGATGGTAATGTTTACCAGGGGGTAAGGCAGGGAATACCTAGGTTTCGGAAAGAGCCACCAATCCTCATCAGTTCCCTTGTTTTTGTCTGGGATACTCTCCCCAGAAGTTATTTTAAAAATAACTTCTATGACAAAAAACATTTTTTACCCAAGTGACGAGATCGTAAGCTCAATAGAAGAGGAACCAAAGAATTATATAAAACTAAAATTCTTTTGGAAAGTCTTTTAAATCTTACAACCGCACTTATAAACATTTTCATCTTTCTCCACTTGTTATGAAAATAATTATACCCTACACCACATAGTGGTAAGGGTATTATGTCTTTGTGCATTTGTTTGTAACATGGAGAAGGAGACGAGATAGACCCATAGTTACTTTTGAGAACCTTCATAGAATCACTTTCTGAGTCGATTTATGCATGTCCGTCCGTCCGTCTGTCCGTCCGTCCGTCCGTCCGTCCGTCTGTCCATGTATTCTTGTGAACAAAATGCAGGTCGCATTTATTATCCGATTGAGATGAAATTTTCCAAACAATATTTTTTTGGCCCAAGGACGAACCCTATTGAAATTGGTGAGAATCGGATCAAATTTAGATATAGCTCCCATATATATCTTCATCCGATTTCGGGTTAAATGAGCACCAAATGTCCACTATCAGTCCAAATTGCCTGAATTTTGGCACACCCAACCGAGTTCGGCCTAGAAGCAAGTATATCAAATTTGGAGAAAATCGGTTCAGATATAGCTATAGCTCCCATATATATGTTTTATCCGATTTGGTGTTTAAGCCTCTCACATTCGTAATATGCACTCCACAAGAATGATATTTGGTACCAGATATAAGATACAGCCCAGAAATAGCTGTTTGTAATTTTATCGAAATCGGTTCAGATTTGGATATAGCTCCCATATATATCTTCATCCGATTTTGGGTTAATTGACCACCAAATGGCCAATATCAGCCCAAATGGCCCGAATTTTGGCACATGTGACCGAGATTAGCCTTAAAGCAAATACAACAAATTTGGAGAAAATCGGTTCAGAAACAGCTATAGCTCCCATATATATGTTTTATCCGATTTGGTGTTTAAGCCTCTCACATTCGTAATATGCACTCCACAAGAATGATATTTGGTACCTGATATAAGATACAACCCAGAAATAGCTGTTTGTAATTTTATCGAAATCGGTTCAGATTTGGATATAGCTCCCATATATATCTTCATCCGATTTCGGGTTAATTGTGCACCAAATGGCCGATATAAGTCCAAATGGACTGAATTTTAGTACATCGGACCAAATTCAGCCTAGAAGCAAGTATATCAATTTTAGTGAAAATCGGTTCAGATATAGATATAGCAACCATATATATGTTTCATCCGATTTAGTGTTTTAGTCCCATACATTCGTAATATTCACTCCACAACCGTGATATTTGGTACCAGGTATTAGATGGAGCACAGGAATAGCTGTTTTAAATTTTATCAAAATCGGTTCAGATTTGGATATAGCTCCCATATATATCTTCATCCGATTTAGGGTTAAATGTGCACTAAATGGTCAATATCAGCCCAAATCACCTGAATTTTCGTACATAAGACCGAATTCAGTCTAGAAGCTAATACGTAAAATTTGGAGAAACCCGGCTCAGAGATAGCTATAGTTCGTAAAATGCACGATAGAATTAGATAGATTTTGATTTTGTACCAAATATCTCATAGAGCTCTGAAATGCCCTGTATAAACCTTTTTACGAGAGCTCTACTAAATATGCATAGTGGTGTAGGGTATCATATAGTCGGCCCCGCCCGACTTTTGAGCTTTCCTTACTGGTTTTTTTGTTGTTGTTATTCTCGGCGATTTAATTTTAATCTGGGAATTTAAAATCGTTTTGGATTTGTTTATTTCGGATCTAATACCAACACCTCCACAGATAATTTTTTACACAACTTACCAAATGTGGGGATTATTCCGAAATAAATGTTTATATTAAATAACTTCCTTAGGAGGGTGTAGGTTTCATACCCTGAAAAAATCAAAATACAAAATTGCAGTAAAATATATTAGAAGGTCAAGACTATCACAATAAATGAAATCAGGATTTAAAAATTATTGTGAAAAGGTCTGTGAAATATTAAAATCTAAAAACATATTAAAATCTAATGTAAATATTTCCAAAATAAAAAGGAGTTGAAATCGGGGTATACCTTTATAGGTACTAAACTGGAAGGTGACCCATTTTTAAATAAACTGTTTCTGAACCATCAAATGATCTTAATTAAATTTAAAAGTTCGAAATGCCGCTCAAAATATCGGGTTCCTTTGGTGTATGGTTGAAGCTATATAGAGGCCTTGAAAACCCAACTCACTCATTTAGGGTTTTTAATGTACAAACCGAATATTTGGATTTTTTTGCGGGGATTTCCACACCGAAGATTGGAGGTTGCACAGTGATATTTTAAGAAAATGTTTAACAAACTCGGGAAAGTTTTTGAAATCTGTTGAAAAGAAGTGTTTCAAAAATAAAACTATTGATATTTTTATACCCTACAACGACTATTTGCAAATATAATTTGGCCAAAGTTTATGTAAACCCTTCGAAATATTGGTCCTGTACATAGGATGTCATATATGGATCTTCCTACCTCTCCGAGCTGAGTCGACCTAGTCTGTCCACGTTAAATTGTAGTCACACTACCGGTCACAATTATGGGTCGATCGTCACGAAGTTTTGCATAGATTTGGTTTTAAGGTCAGAATAGAAACCTATTGTTGTGGGAGACGATCGCAAAATATTTAGGGGTTGAAATGGACCAACAACTAAAAATGTTCCTGTTATAATGGTCACAAATAGAAAACGAAGGACACGAGTTTTCGCATTAAGTTAGAGTTTAGGACAGGGGGTAGAACGGTACACTACTTTTGTATGAAACCAGTAAAGAAAGTCTCAAAGTCGGGCGGGGCTGACTTTATGATACCCTACACCACTTTGCTAATTATACCCTACACCACAAGGTGGTCAGGGTATTATGTCTTTGTGCATTTGTTTGTAACAGGCAGAAGGAAACGAGATTGACCCATAGTTCCTTTTAATGATCTGCATAGAATCACATTCTGAGTCGATTTATGCATGTCCGTCCGTCCGTCTGTCCGTCCGTCCGTCTGTCCGTCCGTCCGCCTGTCCGTCCGTCCGTCCGTCCGTCTGTCCGTCCGTCTGTCCGTCCGTCTGTCCGTCCGTCCGTCTGTCCATGTATTTTTGTAAACAAAGTACAGGTCGCATTTATTGTCCGATCCAGATGAAATTTTGCAAAGATCTTTTGTTTGGCCCAAGGACGAACCCTATTGAAATTGGAGATAATCGGTCAAAATTTAGATAAAGCTCCCATATATATCTTCGTCCGATTTGCATTTTATTGTGCACCAAACGTGTAATATCAGACCGAATTGTATGGAATTTTGCATATACATCCAAATTAGGCCTGAAAATATGTATACCAAATTTGATCGAAATCGGTTTAGATATAGCAATAGCTCCCATATATATTATTCATCCGATTTCTTATTTTTGTCCTCCGCAGCCGTAATATGCACTCTGTAACAACAGTTTTTGGGGAAATATATCAAATGCAGCTCAGAAATACATTTGCTAAATTTTATCGAGATCGGTTCAGATTTGGATATAGCTCCCATATATAACTTCGTCCGATTTAGCTTTTATTGTGCACCAAACGTCTAATATTTGTCCAAATGGGATGGAATTTGGCACTTATGACCGAATTGAGTCTTGAAGCTAATATGTCAAATTTGGTGAAGATCGGTTCAGATATAGCTATAGCTTCCATATATATTATTCATCCGATTTGTTATATTTGTTACCCACAACCGTAATATACACTCCGTAACAACGATATTCAGGGAAATAAATCAAATACAGCTCAGAAATATCTTTGACAAATTTTATCGAGATCGGTTCAGATTTGGGTATAGCTCCCATATATATCTTCATCCGATTTCAAATTAATTGTGCACCAAATGGGCAATACAATTCCGAATTTAAAAGATACAAATGTTTCGGCATATTTAGTCCTTTGAACTTCAAATTATAATTATAATCATAGCGTGTATGATTGAATTCTCCCATAAAAACTTTTAATTGTTATGTGGAGCTCTACTTAATTAGCAAAGTGGTGTAGGGTATCATAAAGTCGGCCCCGCCCGACTTTAAGACTTTCTTTACTGTTTTTTTTTTTTTTTTTTTTGACGATTTTTCAAATTCGTTCCAAATGGTGGAGAGTATTCAAAGTTCGAACCGGATGAACTTGCAGTTTTTTTTTTTACTTGTTAAAAATAACTTGTTATATTCTAAGAGAATAATCAAAATTTAACGCATTTTTAATTGATTTCTTACAAAAAAGTCTTAATATTCATTTGTTTTCTCATATGATTTTTTATGGGCACAGGGAAACAAAAACTTACAGTCCACTTGAAAAAGTTGAAAGTATGTAGAGCATACAAATATTAACATTGCCCAAAATTTTTCAATGTACACAAAACTATTACATAGACAAATAACATGTTCAAACATATTTGTTCTCGAACCATACAAAAAACCGGAAACAAAACAAAAATTCCAATAATAAAAAAACACAAGAAAAATTCTGAGAACATACACACATGTTGCTTTTTTTAGTTGTAACAAATTTTCATGTGAACAAATTTTGTGCACATTTCTACAGGAATTTATTTTGTTGCAAAGGACGAAAAAAATATATAAACAGATCTTGCCAACACGATTGAAACGAGGAATATTTGTTTTCTATACTCTTCGCTTGTACACATTATTACATCTCAAAACAATGGACATTAAAAGTTCGAAGGACAATAGTTTTTGTTGGGCGAATCTTTGCTGTTAGTAGAAAACAATTTGTTTTTGTTTTTTTTTTCTTTTCTAAATAAAGGATATGCCATAAGGAGGTGATACAAATGTGAATATTTGTTTGGGAGATTGTTTTTATACCCTCCACCTTGGAAAGGAGGGTATATTAACTTTGTCATTCCGTTTGTAACACCCTTAAATATTTGTCGTAGACCCCATAAAGTATATATATTCATAATCAGCATAAAATTCTAAGTCGATTTAACGATGTCCGTCTGTCTGTCCGTCTGTCTGTTGAAATCACGAGACAGCCCACATTATTTGACGTAGAGCGCCAAAATTTAGCAGAGTAATTTGTATTGTGACTAGGATGGTTGGTATTGAAAATGAGATATATCGGTTCACGTTTTGGTATAGTCCCCATATAACGGTACCTCCCGATATTCGGTATTTTGATGATTTATGTCACATTTTTTCACGGATTTGTCTGAAAATTGGTATTTGTAGGTAATGACGGGTCCAGGTTTGTTTGGCGAGACATTGCATGTATAGGTCCACGCTTTGGTATAGCCTCCATATAAAGGTACCTCCCGATATTCGGTATTTTGATGGTTTTTGCCACATTTTTTTCACGGATTTGTCTGAAATTGGCATTTGTAGGTCATGACGGGTCCCAGATCGTGTGGCGAGACATTGCATATATAGGTCTACGCTTTGGTATAGTAGTCATATAAAGGTACCTCCCGATATTCGGTATTTTTATGATTTATGCCACATTTTTTCACGGATTTGTCTGAAAATTGGTATTTGTAGGTCATGACGGGTCCCGGTTCGTGTGGCGAGACATTGCATGTATAGGTCTACGCTTTGGTATAGCAGCCATATAAAGGTACCTCCCGATATTCGGTAGTTTGATGATTTATGCCACATTTTCTCAAGGATTTGTCTGAAAATTGGCATTTGTAGGTCATGACGGGTCCCAGTTCGTGTGGCGAAACATTGTATGTATAGGTCCACGTTTTGGTATAGTCCCCATATTACGGTACCTCCCGATATTTGGTATTTTGATGATTTTTGACACATTTTCTCAAGGATTTGTCTGAAAATTGGCATTTGTAGGTCATGATGGGTCCCAGTTCGTGTGGCGAGACATTGCATGTATAGGTCTACGCTTTGGTATAGCAGCCATATAAAGGTACCTCCCGATATTCGGTATTTTTATGATTTATGCCACATTTTTTCACGGATTTGTCTGAATATTGGCATTTGTAGGTCATAATGGGTCCCAGTTCGTGTGGCGAATTATTGTAATTATAGATCCACGTTTTGGTATAGTCCCCATATAACGGTACCTCCCGATATTCGGCATTTTGTTGATTTTTGCCACATTGTTTCACGGATTTGTCTGAATATTGGCATTTGTAGGTCATAATGGGTTCTAGCTCTTTTGGCGAAACACTGTATGTATAGGTCCACGTTTTTGTATAGCCTCATATAGCCGAATTTCCCGATATTCGGAATTTTGATGATTTTTGGCACATTTTCCCCTGAATATGTCTAAAAATTGGTATATGTGGGTCATAATGGGTTCTAATTTTTCCTTTACCCTATAAGGTGGAGGGTATTAAAAGTTTGGCCCGGCCGAACTTAATGTTTTTTTTTACTTGTTCTTTTGGTGCATTATTATTTTTGCATTACTTGTTGTTATTTTTGCATTAGACAAAGGATTGAAGTCAGCCAAATGTTAGTTAAGATGCTTGTGGCATCTGCACAAAGTTATATTCCACACCATATTTTTGCTGATTTTAATCAAGTTTTTAGTTCCTGTCAAGGACATTAAATTGTAATTTGAGATTAAAAGTTAATTTGCCAACAAGTTTCCATTTTTTGAAAACTCTTTAGAATTGTTCTCTCTTTTTTTAGCCATAAACCAGAGATTTAAATTAATTTAATTAAATCACGTTTAACCTTACCAAATAGCATTTCTTTCAAACGAATGTAAAGTGTAAAAAAGGAAAAAAATAATAAAAAAATGTCATCACATCTCACAAAAAGCACAAATGTCAAAGGTCTGAATGTGTTTTGTGTAGCCCTTGTAGAGGCAACATTTGAGGTTTCCGAAAAGGTCCAACATGGAAACACATTTCTTTTTATTCACTACAAACAATCTACCTTATTCAACATTTGAATCAGATAATTTTAATTCTTCATTTATATTCCGAAAAAAGCAACACACACCTCCTGCCCATACGCATGGCTACACACATTACTCAAACAAAAACACAAACACATCCACACACACTTCGCCCACATTGTACACACAACCTATGAAAATAGAAATGATCCCAACTTCCACCGCTTCCACAGGAGCCTAGGCAAAAGTTCAACAGAAATTTGGCTTTGGGATAGAGATTGTAATTAAGTTTAAAAATCAAAAGTTTTCAGTAAATGTTGATGTTACCACATTTACCAGTTGCTGATTTTAATGATGATTGAGAGGGGGGGGGCGAGGTTGGGGGATAACATTTTAAATATTTACTTTGAAGATTGGCTCGGCATTGTGGTTGTATAGAGAATGTCTGCCAATTTAATAAAAAAGGAAAAAAAAAACTTTACCAAAACATTTATTAATTTCGACCAAAAATATGATAACAAAGGTTGTGGTTTATGGGTTATTTGGTGGTATTTTAATTTTTTGGTAAATTAATTAAAAAACTATTTTAGGGGTGGATAAGAAAAAAAAACACGTGAGTGGGAGGATCATATTTGGGGGGATAGGAAATTAATAATAAAAATAATGTTTGAGATTTTTTTACATACGAAAATAGAAACATGACCCTACATAGACAAAGAATTAATATCTATTACGAGTTTCGAATACAGGGATGTGCTTTTTTATGGAACCTCTTGAAAATGTAGACCAATATTTTCTCTTGGAGAAAGTGTCAGGAGTTGGAAACTTCAAATGCCCAGTTCCGGACAATTCCTAAAAAAATATGACAAAAATCATAAAATTGCCGAATAGTGCAAGGTACCATTATAAAGGGCCAATAAGAAAACTTGGACCTACAAGACAACCCACTGCCACAGGTTTACTCACTACTACTTTTTTCTCATAATATCATGTTGTTCATCCTGTGTGGCAAACAGTCATAGTTCTGAAAATTTACAAAAATGATCTACGGCCAGATGAATCGGCTTGGTCTATAATCTTGAAATGCATCATGTAGGTAACTCTTAGTGGGTAGGCGGACGCTAGGGAGCGATTTTTGGAAATTCGTACTAAAAAAAGTTGAAACAACTAAGCAAATGCTATAATCGTGCGAGGCTGATAAAGTGATACCCTACAACACTACAATATGTTGGAAACCCCCCTATGTCCAAAATATGTTTTGGAAAATTTCATTTTTTAAATAATGTCATAAAGCCCTAAACAGATGTTACCCTTATTTAAAAAAGTTGTGATCCATTTTGAAGCTGAATAGATTCCAATTGTCATCAAAAAATGCTCGACTTCTTTCCTGTCCTTAACTCTGTCCTCATGCTAAATTCCGTGGTTATTGGGTTTCAATTGTGAACTGTAGAGCAACAGCAAAATCAGGAGACTTTTATCTTTTTTGGTCCACTTGAACCCCTAAATATTAATTTATATAACTATAGGCTTTAATTCTGACCCCAACCCTACCTCTATGCAAAATTTCAGTGAAGAAAAACTTTTGAAAATGTACAATTCAAAATTGTAAGTCAAACATTCGGATGAGATAAAAATATATGACAAAATTTTTAACCAAAAATATTCTCTATTTTTTTTGGCATAATTTTCCACGATTTTCTTAGATTTTCTGGCAGGAGACCATTCCGAATTGATGAAAATTAGTCCAGCTGTTCTTGACTTATGCGATCATCTCCAAAAAAACAATGTTTTTTTCTGACAGTAAACCCACCTTTCTTTTTCAATTTCCTTAGAATCGGGCCTGTAGCGAACTGTAGTGTCATTACAAACAAGTAAGCAAAGGCTATAGTCGTGCGGGGCCGACCATGTGATACCCTACAACACTATAATATGTTAGAAGCCCCTTATGTCCAAATCCATTTTGGAAGATTTCGCTTTTTAAATTATGTGACGGAGCACTGCCCAGGTATTACCCTTAGCATTTTGACCAGGGACCTTTGCCCAATATTTACGCACTCCGTCGTGTTTTGCGATCATATCTCCAAATTTAGCACTGCCCAGGTATTACCCTTAGCATTTTGACCAGGGACCTTTGCCCAATATTTACGCACTTCGTCGTGTTTTGCGATCATATCTCCAAATTTAGACTCTTCTATACGATCTTCTTGTCTACGATATTTGTCTATATTCGTCAACGAAATCAGTAAAAAAAAGGCAGAAGTTCGCATTTTGTGTATTTCGGCTATCGCCTGTAAGTAATGTTGGTATTTTTTAGACAAAAGTAGTGGTCCATTCTACCCGCTGTCCTAAACTCTAACTTCATGCGAGATTTCGTGTCCCTTGGTTTCTATTTATGACCTTTATAACGGCTGCAAAATCACGAACATTTTTAGTTGTTGGTCCATTTCAACCCCTAAATATTTTGCGGACATCTTTAAAGAGAATACCCCTACCCTTTTCGTGAGGATCGGACGATAATTGCAATCTGTATATAATATCCCAAACCTGTGTTGTAAGGTGGAAAAATATTACAAAATGTACACCTTAATATTATAAGTCAAACTGAAAAAATCGCATGCGATAAAAAATATGAAAAAATAAAAAAATGTCATAAAATACTAAAAAAAATCTATATTAAGATCATTTTTGACTTATTTTTATGCGATTTTTTTAGATTTTATACTTTTATGTCAAGAGGGCATTCTGAATTGACAAAATTTGTCAAAATCGGTCCAGCCATTCTTGAGATATAAGCATTCCATCTAATATTCCTTTCCTTTGTATATACACATTGTATATATTTCGCTATATATATCAGATATATTTACTATCGGCATCTACGTAACGGTCAGAATTGACCTGTTCGCCTATTTATGATTTCGCCGGGACTAAAAATATTCGCGATGTAATGGAAATTTGACTATTATTTAATACAAATGTTATAGTGTTTTTCACTCAGTAAATATTACCCGATGACCATCAAAATCGGAAGGCTTCTGCCCAGCCTGAAGCTTTAGCCCCATGCTAATTTCAGCGTCGATTGGTCCATAATTGCGACCTGTAGAGCAACTGTAAAATCAGGATTTTTTGGTCCATTTCGACCCCTAAATATTGTACGATCATCTCCAAAAGAAATAGGGTTCTATTCTGACCTTATCCCCACCTCCATTCTAAATTTCGTGAAGATCTGGCCATAATTGCGACCTGTAGAGTGATTACAAATTAACATGGACAGACGGACAGACGGACGGACGGACATACATAGCTAGATCGACTCAGCTCGGTGAGATAGGAAGATCCATATATACTTTCCTATGTGGGAAATCAATATTTCGAGGTGTTACATAATTTTTGGCCCAATCAAACTTATAATACCCCCAACACAAAGTGTTGTAGGGTATAATTAACATGAACGGACTAACATTTTTCGGTCAATTTTTAATGAGGAAAAATAGCGTTTTAAAATGACCATCTTTGAATATTGTCATCTCAGGTTTTTATACCCTACACCACATAGTGGTAAGGGTATTATGTCTTTGTGCATCTGTTTGTAACAGGTAGAAAGAAGCGATATAGACCCATAGTTACTCTTGAGGATCTTCATAGAACTACAAACTGAGTAGATTTTTGCATGTCAGTACGTCATATATTTTTGTGAACAAAAATATATGACGGACCCTCACATGCCTGATAAGCACTCCATAACAATGATCTTTGGTACAAAATATCATATATAGCCCAAAAATGCCTCTCCCAAATTTTATCAAGATGGGTTCTTATTTGGATATATCTCACATTTATATCGTTATTCCGATTGCAGGTTAATGGTACACCAAATGGCTTATATCAGCCCAAATTGACTGAATTTTGTCATTTCCGGCGGAATTCAGCCCAGAGGCAAGTACTTCCAATTTTTGGTGAAAGTCAATAATAAACTTTTTCCGTTACGGGAGATCTAATAAATAGTGGTGTAGTTTTCATAGTGGTGTAGGGTTTTATAGAGTCGGCCTCGCTCGACTTTTGACCTTTTCTTACTTGTTATACCCTATAAAAGCATGCGTTGGGGGTATTATAAGTTTGATAAATAAGATGTTACGTATGGAATTCTATATCACCGAGCTTAGTCGATCCGTCTACTTGTCCACCCATGTTAATTTGTAATCACGCAACAGGTAGCAATAATGGCCTTGGCTTCACGAAGTTGGGGTTATGGTCTGATTAAAAGCCTATTATTTTGAAGATGATCGCAAAATATTTGGGGAATGTTGTATTTAGGGAAAAGTTTTAATGGAACAATAACTGAAAAATGCCATGACCATGCAGTTGAACTAAATGTCAAAATTAAAAATCATCGCGGAATTTTCAAAGAGAAGAGTGTAAAATATTTTGATTTTGATTTTGCAGTCGCTCCTCCGGTCACAATTGACGGCCAATCGACAGGGAATTTTGCTTGAGGTGAGAGTTTCTGACAAGCATTTTTATGCCATCATTAAAATTCGTTGTAGGGTATCCCATGGTCCTCACGGCACGATTGTAGCCTTTGCTTACTTGTTTTGATTTTAATCTTTTTTTTCTTATCGCCAGCAGAGCGTACACGCAGAGAAAAAATATTTGTCGCTTTTGTTGGAACAATCATGTATGTTTTTGTTCCAGAAATTCATTTGTTTTCTACAAACATTGCAATTGCAAATCCAAAAACACAATCTTTGCTCCAAACATAAAAAACAAAAACAACTTTCCTAATTCCGAAGTATTGTAAAAATCGTTAACAATACCGATAGTTAGACTCGTCATAATTTAGAATGTTTACAAAAAATATTGTCATTAATAACAGGTTTTTTGGTGTTTGAAATTGCTTTTTTTTCAGGAGATACACATTTTTTATTTTCTTATCTCCCTCCCGTTAACTCGCTCAGTATTTACTCTATTTGAAGTTGCATTCTTTGTCGTGCTCTCTTTTTTTGTGTTCAACAGCCGGTGAAGTTTTTTGTGTCTTCTCCGAAATCAGTTTTTGTTCGGGATTTGAAGAAGGTGGTTCAAAACAAAAATAGACATGAGTGACTTCAAGCTTTTAAAAACAACATTCCAAAACAAAAATGAATTTGTTGCAGTGTTATTTGATGGAATTAATGATTATAAATTGTTTGCAAATGAAGGTAATATACAAATGTGAAAAGTTTAAACAAAAAAGTATTTCAAATCATAAAAGTTTGACATCATTAAATAAAGTGAATTCTTTAAATATTTTACAACTGTTGGTGTATTGTATGTGAAAAATTTAACAACAAAGACAGCATAGTAGGCATTGTGCATTTTTTGTTTTGTTTTGCTCGCGTGTTTTTTTTTTTTGTGAAGCGTGGTGGTTGGTTGTTGAAATAAAGAACAAAACAAACAAACAACGTTACTCTCTCTTCCCTTTTCTTGTAGTGTCATCAAATTTGTTAGAAACAGAAAACCACCAGCTTTCTGCGTCGAAAACCCTGCGTGTAAATTAGATTTTAAATTCAACCCAATATGTTTTGCAATACCGGCAAAGTTTAAATCAAAGAAACCACTGCTTTAGAATCTGTGTGTGAGTTTGAATAGCTGAAACAAAAAAAGTTGATTGAAGCAGACGTTACAAAAGAGAAAATGAAAAGAAAGCTTCAAGAGAAATAGATTTGGTTTGTTTTTATTGTGGCCAAATAATTGTAGATCTGTTTTACTTAACATCAGCTGAAGTAAAAATAACATCAAGTGGATAATTACAATTAAAATAAATAAGCTGATGGCCTTGCGAATGCTGAATTTCAAATTGATGTTAAAATTAATTTTAAATAAAATATTATTGTTTACATTTGTAGTTAAGAAAACTTATAATATACCACCGGCAGCTGAAGTGGAAATTTATAATAAGAATTTTCTAATAATTCCAAGAATATTCACCGCTTTGGTTCAACAATACATATCTTCAACCGATTTTGTTTTGGACATAAAATTAAGTGGTAAGTATTTCAGTAATTAATGATTATTGATCAATATTTCTCACACATTTTCATTTTTAGATGATAATTCAGCATCAAATTCGACCGCAGACATCGAATCGCAATTATCCGGGTCAAATAGGTCACAAAAACCCGTTTTTCAAAATACATCGTCCGAAATTTACCAAACGCTTAATGATGACGATTTATGCTTAAGTCATAATAGTTCAGTTGACAGACATGTTTATTCTAGTATTCCTACAACAGAGGTATATTGAAAAACTTAGGAATCTTGAAAACCTTTTGATTTTCTTTTGGTATAGGAAATTAAAAAATTGGCTGAAATACGACATTTAATGAAATATAATACCCTGGAAAACAAAGACAGAACAAATATTGCAAAAATTATTATATCACATATCTTGAGAGAAAACCCAAATAGACGGTAAAATAACATTAATTTACTATTGAGTTACCTTCACTGATTTTTGTTTCTATTTCACAGTATTTACAAAGAGGATTTTTTAAAACTTTCACAATCTATTATAGAAGTGTTCCCATCAGAAGTAATTGAAACTTACTACGTACCTTTCACTAAAGGACACTTGGCAAAAGGAAAATTATTTGACTCCTATAATAATAAAAGAACCAAATTAAGCACACAAGGACTTATAAATAGGCGTACAAATTTAAAAAAAAAATGTAATTATACCCAGTTTTACATATACAGGTTCTTCAATACTTATTTTTGAACCAAGAAAATGAACAGTAAACGTTATTATTCTTGTTTACGTAGGTAAATTTTAAATTTATTTTAAACGTTGCAAGTAGATCAACTACGTTTTTATTAAAATTATCTGAATTTTGTTATAAATTTATCCAAATATTGTTCGTTTTCTTTATTCGAAAACAATTACTTGACAAACTGTATATTTCAATATAATCTAATATATATGTTTTTTCTATACAGTGAATCAGGATCCCGTTCCTCTAATTCAAGAAACGGATGTAACGCCTGAAGAATTAGAGCTTCTTCGAACCGTAGGCTTAGATTGGAGTAAGAGAAAAGACCTTTGGATAAAATCCCATTTGTATAGACAACAGGAGCTTCAAAATAATAATTTATCTACGGTTGACTACATAAAGAAGTACAACATTTATCTGAACGAAAACTTTTATGACTTGGTATGTGTGTTTTAATTTATGTTAAATTAATTTCAATTGACTTTGTTTTCATTTCCAAAATAGCTACATATTGATTTCAAAATTCTGTATCCATCATCAAAAGAGTTTTACGAATGGAAATTTTACTACGAAAAAGTAATTCAAAAAGCCGAACAACTTAAGGACAACACGGTAGTAAATATCTTAGCGTACATCAACAGAGCACAGGACGAAGGTATGTATTGTGATAACTGTGTTAAATATAAAAAGCAAATCAAAATTGTAATTTCTAGATAGCAAAGTTTTGCTTTCTTTGATGCTTATTCCTTACATATTGCCACACTACAGGAAAAGGACTAAATTAGAATCCTTGGAGTCATTCATTTATTACTGCAAGGTCAGTATCCACAGTTAAATACATATAAAATGTTAACTAATGTACTTAAGGTATATTATTTTTTTTTTTTTTTTAATTTATTAAGTTTTGCGTGGAGCCTTAGTCCCTACCCCACTAGAGTAATTTCATGAAAGAAATTTTATTGAAATATGTGTTCTTAGATCGTGTTCTATACTAGAATAATTCTTGAAACTGTAGTAGTGGAAAACTTGGCCTAGTGTGGACCGGCACTAAGGCTCAAGTATAAAAGTATTATGTGTTAAACAGTTTATTTTTTAACATAGAATATTCTTGTTGCTGATGACGAAACACGGAATCGAATAAAACGGATTAAAACGGAAACACAACCCAAAATTTACTTTGTCGGCGATACTACAAAGCCAATATCAATTGCATATGTGGACATCTGTGGAACTAGAATGAAATTTGAAAATCCTTTGAAGGCAATTGACGCGTGCTTTTATTCTTATATGGCTATGAATGTTAGATATCCCGTTGCATGTTTACACGTATGGACATTCATACAAAAGATTATTTACGACATCAACACTCCATATGATATTACAATTCCTGCTGTAAGTACGTTAATTAATGAACTCCGTAAAACGTAGAATAATTTTCGGAAATACAAAAACGTTTTGTTATTGACATGAATTAGATTTTTACGTTATTACATTGTATTATTTATTTGTATATTACAATTACTACTTTCGCCAAAAATTATTAACTTTTTTAACTACAAAATGAATAGGATTAGATGTTTTTGTTCCACTGAATTATTTAACAGCGTTGAAGCTCTCATTCGACATATAAGAATGCACCATGAAAATATATCGTCAATAAGTTGTTGTTTTTATAACTGTAATCGCAGATATGACCGATTGGATTCATATCAATGGCATTTGCAAACACATTGTAGAAGTACCATTGTAAATGACTCTTCAGATAGTATGGTACAAATTACGTCGGAACAAGCAATACCTTGTATATCGACTGCTGAAAACTATACCCAATCAAATACAATTTCGGAAAGTGAAAATATTGATATTCACATAGACTCAGCCTCAAATATTAAAATTGATTTACTGAAACAAATAGTAAAAGCATATTGCAATGAATCTGTACCTCGAAACAAAAGTTTAAGTATTATTAAAAGTGTGGCGAATGGCTTCCTTAAATATTTAAACATTTTAAGAAATAAATTAATTGATACCTTTGTGGATCCTGGCATAATTAGGTTTCTCGACGAATTAGTTGATAATAGCATCATAAAATCGGAATATAAACTTTTAAGTGAATTAAGGAAAACCGATTTCTTTGTCGAGGCAAATTTTCTCTCAATACATCGCGAAATTCAAGAAGTTTTAACGTCAGGGGGACAAATTGCACTGAAAAGTATTGATTATTCAATTGCGATGCTACCTTTGTACACTTTTTTCTCCTTACTTTTCAATAAAACAAAATTTTTGGCTGAGGTTGTTTCGTACATAAGTGACTTAAAATTACGCGATCAGAATGTTATATATAATTTTATTCAAAGTACATTATGGCATGAATTAAATCAGAATGATGACCTGAGTATATTATGTATACCCATGTTTGTATATTTTGATGAGTTTGAACCAGATAACGCACTTGGGTCCCATGCCGGTTTTCAAAAACTTGGCGGTGTTTATGTTAAATTTCCTTGTATTCCCGAATATCTCCAATCCAAACTTTCCCACATTTTCGTTGGAATGCTTCTATTTTCGGAAGATAGAAAGAAATTTGGTAATGAACTCGTTTTTGAATCATTCATTAATGAACTTAATTCCTTACAGGAATTGGGAATAGATATACACGATGAAATCTCATTTGACGGTAATCGTATAAAAAAGGTAAAGATAATTCCTTCTCTTATTTTGGGGGACAATCTTGGCTTAAATACAATTCTAGGATTTTCAGAAACTTTCTCTAGCAATTTTTATTGTCGTTTGTGTAAGCAGCACCGCGAAATAAATAAAATTGATGTTTATGAAAACATTTCTATGTTAAGAAATCCTCAAAATTACAATTCCGATGTAGAAGTTAATGATTTTAAGATTACCGGAATAAAGGAAAATTCAATTTGGAATAATTTAAAACAATTTCATGTCACAAGAAATTATAGCGTTGACGTTATGCATGACTTATTAGAGGGCGTTTGTCACTATGATCTTAAATTCATATTAAATCGATTCATAAAGCACTATGAATTTTTTACGTTAGACCAGCTTAACTATAGATTGCTAACCTTCAATTATGGTCCAATTTATTGTAGTAATAAACCACCCATTTTAAGTCTTGATTTTCACAAGAAGCTTAAGCTTCAATTATCTTCTTCTGAGATGTTGGTTTTCGTAAAGTGTCTAGGGTTAATGATAGGAGACTTAGTGGTCGATTGCGAAGAATGGACATTGTATTTGCTATTGAGACAGATTGTTTTTATATCCTGTGAGTCGGACTCATTTCAAACTGGCGTTCCTGAGCATTTTCGTCAGCTAGTGTGTGACCACAATGCTCTATACATGAAAATTTCAGAATCCACGTTGCAACCAAAATTTCATAACTTAATACATTATTCCAACATTATGAACAAGATTGGACCTTTGAAACATATTTCTTCAATGAGGTTTGAGTCTGTTCACAAGAAGTTAAAAAAGATATGTAACAGCTCGAATAATAAAATTAACCTTCTAAAAACAATATACACTAAGTATCAAATTATTTTATTTGATTTCTTAATCAATTATTCAGATATTTTGGAAGATAAAATAAAAATCGGCAACGTTTCGGAATTGCCTGGCGAAACCTTCTCTAAATACGACATTATTTCAGAGATACCATTGCGTACTATATCATATCTCCAATTCAAACAAACCCTCTTTAAGCCGGGCATGGTTGTGCACATTGGAGAATATGATGATAACATACCGTTGTTTGGGTTAATTGTTCACATTTGTAGCA
The DNA here is from genome assembly GCF_030504385.1 of Musca domestica. Taxonomy (NCBI): domain Eukaryota; kingdom Metazoa; phylum Arthropoda; class Insecta; order Diptera; family Muscidae; genus Musca; species Musca domestica. Next base: position 4,337,754 of record NW_026712362.1, read on the forward strand.
TAAACGATATATTTTTATTGTGTATTCAAAGGCTTTTAACGCATGGGTTCGATGCTCACTACCATGCTTTCAGAATAGAATATGAAAATGAATTCCTTTCGGTTAATGTATTGTCATTAGAATCAAGTTACACGGCATATATTTGCACATCCAAAGAAGACTCTTATTTTTTAAACTAATTATAATTTGTTCAGTATTATTTGTAATTTTTAAGAATATAAGAATATGAAATAAATTCTTTTTCGAAATGACATATTATATTTTATTAAAATAATGCACGTTAAAAAGGTATGGTATAAAATCTTTTATAATTTTATTTTCTATCATTCCAACCTATGGGTGTTATAAATTCTAACAATATTCATTTTCCATTATGCCAAAAGTGCAAAAATAAATATTGTTACTTCCGACCAAAACTATTGTAAGTTTTTATAATAGCCATTCTCAATTTTGACCAAAACTATGGCTAATGGCAAAAATAAATATTGTGACTTTTGACAAAAACTATTATAAATTTTACAATATTCATTTTTCATTTTGATCTAAACTATTGTGATTTGCAAAAATAAGTATTGTTACTTGCGACCAAAACTATTATAGACCAGTGCGACAATAACAATAGTTGGACTGACAATACTACATAATGAATCCAACAATACCTTTACAATACATATTTTACTCTTCGAATATTGTTGGAACAAACATATTTTCTTCTCTGCGTGTATGTATCTGACTCTGCCTTCTGTATTTGACTCTAAACGTAAATTTTCATGTATATGTGATTTTAACGGAAAATTACAAAAAAGGCTATAATACCTCAGGAGCCACTAAATCTCACACCATCTAACAATATCATCATTGAGTATCTTCCCGTTTATCAATTTCCATTGATGTGTTTCTCACCTGTTGTTATAAACAATGTTAACACCCCGTACTAAAAACTGTTTAAAGAATTGCCGTATTAAAAAATGTGGAACACCTTATATTCTCGATGTGTAAAAACATTAATCTTATCAATATATACCAGACTACATGCCGACAAGTACATCCTTAGCCCCATGTCGATGTTCTGTTAATTGATCTAACAGAATGTTTTAAATGAGCCTTTAGCCACAATATACCATCATATATCATTAGGATCAAATGGAATGGGATAAATGTAAATTACTCATGTCCTTCCTTACACACATACACACGTGCACACACTTCAAAGTGTACAAATACGCACAAATTTTCACACATATTAAGACACGCAACAGCAGCAAATACGAAAAACACTTAATTTCCCTCATTACTTTTCACTTTCAACAAAAAAAAAAAAGAGAAACTGACATGCACGCACGACTTTATGTTAACAAGTCCCTTAAATGATGAGCTGGGTCGATTCGGTTGGTGTTTAGATAACATTTCTGGCGCATATAATTACGGCTTGTAATTTCAGTAGAGACCCAAAATTTTAAAAATTCCGAAATGAAATAAGTTCAGTTGGAGGCTTTTCTGTTGAAGACCTAAAAACCCCTTTCTATTAAAACCTTGAAATTATTCCACTAACCACCAGAATTATATTTCTTGAAGGTGAGAAGTTGAAGATGAGAACTTCGTTTATTATTACCAAACTTAGACCGAGTTGGGAGATGGGCAATATCAGTCCAGTCTTCTTTTACCTCACCCACAAAAGGTCACAATTTTCAAAACAAAAGAACAAAAAAACAATAATGTACAAAAAAGGGGAAGAATAATCCGAATCCTAAAATTTGCATAATTGCAAAGTCAGGTGCGAAAATGGACAATACCGGTCCTCTCCATCAAGTACCTCCCTTCCAAAGGGTCCATGCTTTGAATAATCAAAACGATCATAAAATCCGAAATAAGCATCCAGTTCTCTTAATATTTCACACATTATGTCTACTAACACAAGATCTGTTGTGAAGATGGAATATATCGGTCCACTCCATCTGGTACCTCCCCTGCACAAGGGTCAAAATTTTGAATATAAAACTCATAAAACGCGAAACTAACACCGAAACAAGTCAGCCCTTCCTTACAACTTGCCATATCTAAATATTTCTTTCAACCAGAAACCTGATTAGAATATGGATTTTTTGATTTCGCATAAAATTGTATATAACTGTTCGATTTTCTTGTAATTTTGACCAAACCAATATTTTATTAGAAGGAGTGTGAAAATGGAATACTTCTGTCGACTTTTATTATATTGTTTTGGTGAGAATTTCCCAGAAAAAGAGTTATTCGTGATGGAATTCAAACGTGATAGTATGATTTTTTCATATTTGGATGGAAAACCACAAGTGGCTATGGTTGGAGCACTCCAACATTTAAATGTGAATAAATCTTTTGTATCTCGTAACATCGCACGTTACCGTTATACTGCTAGTGTAGCCCGACTTTAAGGAAGTGGGGGGAAGAAAACAGCAACTTCAGCAGAAATGGTTTGAAAAGTAAAGAAGCGATTTGATCAAAACCCCCGTTGCAGGGGGAAATGGCAAGTGAGCTGAATATATCTCAATATTCCACTCGGCAAACATGAAAAAATGAGCTCGGGGTAAAGCCATTGAAATTCCAAAAAGTGCAAGAACTAAAACCCCAACAGAAATAAAATAGACTCAAAAGAGCTAAAGAGCTGTTCGCTTAGCCGAAACTGGTGAACTGTCGAATTTGATTTTCTCCGATGAGATAACATTCGTGGTGCAGCAATTTGTAAACAAACAGAATGATCGTGTTTACTTACCAAAGAGGTCCGCTTAAAATGTCCACCTTCGATTGGCCACCAGAACTCGTGCGCCGGCCATGCTAATGGTGTAGGCCGCCATAACAGCCGATGGTCGCTCTTCCCTCGTATCAATCAACCGTGGCATCAGAATAAATACCGGATGTTATTGCGAAAATACTCTGGAGGGTGTATTAAAGCCTTGGACACGCAAACATTTAGGCCGCAGAACTTGGACATACCAACAGGACTCAGCACGCGCCACCCTGAAAGGTTACAAAATTAGGTTCCTTGCTTCATTTCCAGCGCACAATGGCCACCAAAATCTCCGGACTATTGTGTCTGGAGTATTTTGGAAATCAAGGTTGGCACTAAAAAATATCAACGTGTCGATCAACTCAAGCAAGCGCTTCATCGGGAATTGGCCAAAGTACCGCAGAGCAATATTCAGGCAGCGTGTGACAGCTTCATTTACCGCTTAAAGGCCATAATTCGTGCCAAAGGTGACCAATTCGAACAAATCTAAACTTATTCTAAAATTTGATGCTATTTCAGAAATTTTTTGCTTTCATTCAATAAAGTTAAAAAAGTGTAAAAAATTTTTTTATCTCACCTTGTATATAGACATTTTTCTTCCTCTTCGGAAGAATTTTAGTATGGATTTTTAGACAATTCCATTGAAGAATGTATCTAAAATCCTCAAAATACTGAATATAGGGAGGACCAGTTTTATGGGGGATATAAGATAACGTGAACCTATATAGACAACACTCCTCCAAGGGGTAAAGTTCTCAGAAAGAACTCCTTCTGTGGATTTTCATACAATTTCATTGAAAAATTTGGCTAAAATCAAATACCGAATATCGGGGGGATACTGTTATATAGGGGCTATACGATATGGTGTACCGATAAAGGTCATTTTTGAAAGAGATATTCCTTTTTTATAAAACGAGATACGTTTTTTATAAAAAAACTAGAATTGTTTCCAACTGAGATTGTATACGTTTTCCGTAGAAGTCAAACTAGACATGTTTAAACGGAAGACAAAGAACTTGTTTTGTATAAGCCCAGGAGTTCTTTCTATAGAAGACTCGATCCTGCTACTGTAGAAAGCCGGATGGTATTATTTAAAAAAATGAGAAATTTTCATCATAACGCCAGAAAGTTTTGCTGGAAGTTAAGAAGTCTTCGAATTGAAGACAAAACACCTTCATGCAGAGAACCAGCATATATTTCCATCACAGTCCAGAACGACTTCTTGGTCTTTGCTCAATTTGACACACAAATATTTTGTTAGCCATAGCCATAATCAATATTAGTTCCGTTCGGTGTGAGATAATATATATTTAAAAACGCAAACACATTAAGTTATTTACTTATCCTTTTTTTTTAAATATTTGAAGAACATTTAAGATTTCCAGCTTAAATTCAAATAAGTATCTTTTTCCATTTCGAATAGCATTTGAACTCAAAATTTTAAAGTAGCTTAACTTAAACAACTTGTATATGAAATAATCTCCACTTACAATTTAAACAATCATTTGTTTCTTGTCACATCTGTACGTAACATGGTAAAGGAATAAAGAAAATTTAAATTGCAAATAATTTGCAATATTTTTTTTCTTTCAAATAAATAGGTAAGCTGCTCAATGACACACTCACACATCTACATATGTATCGTCAATACGATTTATATATTATTGCCTGGCAATCTTCCATTTGTGTTAAGAAGTTCATTGTATTTTCATCTGCAACATCCTGTTGATTTAAGAACAGAACAGTGATGGCATGGAGGAAAGTATGAAGTATAAGACGTGTGGATTTGGAACTCACTTATCGGTAAGATATAGGATTTTCTCGGCATTAAAAGTAAATTATGCCACATTAAGTCTTGCTAACCAAAATGTTAGAAAGAATCCCCAAATTTGGGTCATAAGATGGAAAGACTTCTTTGAACAGTAGATGTATAAATCTTCAAGCTGTCTTAAAAAGCCTTAAAAAGGTCTTTTATCAAAAATTTAGAGTTCAAAATTGTCAACTGGCAAAGCCTTTCAGAAGTTGTATTTGAATCGAAGATATTAACACTTTATAGCACTTTAAGATATCTTTTGTGGCAGTCTTTCCATGATAAGTTCACAATGAACATTTCAGGAAACTTTTATTGTTAAAGGTCCATCAATATGTCCATTAGGATTAAAATACCTTAGGGACGTAATTTCTGTGAGATCTTATTTGACTTCCCTTTTAAATATTAGACCTTTTGAATCCTTTGACGGAACAACGAATTTCTAAGATAGCTGCATTACAAATATAAAACTAGTTGGCTAGTTTTTATGGCTAGAACTAATTTTATGTTGGGTCTTCTAAAGAAAAATATCCTTCAGAGGTTTTCTATGAATATAATTCAATCAAAAAGTTAATATTTGAAGTAGAAGGCCATGTTTAAGTCTTTAATGGACCTAAGAACTAACTCTATCATTTATCTAAATAACTCATATAGATATCTTTGTCCGATTTCAATGATATTGTGCGCCAGTCTAGAAAAAGTTACTACAAATTTGGTGAAAATCGATTTAGATATAAACACAGCTTCCATATCCATGTTTCATCCGATCTGGTTTTTAAGAGCCCCACATTCGTAACATACCCTACACAATAATGGTATTTGGTACCAGTTGTGAAAATCAATTCAGATATAACTATAGCTCCCATATATGTGTTTCATCCGATTTGGTGTTTAAGTTCCTCACATTCCCAGTATGCACTACAAAACAATGATATTGGGTACAGCCCAGAAATACATCTTCTCAAATTTTACAATGATCGGTTTAGATTTGGATATAGTTTCATATATAACCTTATTCGATTTCAGGTATACTGTGAACCAAACGGAAAACACGTATAACAGAAACCAGCCTAGAAGCAAGTACTTCACATTTGGTAGTCGGGTTAGACATAGCTTTAGCTACCTCTGCCAAATTTTCTGTAAATCGGTTCATATTAAGATACAGATCCCATGTAAGGTTTATTATGAACAAAAATGGTTCATACAGTCTAAATTCGATGGATTTTTGCACATTCTACTGAATTTTTCCGTTGGTGAAAATCGGCTCCCATTTATCCATTGCTAATATACGTATTTACTCCACATAGATATTATGAAAGGGTATATTAAGTTTGTCATTCCGTTTGTAACTCATCATCCGTTCTAATCAAGCTAGAGTACATACGGCTTGTGATAGGAAGTTAAAATTGTGCATGTTGTTTGTTGTCTGTAGTCAGGTCAAATTCGACTTTCAACGTTTTCGTGTGGCCTCCATATTCGGAATTTTGACGATTTTAACAACACCTTCTAACGGAATAGTTTAAAATTAGTTATTAGGTAGTTTGCAATAGGATCTATCTTCTGTGGCAGACCTTTGTCTCTATAGGTCTACTTTTTCGTATAAACCCTATATAATTGTATCGCCAGATATTCTATACTTTGACGAAATAGTTTCGTTAGAGTTTGTAATGCCTTCTAGGTCATTCTGCAAAATATTGTCTATACAGGGTAAGATAAAAAAGCTGCAATCAACTTCAGACTGCTGTCATTTCTAAGCCACTCGTCCGACAGCCGTTAAAATTATTCTAGTGACAGCTCATTATATTGTTTACAAAATATACAAATCTAAATTTATTCTAAAATTTGATGCTATTCTGACTTTTTTGCTATCATTCAATAAAATTAAAAAAATGTAAAAATTATGGCGTTTGACAGATGCAGATTTTTTATCTCACCTTGTACATGACTAATATCAGTCCAAATTACCTGAATTTTGGCAATTTCGACAGAATTCATCCTAGAAAAAAGTAATTCAAATATTGTGAAAATCGATTCAGATATGGGTATAAGTCCCATATGTACGTTTCAGCTCATATATATATCTCATACACAACGGTACATCGGGTACAGCTCGAAAATACCTCTGCAAAATTTTATTGAGATCGGTTCGGATTTTTATATAGCTTTGATATACATCTTCATCCGAATTTACGGTTATTGTCCACCATATATGTAATGCCAGCCCAAATTGGATATATTTTAGCCCAATTTGGTAAATATTATGAAAAGTTCTAAAATTGTACTAAACTTCTAAAATGGTACGACTAGATATTAAGTGAAGGAGTAGAGCTAAAACATTAAATTTTGTATGAAGGCTGGAAAGTAAGTGTGATATATGGAGGTTGTTTCGGAAAAGATAAAGGTTGTTTGTGATAAAGAGCTGGTTTTGAAAATGTTTGCAAGAAGTGCAGAAAAAAGTACTAATTAGTACTATATTTGGTAGAATTTTGTATTGGGCGAACAGAATATTTGTTAATCGAGGTGGTTTCAGAAATGTGAACTATAATTATACGAAAAATACTGAATTGTACTCTATTGGGAATTAGGTGAATGGATAGAGCTAAAATTCTGAAATTTGAAATTAAGATATGTATTGGTATCCGTGTTTGAGATTTGGCGGTTTTTTGGAAATGCGTTCTATATTCGTACGAAAAGTACATAACTGTACTAAATTTGGTATTGGGTCAAGCAATAAGTCTGGAGTCTTCAAATTTGATATTGACGTCTCTGTTGGTATCTCGAATTGAGAATCCTTAAATTTGATATTGAGGTCTTTGTTAGTATCTGGAATTGAGATAATTGTTTAGAAAATGTGTACTATAATTGTATGAAAAGTACTATATGGTAACCAATATAACATCTTGCGAAATATAGTTTAAAATGTTGGAGTCCTCCGTTTATGATACAGACTATAAAAATTGACCTGAAAATGGTTTAACCGGGAAGCCAACTTCTTTTGAGATTTTTATCCATAAACTGAGTACTATCAAAATCCACTTGGAACTTTCTACAGCCCAGACTGACAAGTTGTTTATAAATCAACATTGAATTAAAATTCTTCACCAAAATTATCCTCCATTTATATTTCTACCATCATAAACTAAAAAATTTCTTTCCGTAATTAAAAAGAAAAAAACATTTTTGTACAGTATTATTCTTTGACTTGTCACAAACACCAAATCATACAACCCATCTCCAACGCATGCCATCCTGTATGACACTCAATTAAATGTCATCTAAATGCAATACAGATTTTCCTCCAGTATAATTTTTTAATTTGTATACAGGACATGTACCATTTTTTTTTTTTTTTTTTTTGTATCAAAGGGAAAATCTTTGGTTGCCATCGTTGCGTTACGATTTTCATGTTGTCTGCGGTCAATGACAGTCTAACGAGGTGAACGAAATGAACTACATAGCTGTAATTTTTGTTTCTAGGAGTTCATTATACCTTATTCTGCTTAAAATCTCTAGATTTAACAAAACAAATCTGATTTGATGTTTCGAAAGAAAAGAAGATAAAATGTAACAAGGTAAAATATATTTGTTCGGAATTTAAAACACAAAGCAAAAAAAAAAAAAAAACACAAAAAACGCAAAAAGACCAAAAATTTTGCACTTGGCTGTTGTATTGCACTATCTATACTATACAGGGTGAGACGAAAAAACTGCAACAAAGTCAAACGCCATAATTTTTACATTTTTTTTTTTTTTAATTTTATTAAATGAAAGCAAAAATTGTCGGAAATGTCATCAAATTTTGGAATAAGTTTAGATTTGTTCAAATTGTTCACCTTTGGCATGAATTATGGCCTTCAAACAGCCAATGAAACCGTCGCACGCGCCCAAATTTTGCTCTGTGGTATTTTGGTCCATTCCCGGCGAAGCGCTTGTTTGAGGTGATCGACACTTTGGTATTTTTTAGTGCCAACCTTGCATTCCAAAATACTCCAGGTCCAACGGATTCATATCCGGAGATTTCGGTGGCCATTGTGCGCTGCAAATGAAGCGAGGAACCTCATTTTGTAACCATTCTTGGGTTGCTTGTGTGTGCGATGGTGCTGAGTCCTGTTGGAATATCCAAGGTCTGCGGCCAAAATATTTGTGTGGCCAAGGCTTTAATTCACCCTCCAGAATATTTTCGCGATAACATTCGGCATTTATTCTTATGCCGCGGTCGATTAATACGAGCGGAGAGCGACCATCGGGTGTTATGGCGGCCCACACCATCACAATGGCCGCTTGAGTACTGGTGGCCAACCGAAGGTGCACATCTTCAGCTGGCAAGTAAACACGACCATTTTGTGTTTTCTACAAACTGCTGGACAACGAATGTTTTCTCATCGGATAAAACCACATTCGGCAGTTCACCACTTTCGGCTAAGCGAAGCAACTCTTTAGCTGTTTTGAGTATATTTTCTTTCTGTTGCGGTGTAAGTTCTTGCACTTTTGGGAATTCCAATGGCTTTACCCCGAGCTCATTTTCCAATATTTGCTGAATGGAATATTGCGATGTGTTCAGCTCACAAGCCATTTTCGGCCACTGCGACACGGGTTTCGATCAAGTCGCTTCTTTACTTTTCAAACCATTCCTGCAGAAGTTGATGTTTTCTTCCGTCCACTTCCTTGACGTCGGGCTACGCTACCAGTATCACAGTAACGAGCGATGGTACGAGACACAAACGATTTATTCACATTTAAATGCTGGAGTTCTCTAACGATAGCCACTTGTGGTTTTCCAGCCAAATATAAAGAAATCACACTATCACGCTTGAATTCTATCACGAATAACTTTATTTCTGGAAAATTCTCACTAAAATACTTTTGAACGCTTGTAAACAATATAATGAGCTTTCACTGGAATAATTTTAACAGCTGTCGAACGAGTGGCTTAGAAATGACAACAGTCTGAAGTTGGTTGAAGTCTTTTCATCTCATCCTGTATATGTGCTGAACATCCATTATGAGGTTTTCCCTTTACCTTTTGTATACCTCCTGAAATCGTCATCGTAAAATTTCGAGATTAAGTCTCAACCGGAACCCCGCCCCTTTTTGGCCACAACACCACAGCTCCAGTGTGATGATTGTCAATGTTCATACCTACATTCCACATGAGCTGTGTATTTACCGAAAACATAATGTTCCAGCGAAATTTATTTTGTTCAAAGCAAATAATTACTCTGTGACCACACGTAAAACGGCAGTCAGTTGGCAAATTACATTTTACATCAACGCCATAAACTTAAATGGTTATTTTAAAATTTTTATGATAGCCAGCAGTCAGTCGAGAATTACAAATGGCTGGCATACAATGCCAAACAATTTCAATCAGCAGTTCACCCACATGAAAAATTGTGCATTCGTAAAGTAACCGGCTATGCTGGTGAATAATAAAATCCGGGGTGCATGTTAGCTGACATGTAGAAATCTTGAAAAGACCAATGTTTGGTTGCCATGGAAATGTAACCAACAAAAATTTAAGGTTAATGGTAAAGAGAGAAAAATTTTGTTTAAACATTGTAACACTTTTATGAATCCTGTATTTAATTATAACGACATTTTTTTACAGGTGAGTGTCATGTTTAAATGTTCCATACGCCAATTTTATTTTTATACCCTACAACACTATGTGTTGGGGGTATTATAAGTTTGATTGGGCCAGAATTTATGTAACACCTCGAAATATTGATTTCCCACATAGGAAAGTATATATGGATCTTCCTAGCTCGCCGAGCTGAGTCGATCTAGCTATGTATGTCCGTCCGTCCATCTGACCGTCTGTCCATGTTAATTTTTAATCACGCTACAGGTCGCAATTATGACCCGATCCTTACGAAATTTTGCACGAAGGTGGGGTTTGGATCAGAATATAAGCCTATTTCTTTTGGAGATGATCACCAAATGTTTAGGGGTTGAAATGGACCAAATACTAAAAAAATGTCGGATTTTGCAGTAGCTATACAGGTCGCAATTCTAGACCAATCGACGGTGGGTGGTTATCGGATAATATTTAGCGGGTAAAATAGACCATATCTTTTGTGTTGAAAAAATTCCAAATTTTTCATTAAACCGCGAATATTTTAAATCCCGGCGAAATTACAAAGCCATGGCAAGGTTACTTCTGATCTTTACATTGATGTTAACATCCAACAAAACGGATATATAGCAAAATATGTGCGATATAGTGTTGTAGGGTATTCAATGGCCGGCCCCGCTCGACTGTAGCCTTTGCTTACTTGTTTTATATACAGTCGAAATTTAAGGTTTTCCCGTGTGACCTTCCTGAGTTTTCGGCCGTATTTTGGAAATTTGGTATAATTTTCGGTAAATCGACAAAAATTCACTAAATTTCCAGTTTTCCCAGTTATTTTATCAAATTTGTTTGTAGCCTTTTAGTCATGAAACACAATTCTAGCGTGAGAGGAGACAGAAAATTTTGGAGATACATTTCTTTATGTGATTCCCATCGCTTGCATTTTCGCGGTTATGGATCTCCAAAGATTTGAGACCTCGTATAAAAAGGAAACATTTCAACAATTTTCAATTCGTTCAGCGATATTGTTTAGAATTTCGTATTGGAAGATCCTAACGGATACTTGTACTTATGACGAAAAATTGTATTTTCAGGTCCACGTTTTCGTATAGCCCCATATAACTGTATCCCTTTTTTTCTATATTTTGATGATATCAGCGACATTTCTCAACGAAATTGTTTCAAATTTGGTACTTGAAGGTCTTAATGTTTATTACAGTCTATGACAGAAAACTGCATATGCAGGTCCTGGTCTTCGATTAACCCCAATATAAGGGTACCCCCTATATTCGGTATTTGATAATTTTAGCGACATTATTCATCGGAATTGTATTGAATTTCGTAATTGGTACTGCCATCTGTGACAGAAAATTGCATATGCAGGTCCTGGTATTCGTAGGCCCTAATATAACGGTAACTCTCTATATTCGATATTTTTATGATTTAGAAGTATTTTTTAACGGAACTTCTTTGAAAATCGACACGGAATTTAGTTGCAAATTTCTTCCAAATGGAGAAGGTATTTAAGGTTCGGTCCGGTCGAACTTACTACTTTTTATACCCTCAGTCATATGGCTAGAGAGGGTATATATAATTTGATACGGTCAAATCGTTCCTAGTCGAAATAACGGTTTTCGACCCTCTTTGGACCAAATCCGATTCAGGTCATTTGGAATCGATGTAGGGATGTCCGTCCGTCTGTCTGTCTTTCTGGCCGGCTGGTGCTCACGATAACTCTCGAAGGGAATATCCGATGTCCAAACTTGGTACATCATAGTATTATTGTCAAATTTAGATCGAGTTAGGAGATGGGTAACATCGGTCCACTCCTTCTGATACCTCTCCCACAAAAAGTCGAAATAATTAAAAAAAATCAAGTGAAAACTATCAGTCGGTTCTGCCAAAAGACCCATACCCTCAGCCAATATTCGATTATATAAATATATTTAGACTTCTGTTATGATTACACAAACTTTTGGCCATCTATAAGGTGGGTTCTGAAGGAATGGGCCAATACTGTCCATTTTATATCGGACATAAATAAATAAATTATTCATATCTATCGGACATAAATAAATATGGTAACTTCATAATAAAATCCATATTCATTCAAGTTTGTGGAAATATTTAGATATAGTAAATTGTACATAATCTCTAAGTTATGAGAGGTTAAAGTATTCAAAAGTGTGATTCTTTGTTTGTATGTGTAGAATATGAAGAAAGTTGAAGCTTATTTGGCTTGAATTCTATGTGGGGGAGGTACCAGAAGAAATGGTCCGATCTCTACCATATTTTTAACAGATCTCGAGTTGATGGAAATATTGAGACGTGTCAAGTAGGTCGGTCAAGTCAAAATCGGATGTAAATTTCGCGTTTTATGAGCTTCACGGATATTCTAAATTTTGACCCTTTGTGGAGGAGGTAACAGATATTGTGTTAGTAGAAATAATGGTATGTGTGAAATATAAAGATAACCTGATGCTTATTTCGGATTTTATAAACGTTTTTGTTATTTAAAACGTTGACCCTTTGTGGGAGAGGTACCAGAAGGAAAGGTCCTATCTCTACCGCCTTTATAAGAGATACTCTGTTAATAGAAATATTCAGATGTGCCAAGTCTAAGTGGAATCGGATATGTATTTCCCTTTTTATAATTAATATTCAAATTTTGCGGGGGAAGTACCTGAAGGAGTGGACCGATATATTACATCCTAAGACCACACCTTGGGTTAATAAAATTATTGGGATGTGTGAAAATAGAAGACAATCGGACTCTTACATCACATTTTATAAGAATTGTAATTATTCGAAATGTTGACCCTTTGTGGGGAAGTTACTTTATAGAGTTGAGCGATATTGTCCATTTCGCACCGGACCTAGCACTGACGCAAATGTTTGGATTTTCAAAGATGGGTCAAAATCGGATTATCTTTTCTCTTTCTGTACAAGAATGTATTTTTTGAAAATTTCGACCTTCTGTAGGGGAGGTATGAGAAGGAGTGGACCTTTATTGCCCATCTCCCAACTCAATCTAAGTTTGATATAAATATTACAATGTACCAAGTTTGGACCAAATCGGATACTCCCTTCGAGAGTTATAGTGCGCATCAGCCAGACTGACAGACGGATGGACGGACATCGCTAGATCGGCTCCAAATGTCCTGAAGCGGATTTTGTCCAAAGAGACTTGGGTCTAAAACCATTATTTTTATGAGGCACATTTTGGCCGTTTCAAACGATATAAACCCTCTCTAGCCATATGGCTGAGGGTTTAAAAATCCTATATAACATGACTCATAAAAAAAATCCTTACAAAATCTACCACTAATTACCTTAGAGAATTTTTTAAACACTTTTCTCACCCCACCCTCAAAAAAAAAAAAAAAAAAAACAATATGTTCGGTCTGGCCGAACTTGTCATACCATCCACCATTGGGCAAAGAAAAAATGTTTATAAAAATGGAACCAGTTTAGGCAATTTTGTGCTTCAAGGATTGTCATCCACCAAATCCTTCTAAATGCCACATTTGAAACGATTCCGTGGGTAAATGTGATTAGGATTATCAAAATATTGAATATCTGTGTGTATCTTAATATTTGCGATATAGAAAACGTTGACCCATGCATACAATGTTTCGCTAGCGGAGCTAGAACCCATTATTTGCTACATTTACCAATTATTAGGCAAATTCGTGGAAAAATGTGACAAAAATCATTAAAGGTATCGTTATATGGGGGCTACACAAAAACGGGGACCTATATACACAATGTTTTGCCACCGAAGCTAGAACCTATTATGATCTACAAATACTAATTTTTAGACAAATCCGTGGAAAAATGTGACAATAATCATCAAAATATCGAATATCGGGATGTACGGTTATATGGCGGCTATACCATACCGATATATCTCATTTTTAATACCAACCATCCTAGACACAATGCAAACTACACTGCGAAATTTTTCAGTTCTACGTCAAATAATGTGGGCTGTATCTAATTTTAACAGACGGACATCTTTTATGCTGATCATGAATATGTATAATTTATGGGGTCTGCGGAGTGATTCTATAAAGATCATATTTAGGGATGTTACAAACGGAATGACAAAATTAAAATACCCTCCTTTTCAAAGTGGAGGGTATAAAAATAAAAAAAAAAAAAAAATTTTAAAAAAATCAGAGAGTTGTTGATAAATATTCCTTGAAAGGTTTGCCATAAATATCGATGGAACCACCCAGCCGTCATGAATTTCCTTACTTTCCTATCATGAAATTTTTTTTCGAAAATTCGTCTTATTGTGATAAGGCAAAGCAAACCAAAAATATCCCTTTCGCTTCCATCTTAGCATTTACACGTTTTTCTTCTCAGATACGATCGACAGAAAAATGAATATTCAATAGGCAGAGGATAGCAAAAAATGCTCAAACGAAATATGTCATTCCACTTAAACATCCGGGCTTCATTCTGCGAAAACATTTCCGTATAATTTCATGATTTTCGAATTTTTTTCGTCCATTTTCCAGCGTAACTTAATTTTATTCAACAGCAAGACATGTTCATTTGCTTCATTTTGTAAACTTCATTGCGATGATGTGTATTCATTCGCAAGAGCTGTAATTGTACATCTATCTATATATGTATGTAGGGGTATGCAGAGGAGAGTGTAAGTAACGAAAAAATGTTAATGTCTTGCTCCGAAGTGCGTAAAGCTTTGAATACTCTTAATGTGTAAATAACATTGCAATATGGCATTCATTCGCTCCATTCATATATCCATGCATACATACATACATTCATCCATCCATCAATTCATACTCCCATTGTAAATGCCTTGCTGAATTTCGTATGGAAATGAGTTACAATTGAAATCGAAGAATATTCCGAATGTACATTTCTGAGAATTACAAACCATGAATGTATGAATGGGTGTGTGTGTGTATGTCTAGATGGCTGTTTGCTTGATGCGAATGCTTGAATACGGCAACATCGTCACGCAATCCATTGCACAGATGAAGAGTCATAACAATGTTAGATGATGTGGCGTGGCTTTGTGAAATTCGAGGAGGCGAAGGAGGAGGAGGGCGATGAGGAAGTGGTGGTGTTAATTCCTACCATACCCTTGTGTCATCCGACATTCTCCCATAGCAATGACAATAGCCAAGTGATGAATGGTGTCTGGCATAGTTTTCCACTTGAAATGCATTCGCTGCCACCCATCATCGTCATCATCATCATCCTCAGGAGCAGTAACATTAACATCACCAAGCAGAATACATAAGTGAATCATCTGCAAAGCATCGTCAAACATCTCTCTACGTTCTGCAGAATGTTTAATGTTGCATGGCAAATGAAACGCATCGAATCTTTGTGTAAATCATTAATATTACTTAAACAGTAGATATGCTGTAAATTGAAATGTTAATATTTAATGAAACACACGCACACACACACACACAAATAACATTGTAATTGTTTGTGTTATATTAACAATGGATAATTTTGATTGGTTAATGGTGCGTAATAAATTGTTGCCGACAAAAGGTCATTGCGTTAGGCATCACACGAAAAGTTAGACGCAAGTGTTGGGTTAAAGAGCTGCAGTATTTGGTTCGAATTATTCGTATGAAGTCATAAACAAATTAGGTCTGGTCAAACAGGACAGATACACAAAAGAACCAAACCATGACAAAAATTAAAAACCTAATATAAAATAAGTTAAAAAGCAGTAAGTTCGAAAGGGCCGAGCATTGAATGCCCTCTACCATTTGGAACGAATTTGGAAATTTTCCAAAAAAATTGTTTAAATCTTAAAAATTCCGAGTATAGCCCTTATATTGGGATCTATACGACTTGGACCTAAAAAGGCTTTGTTTGTCGTAAGCCATTACCATGTTCATATTCGAAACTTGAAATAAACGGTGAATAATGTCACTAAAATCGTCAAAATACCGAATATAGGGAGGTACTGATATACGAGGCCTATACGAAGACGTGGACCGGCACAGACAATTTTCTGTTTTAGGCTGTAGTATCCATTACGAACTTCAAATACCAAATTTGGAACAATTCCGGTGAAAAGTAACCCTAAAATCATCAAAATATTGAATATCGGGGGGTACCGTTATAGGGGGGCTATACGCAGACATGGACCTGCACAGACAGTTTTATGTCTTAAGCCGTAGTATTCATTTCGAACTTCAAATACCAAATTTGAAACAATTCCGGTGAACAGTAACCCTAAAATCATCCCGAAAATCGGGAGGTGCCGTTATATGGGGGCTATACGAAGACGTGGACCTGCATAGACAATTTTCTGTCAGAGGCTGTAGTACTCATTTCAAACTTCAAATACCTAATTTGAAACAATTCCGATGAATATCGCCGCAAAAATTATCAAAATACCGAATATCGGGAGGTACCGTTATATGGGGGCTACACCAAAACGTGGACCTGCATGACCCATTTTCAATACCAAAAGTCCTGCAGACATAATATACATTAGAATAAAGTTTTATCAATCTACTTCAATTCATTGGGAAGCTAGGGTGATTTCCACAGACGGACGGATGACGGATAGACGGACGGGCATTGCTAAATCGACATAGAATTTAATGCTGATCAAGAATATGTATACTTTGTGGGGTTTAAAATGTATATTTCGAGGTGTTACAAACGAAATGACAAACTTAGCATACCCTCCATACTATGGTGGAGGGTATAAAAATATATATCGGAGCCAAGTTCCGCAAAATGGGAACGTATGTCCCGAATTTCACTCCCTTTTGGCTGATATTAGCCATTATTTGCACAATAAACGTGAAATCGGATTAAGGATATATATGGGGGCTATATTCAAATCTGAACAAATATTTATAAAATTTGGCAAGGTTATTTCCGAGCTCTATAAAATATCTGGTACCAAATATCTTTGTTGTCGAATGCATATTACGAATGTGAGGGACATAATCAACAAATCGGATGAAATATATATTTTTGAGCTAAAGCTATATTTGAACCAGTTTCCACCAAATTTGATGTACTTGCTTTTACAGTGAGTTCCATCGGATGTGCCAAAATTTAAGTCATTTGGACTGATATTGGCTATTTCGTGCGCAATTGACCCGAAATCGGTTGAAAATATATGGGAGCTATGCATGTTACGCTTGTGAGGGACTTTAAACTCTAAATCGGATAAAACATATATATTGGATCTATAGATTTCGAACTGGTTTACACCAAACTTGAAGTACTGGTTTCAGACGTAATTGCCAAAATTCCAAAACACCAAATTTGAAGGGATGAATTCAGTCGTAATTGCCAAAATTCAGTTTATTTGGGGTGATATCAGCAATTTAGTGCACAATAAACCTGATATTGGATAAAGATATATATGTGAGCTATAACCTAATCTGAACCGGTCCTCTATAAAATTTGACTGATGTATTTTCGAGCTTTATCTGATGTCCGGTACCACATATGACTCTTGCTGGATTCATATTACGGAAGAAACATTTCTTCCGATTTCGGGTTTTAAGTCCCTCACAAGCGTAATATGAACCCCATACCGATTTTCTCCAAATTTAATGTACTTGCTTCTTGACTGAATTCGGTGGGATGTTGCAAAATTCAGGTCAGTTGGACTTATATTGGCCATTTGGTGCACAATTAACCCGAAGTTGATAAATTGAAAAAAATAAGCTATATCTAAATCTGATCCGATTATCACCAATTTCAATAGGGTTTATCCTTGGTCCAAAAAAATATTGTTTGGAGAATGTCATTTCAATCGTATAAAAATGCATCATACCCTTGCCACTATGTTGTGTAGGGTATAACTATAACGTGCCAGATTTGGACTATTGCGACTACTTTCTTCCCTTAGGTGACTTATAGTAAACTTTGATTAAGAACCTTTTTGTCTCTGACATCGTCCGTCTAAAACGATGTTTTGTTGGAGACTTGCACACAACCTCACATAAAGTTTGTCTTTAACACTAACATGTGTTACATGTGACTGCGCTGGCGCTTAGGTAAGATTTAGGCTCTTGACATCTTCTAGGACCTATTTTAGAATTTTATGACAAATAATATTGTAAAATATTTTGACTTGCTGTGATCCCGTTTAAAGGGAGTTTTTTAGCATTAGGACCAAAAAGTCCCTGTTATTGACTCCCTTAAGGGTTAGAATTTTCATAATATTCATCGCATTTTTATCTGCAATATTGAAGCTGCAGGGTGAGACGAAAAAAAGGGAAAAAATTATGGCGTTTGACTTTGTTTCAGTTTTTTATCTCACCCTGTATATACCTAAAATGCACATATTCCGATCTTAACCCAAAAGTTTCCAAAAGCTTGGAAGAGTGGGGAACTTGCTATTTTAGTTACTTTGCAAAGTAATATTTTAAAGGACGGTTTTTATTAAATTTGTCATTCCGTTTGTAAATCCTCTAAATATTCGCCGTAGATCCCATAAAGTATATATATTCATGATCAGCATAAAATTCGATGTCGATTTACCGATATTTGTCGTCTGGCTGTACGTCGGTGTAAATCACTCTAGCTTTCAAACGAAATGCTGTAGATTGATAAAATTCCACTCAAATGTGTTTTAGGTCTGCAGGACTTTTGGTATTGAAAATGGAATGAATTATTGAATATTTTAAAATGGCCATAACTCCTTAAATATTGAGCTTTCGGCGTTTTTAGCTATTATTTGTAATCATTTTTTCAGGCATGAATTATTGAATATTTTAAAATGGCCATAACTCCTTAAATATTGAGTTTTCGGCGTTTTTAGCTATTATTCGTGATCACTTTTATAAGCATGAATTATTGAATATTTTAAAATGGCCATAACTCCTTAAATATTGAGTTTTCGGCGTTTTTAGCTATTATTTCTAATTACTTTTATAAGCATGAATTATTGAATATTTTAAAATGACCATAACTCCTTAAATATTGAGTTTTCGGCCCACGTTTTATAACTGTGTCTAGAGATATTCAGTATTATTATGGTTTGTTTCGAACTTTTTAAATTTTAAATGTTTTGATGTTGGAATTTGAAGTTCCTGATGGGTACTTCAGGCTATGACAGAAAATTGCAAATGCAGGCCCTCGTCTTCGTATAGCCCTCATATAATTGGTGTTATTCACCGGAATTGATTCAAGTTTCGTATTTGAATATAATATTGGCCAATTCCTTCCAAATGGTACTTTTTATAAATATACAATTTTCCTATTGTCAACTTAACCCTTGCGGACTATGAAATAACAGGTTGAGCTTTAAACAGATTTCCAAAAAAATTCCCCAAAATCACAATTTAAAATAAATATTGAAATATGTATCACTGCTCTAACCCACCCGACATGCCAATGCATGATAACCGATTTTCTAAAATCGCATTATTTACAATACACGTGTTACAACGCCAAATCCCAGCCGCTTTACATGGAACATGTGTAATTCGACTGCACTGGTGGCTACTAATTTATTATTAATTCAACGGCAGGCAGCAAGGCACATCCCGTTTTGTGAATACGCAAACACTTTAATATTTCACATTTGAATTTATGCGAGATTCGCTGGATACGGTAGCGTGTGTTGTAACATGAGTTATGGTTCTGGCCAAACCGCGGTAACACATGGCGTGGCATGGCATAGCACACATCACATCGTGTCGCCTTGCATTTGGGGACCAGCATGCTGTTGTATCGACAAAAGCTGAATGGACACACACACTCACTCACTCACTCACGCACGCATACATATTCAAATTAAATTACATGTAGCCGGAGATTACTGTTTGATGTTGGTTTACAGTAACGGAATTTCAATTTGATGTCATGACAAAATTTCGGATAAACCGGAACTGGGCTAGTTTACATGACTTTGGCTAAATCTGAGATTTTTTTTATTAAATTTCAAAACAACAACGGCAGTAGCAAAAAAAAAAAAAAAAGGGAGGAAGAAGAATACGAATCATTCATGACCATATTTAATGAAAGTCAAAGTCACCCACAAACATCCTCACATATTTTCGTATTAAAATACGCAATGTCATGCTATTGATTTGCCAAGCAAATTACCCTCAACATGTCGGAGGAGTGGGGGGAATTTATTCATTAGGGGACATAATACCCATACTTATGTCTAAAAATAAAGGTGTTCAAGAGCTGGCAAAAATTCAGCCACACACGCATAAACATATATGTGTGATTTCGTGTTTGTACCACGCACGCATGGTATTTCCTACATCCGATTTCCTGTTGCTCATGTCGCTGCTGTTACATCCACACAAATAAGTTTACCGATTGCAGGGCAATAATGTGACATTTCAGTCATATGACAGGGTGCTTATCAATTGACGATGCGTTAACTCAAACATTTTTGTGTTATAATTAAAGTCTTCGAATGTGTGTGTGCGAGTATGCATGCGTGTGTGTAACAAGAGTATGTGTGTGAATTTGAATACATTATAGCGTACATGGGCATAGTCGATGTTAGATATTTCAGCACGTATCCATAATGAATGGTAGTTTAATTTTGTGTGTTAACGATAAGCAGCATTTCGTTTAAGTGTGACTAAGGCATAGAATGGAGGAGGGGCAGTGATATCATACGTGTAATGATGATGATGATGGTGATGAAACCCTATTTCGTTGACTGTAATGGTGGGGTAGGATAACTATGATAAGCCGATGACTAAGTAATGTAGATCTTTCATTGAATGAAATTGATGCTGTAAGGTAAAATAATCGCATGGGTGACGTCAAGGGTTATAACTAAAACCAGTAAAGAAAGACTTAAAGTCGGTCGGGGCCGACTTGATGATACCCTACACCACTTGCTAATTTAAAGTTTTTATGGGAGAATTCAATCATACACGCTATGATTATAATTATAATTTAAAATTCAAAGGACTAAATATGCCGAAGCATTTGTATCTTTTAAATTCGGACTTGTATTGCCCATTTGGTGCGAAATTAATTTGAAATCGGATATAAATATATTCCCATATATCCAAATCTAAACCGATCTCGATAAATTTTGGCAAATATATTTCTGAGCTGTATTTGATATATTTCCCTGAATATCGTTGTTACGGAGTGCATATTACGGCTGTGGGTAACAAATACAATAAATCGGATGAGCAATATATATGGGAGCTATAATTATATCTGAACCGATCTTCACCAAATTTGACATACCACCTTCTAGACTAAATTCGGTCGTACGTGCCAAATTTCATCCAATTTGGGCAAATATTAGACGTTTGGTGCCCAATCAAATTTAAATCGGACAAAGTTATATATGGGAGCTATATCCAAATCTTAACCGATCTCGATAAAATTTAGCAAATGTATTTCTGAGCTGTATTTGATATATTTCCCCAAATATTGTTGTTACAGAGTGCATATTACGGCTGTGGGGAACAAAAATAACAAATCGTATGAACAATATGTATGGGAGCTATAGCTATATCTGAACCGGTTTCGATCAAATTTGGCATACCTCTTTTCAGGTCCTATCTGATCGTACATGCAAAATTCCATACTATTCGGACTGATATTCCACGTTTGGTGCACAATAAAAGACAAATCGGACGAAGATATATATGGGAGTTATATCTAAATTTTGACCGATTATCTCCAATTTCAAAAGGGTTCGTCTTTGGGCCAAACAAATGATTTGTGCAAAATTTCATCTGGATAGGGCAATAAATGCGAACTGTAATTTGTTTACAAAAATACATGGACAGACGGACGGACGGACGGACATGCATAAATCGACTCAGAATGTGATTCTATGCAGATCATCAAAAGGAACTATGGGTCTATCTCGTGTCCTTTTGCCTGTTACAAACAAATGCACAAAGACATAATACCCTGAACACCTTGTGGTGTAGGATATAAATACCGAAATGTCAATATATTAGGAGTTATGGTCATTTTAAAATATGCCATTTTTATACCCCCAGTCATATGGATAGAGATTTGATATGGCCAAAACGAACCTCATCGACATAATGGGTTTAGAGCCTAGGTCTCTTTGGACCAAATCCGTTTCAGGACATTTGGAGTCGATCTAGCGGACGGACATCGCTGAGTCTGTCTGTCAAGCTGGTGCGCACGATAACTATCGAAGGGAGTATCCAAATTGATTTCAACTTAGTACATTGTAATATTTTTATCAAACTTACATGGGCTTCGCAGATCGGCGATAACAATCCACTCCTTTTTGCACCTCCTCCACAAAACGTGGAATTTTTCTAAGAAAATAATTCATTGCATAGAAAGGGAAAACATAGTAAGATTTTGCTCTAACTTTGCAAATCCTAATATTTCCGTCAGTGCTTTGGGTCAACTTCACCAAAATTTTGAAAAATTCTAACGCCTATAACATGTGACAGAGAGTCCTGTTGTTCCTACAATTCCACATATCACAATATTTTTATGAACCCAGTGTCTGGTGTAAAGATGAAATATATCGAAGTACTCCTTTTGTTACCTCCCCCACAAAGGGTCAAAATTTTGAATAACAAATAAATAATTGTTGAAAAAATTGTCTTCGTATATCCCATTATTTCTACTAAACACAAATCTGCTGATTGGATATACCGGTCTACATCTTCTGTTACCTCACCCACAAAGGATCAACATTTTGAATAATAAAAAAGAATATAAAATCCGAAATAATTGTCTTCATATATCCCATTATTCATACTAAGACAAAATCTGCTGTGATGAAGTTATATATCGGTAAACTCCTTCTGGTACCTTCCCCACCAAAGGTCAAAATTTTGAATATCTATGGAGCTCATAAAATTAACATCCGATTCCACTCAGAATTTGTTTGGCTGCTCCGCACTATAACTCTCGAAGAGAGTATTCCATTTGGTCGAAACTTGGTACATCGTAAGATTATTATCAAACTTAGATCGGGTTTGAAGATGGCCAGTACCATTCCATTGCTTCCGGTACAGCCCTCACAAAATTTTGCCCCAAACTTTGAAAATCCTAAATTTGCATCATTTGCTAGTTCAGGTGCGAAAATGGACAAAATCGGTCAACTCCATCAGTACACAGGGTCACAAAGGATCAAAATTTTGAATAATTATAACTCTTATAAAATGTGATAGAACATTCCGATAGCCTCCAATGTACACACATCACAATATATTTAACAACACAAGGTCTGTGGTGTGAAAATGGAATATACCGGTCCACTCCTTCTGGTTGGTACATCAATGAATCTCAAAAAACGCGTAATTAACATCTGATTCCATTCAGTCTTGGCACATCTCAATATTTGTATCAGCACAAAATATGTTAAAAAGATGGTAGAGATTGCATCCTTTTCTTCTGTACCTCCCCCACAAAGGGTCAATGTTTTGAATGTCAATGTTTTGAATATAAAATCCGAAACAATCATTCGGTTCTCTTGATATTTCGTACAACCTATTAGTCTACTAGCAGAGGATCTGCTGAAAATTTGGAATATATTCATCCCCTGCTTCTGGTATCTCCCCTACAAAGGGTCAACATTTTGAATATCCATAAAACGCGAAATTAACATCCAATTCCAGTCAGACTTGGTACATCTCTATATTTCCATCAACATAAGATCTGTTATAAAGATGGTAGAGATCGGACCATATCTTCTGGCACCTTCCCTACATAGGTTTAAAGATTTTTAAAAACAGATATTACAAATATTTTTTGCTAACACAAAATCTGTTGTGAAGATGATATATATCTGTGAACCCCATCTGGTATCTCATCCACAAAGGGTCACAATTTTCAATATAGCTGAGTCGATCTAGCTATGTATGTCCGTCCGTCCGTCTGTCCATGTTAATTTGTAATCACTCTACAGGTCGCAATTATAGCCCGCTCTTCAGGAAATTTAAAATGTAGGTGGGGTTAAGGTCAGAATAGAACCCTATTTCTTTTGGAGATGATCCCATATTATTTAGGGGTTGAAATGGACCAAAAACTGAAAAATTTCCTGATTTTGCAGTTGCTCTATAGGTCACAATTATGAGTTAGAGTTTAGGAGTGGGCATAAACCTACTAATTTGGGCGGCCATCGGCAATTATTAGCGGGTAAAATAGACTCTAACTTATATGTAAGAAAATAGGAAAATTTCCACTAAACCGCGAATATTTTCAACCCCAGCCAAATCACAAATACATTAAAAGATCACTTCTGATCGTTAGAGTGATGCTAATAGCCAAGAAATCGGATATATAGCAAAATAGGTTCAATATATATGTAAAAGAAATTATCTTATTTATTCTGCTTATAAATCAAGAACCGCTGCGCCGATTTTCACAATTCCAATGCTCGCTCTTTAGTCCACAATTGAAACTAATCGACACGGAATTTTGCATCGGAAAAGAGTTAAGGACAGGGAAGAAGTCTAGCATTTTGGATGACCATTGGATTACATTTTGCTGTAAAATGGACCAAAAATGGACTTTTGCCAAATTCTCCGGGCCAAAAAACTAAGGGTAACCTCTGGGCGGGGCTCTTTGATGTTATATAAAAAACGAAATCTTCCAAAATGGATTAAGATATAAGGGACTTCGAACATATTGTAGTGTTGTAGGGTATCACATGGTCGGCCCCGCACGACTATAGCCTTTGCTTACTTGTTTTATCTGTATTAGATGAAGTATGAAAATGGAATAATTCGTCGTATATATCTGGAATCTGAAGCAAATTTTAAAATTTTCTAAAAATTATTACATATCTCATATAAAGTGAAGGAAGTAAATAATATAATCCAAACTTGACACGTTGCAATATTTATATCGTATTTATTTAGGTCCGTTGCGAATAAGACAATATTCGGAGCCGACTCCATAGAGGGTCAACAATTTGAATAATCATATCAGAAGTCAAAATATATTTAAATAGTCGAACATTGGCTGGGATCATACATCTGCTGGCAAAACCGATTGATCCTTTATAACTTGTTTTCTCTCATCTAAGTAATTCTAAGGATGACCCAAGTCCAAAACTGATTAACCGAATTATTTACAAAATTTATTTATTCTATATGATGACATCAACCTCTTTGGCTTCTTGGTACACTTCCTTCCAAGAAATAATATTTTAACAATGCTCGAAATTCTTAAAGAAATAACAGCAAACAATCCCCTTTACCTTTTTTGTTATCATATCTCTCAAACCATGCCATAAAATTCCTGGAACAATTCAAAATTTAAAAACCCTTACAGATTCATATCAAATTTCTCATGACATTTGCAAGTCATAAAACTCTTTCACCTACAGAGGATTGTTTTCCACTTTTTTGTTCCGAGAAGCTACACAAAAAGTCAAACCATTATCATTTTCATTGTTTTTACGATGCCGTGATCCTATTTTAAAGGGTTTTTTAATGCTCATAAATATTTCCCATAAACACTTAAAATGTTGTTGTTTTTGTTTGTCGTTATCCTTTAATTGGAAAAATAACGCAATAAAAAAATGTAAAGCTCAATTCATAACAAACATGAAGTGTTTGGTGTAAACAAGACATTGAGCAATTATGAGAAGCATTAATGATTCTCCAGCGTTTGGGGTTAAGAATGCCGCTAAAAGAGAAGATGTAAATATTTGCCAAAGGATTTGCAGGCATTTACTTTTAAATGGTTATTAAATTAAAGGATAGATTGTTAAAAGAGGCGGCTTTTTAGAATTTAAGTTCGGAAATTGGCGATTTCGTCGTTCTACGGAACGGGGAAGAACAGACCTTCTTCAATATAATACCTAGAGGTATTATGTTGACAACATAACACTTAGAGATCTTCTTTTCAATAGAAGACCAAGAGGTTCTCTCTTCAATAGAAGACCAGAGATCTTATTCAGTTGAAGGCCAAGAGGTCTTCTTCAGAAGAGGCCAAGAGGTCTTCTTCAGTAGAAAGCCAAGATGTCTTCTTCAGTAGAATGCCAGGAGGACTTCTTCAGTAGAAGGCCAAGAGGTCTCCTTCAATAGAAGACCCAGAGGTCTCCTTCAATAGAAGACCTAGAGGTCTTTTTTATAGAAGGACTAGATGTCTTTTTTATAGAAGACCAAGTGGTATCCTTTATAGAAGACATAGAGGTCGTCGTCGATAGAAGACCCAGAGGTCTTCTTCAATAGAAAACTTAAAGGTCTTCTTCAATAGAAGACCCGGAGGTATTTTTTATAGAATAACTATAGGTTTCCTTTATAGAATGCCTAGAGGTCTCCTTTACAAAAGACCTAGAGGTCTTCTCCATAGAAGACTAAAAGGTCTTCCCCATAGAAGACCTAGAGGTCTTATCCATAGAAGACCTAGAGGTATTCTCCATAGAAAACTTAAAGGTCTTCTTTATAGAAGACCCAAATATCTTCTTCAATAGAAGATCCAGAGATTTTCTTCATTAGAAGACCCAGAGGTCTTCTTCAATAGAAGATCTAGAGGTCTTCTTAAATAGAGGACCCAGAGATCTTCTTCAATAGAAGGCCCAGAGATATCTTCAATAGAAGACCCAGAGATCTTCTTCAATAGAAGACCCAGACCTAAAGGTCTTCTTTATAGAACATCTAGAGGTCTTCTTGAAAAAAGCTTAGTGGTCGTCTTTATAGAAGACGTAGAGGTCATCTTTATAGAAGGCTCAGATGTATTATCCATTATCTTATTATTATCTTCTTTCAGGAGGTCTTCTTCCACAGAAGACCTTGGAGGTCTTCTTCCACAGAAGACCTTGGAGGTCTTCTTCCACAGAAGACCTTGGAGGTCTTCTTCCACAGAAGACCTTGGAGGTCTTTTTCCACAGAAGACCTTGGTGGTCTTCTTCCATAGAAGACCTGGAGGTCTTCTTCCATAGAAGACCCGCAGGTCCTCTTTTGTTTTTAAATTTCGTTTTGCTCGCAAACACACAAAAAACTCTTTTTCCATAGAAGAGCTGGAGGTCTTCTTCCATAGAAGACCCGCAGGTCTTCTTCCATAGAAGACCCCCAGATCTTCTTCCATAGAAGACACGCAGGTCTTCTTCCATAGAAGACACGCAGGTCTTCTTCCATAGAAGACACGCAGGTCTTCTTCCATAGAAGACACGCAGGTCTTCTTCCATAGAAGACACGCAGGTCTTCTTCCATAGAAGACACGCAGGTCTTCTTCCATAGAAGACACGCAGGTCTTCTTCCATAGAAGACACGCAGGTCTTCTTCCATATAAGACACGCAGGCCTTCTTCACCAATCAGGGGCTTAGTTCTGATTTTGTTGGAACGAATTATTGTATCTGTGTACAACAAAACCTCTCCATGAAACATCCATTTACGAGACGCTATGTGAACACCTAAAACAAACTCTGCTGCATCCCAGACACCTTGTCCTCTGTGCAAAAGAAAGACAAATTCCAATCCAAATATCCTTCTCTTTTGTTTTCAAATTTCGTTTTGCTCGCAAACACAAAAAACGCTTTCTAATTAGCCTCTTCCCATATTATCTTTGAACTGAACACCAGCCGAGTAAACTTTAAACACGAGTTTTTTTTTTTTGGTCCTGGCTTTTTGTCTGTAAGTTGTTTGGACATAGCCGTGAGCTGGAGAGTGTTTTCCTTTAATTAGGTTAAGTGGCATTATGGCGAATAAATTAGTTATGCTTGTGCTCAGCAAATTACAGTCCGGGCAGATAAGAATGACAACGTTCACACGGCCATGTTCCAGAATTTGCGAAACAGCAATTTGAACGCAACATGTGCTGAACAACATGACAAGCTGGAGCACACACACACGCTCGCTGAGAAGCACACAAAGGTTTTAGTGGTTTTTAAGAAAATGAACAAAGCTCTGCTTACGAATGCCAGCAGTAGCAGGAACAGTTGTGGAACAGTAATTGCAGAAACAGCTAATAATGCTCATGTTTATCGCCTTGGTCAACAGCCAACCGGATTGCCAGAGTGCAGATAACTGGCATATGAAAAGCTTGGCATGGCATGGTATGGTGTGCTACCGTACGGTATGGTAAGTAATAACAATTTGCTTTATATCCTTGCAGTGTCCTTTGGGTAATGCTCATTCGCACACAAAACGTGTGCAATGTGATTGCCAAGCATGGTGCCGCACTCCTCAAGAAGAATGGTTAACTAGTTTTGAAGTGAAAAGCCACTTAATGTAAACCTCAAGTGTAAACTAAATTATTCCACTTGGGCTTCATCTGCTTCGTCCTTACTGGCGAAGGATCGTGCATACATAATAATGTGAACATATAACAAGGATTAAAGGTCAATGAAATTAATTTTGTGTCTTTGGTTAAAATGGCTAACCATTTATGGCCACAACGGGGTGAGGGCAAGTTACCAATATGTGGTATCTGCATGCAATGACATTAAGTTATAATCGAAATAGATGCGTACGGTTATTATCATTTGCAAGGGAAGCTAATTAATTAGGTTTGCTTGTGTGCACTTGGTAGGTACCAATTTAATTCAAAGCTAATGAGATTTGAAGTCATTAAGATTTTAGGGGAAATCGAAGTTGGGAATATGACTTAATAATTTCATAGGAGATTTTAAGGGCAATTTTATAAGATCTATTAATAATATTAAGTTTTTTATACCCTACAACACTATGTGTTGGGGGTATTATAAGTTTGATTGGGCCAAAAATTATGTAACACCTCGAAATATTGATTTCCCACATAGGAAAGTATATATGGATCTTCCTATCTCGCCGAGCTGAGTCGATCTAGCTATGTATGTCCGTCCGTCCGTCTGTCCGAACGAAATTTAGAATGGAGGTGGGGCTAGGGTCAGAATAGAACCTTATTTCTTTTGGAGCTGATCGCATAATATTTAGGGGTCGAAATGGACCAAAAACTGAAAAAAATTCGGATTTTGCAGTAGCTATACAGGTCGCAATTATAGACCAATCGACGCGGAACATCGCATGTAGCTAGAGTTTGAGGCGGGGAGGGAGCCTACCAATATGGGTGGTCATCGGATAATATTTAGCGGTTAAAATAGACCATATCTTTTGTGTTGAAAAAATTCAAAATTTTTTATTAAACCGTGAATATTTTAAATACCGGCGAAATCACAAAGCCATGACAAGGTTACTCCTGATCTTTACATTGATGTTAACATCCAACAAATCGGATATGTAGCAAAATATGTGCGATATATATGTCTATCAAAGAGGATATGCTTGAAAGATCTCTTATATGTCGAGAACGGCTGAACTGATTTCGACAGTTCTCATTAATTCAGAATGGCCTCTTGACAGGAAAGAAAAACCGTATAAAAAAGTCGCATAAAAATATCTCTCTAAAGATGAAAACATTGATTTTATAACATTTTCTCATATTTTTTCAATTTTGTTATATTTTTGGCATATTTTCATTTTGAATTAAACATTTGGTAATATTTCTACAACTAACAAAACTAAGTAGTTAGGATATCAGAATATCATATACAGATCGCATTTATGGCCCGATCCTTACGAAATTTTGCATGGGGATAAGATGAGGGTCAGAATAGAAGTCCACTCTTTTTGGAGATGATCGCCATATACTTAGGGGTTGAAATGGACCAAAAAACTGCAAAATTTGCCAACAGGTCGTAATTATCTCCCAGTCCTCACGCACATTTGAATGGGGGTTACCGGACATTGCAAAAGCCAAGCAGTTTTGGATGGCCATCCCAAAAATATTCAATGTGTGAAATAGTTTGCCAACTTTTGTAGACAAAATGTCCATTCCGGTGACTTTTTGGAGAATTCACAAATACAGGAAAGACGCACTTCTGATTATTTCGTTAACGCTGATTTCGTTGAAGAATATAGTCAAATGTCTATATCTCATATAGATGCGTTTCAGTCAAAAACCAATAATAAATGTTAATCTTTTGCCACTTCTGAGAGGTTATAGGTCTTTGGGAAATATTGGTTACAGATCTAGGAAGACCATTTACGTGCAACATCTACCAATAAATTGGAAATGTGCAAATTCGTTTAAGTTTCTATTATTCGAAAATTAGAGAACGAAACCTGATGGTTTTCTTTTATTATTTGTCACAATATCTTATGGAATTCTTTCGAGTATTTCTCCTATATAAACTGTATCGTTTATTATAGTGTTGTAGGGTATTCAATGGTCGGCCTCGCTCGACTGTAGCCTTTGCTTACTTGTTTAAGAATGTTTTTAAAGAATAGCCTGTGGATTTTTATACCCTCAGTCATATGGCTAGAAAAGGTATACATCATTTGATGCGGCCAAAACGTGGCTCATCGAAATAACAGTTTTAAACCATAGGTCCCTTTAGACCAAATCCGTTTCAGCACATTTCGAGCCGATCTAGGGGTGTCCGTTTGCCTGGCTAGCTGGTGCGAACGATAACTCTTGAAGAGAGTGTTCGATTTCAATCAAACTTGGTGCATCTTAATATTATTATCAAACTTAGACGGAATTTAGAAATGGGCAATATCGGTCCACTCCTTCTGGTACCTGCCCTAATGAAAGATCAATATTCTGAAACAAAATAATTTTCCTTACATAACAAGATAGAATAATCCAATTCTGTGCACTCTTTGCAAATCTCAACAGTTCTGGGTTAGGTACGAAAATTATCAGTTCTGGGTTAGGTACGAAAATGGTCAATATTGGACTACTCCATCAAGTGCCTTCATCACAAAATGTGGAATAATTATAAAATGAGAAAAAATAAAAATTCGATTATCTTCAAATTTGGCACATTCCAATGTCACTACCAAAAGCAGATCTGGTATGAAGATTGAAAATATCCGAGCATTCCCTCTAGTACTTCCCTCACAATTATTATTTTTTTTAATAATCACGAAGCTTATACAGGTTGGGATAAAAAACTGCAAAAAAATCAAACGCCATAATTTTTACATTTTTATATCCTCCACCTTAAAAAGGAGGGTGTATAAACTTTGTCATTCCGTTTGTAACATACATAAATATTCGTTGTAGACCCCATAAAGTATTTATATTCATGATCAGCATAAAATTCTAAGTCGATTAAACGATGTCCGTCTATCTGTCTGTCTGTTCGTCTTTCTGTCTATTCGTCAGCCCTCATCTAATAGTACCTCCCAATATTCGGTATTTTGATGATTTAAGTGACATTATTCACCGGAATTGTTTCAAATTTGGTATTTAAAGTTCGTAACGGCTACTACAGCCTGTGACAGAAAATTGTCTGTGCAGGTCCACGTCTTCGTATAGCCTTCATATAACGGTACCTCCCGATTTTCGGTATTTCGATGATTTCAGCGACATTATTCACCGGAATTATTTTAAACTTGGTATTTAAAATTCGTAACGTATACTACAGCACGTAACAGAAAATTGTCTGTACAGGTTCGCATATCTGTATAGCCCCCATATAACGGTACCTCTCTATATCCGGTATTTTGATGATTATAGTTACATTATTCAGCGATTTTTTTTCAAGTTTCGCATTTGAATATTGTAATGGCTCATGTCAAAAGTTGCCTATTCAGGTCTATGTCGTCGTATTTTCAACGGTTTCTATTTTTTGAAAATTGCCAATTTCGTTCCAAATGGTGGAGGGTATTCAAGGTTCGACTTGGCCGAACTTACAGCTTTTTTATTTGTTTTTTTTTTTAATTTTATTGAATGAAAGCAAAAAATGTCGGAAATAGCATCAAATTTTAGAATAAGTTTAGATTTGTTCGAATTGGTCACCTTTGGCACGAATTATGGCCTTCAAACGGCCAATGAAACCGTCAAACGCTGCCCAAATGTTGCTCTGCGGTATTTTGGTGTATTCCCGGCGAAGCGCTGCTTGAGGCGATCGACACTTTGGTATTTTTTAATGCCAACCTTATTGTCCAAAATACTCCAGACACAATAGTCCAACGGATTGGTATACGGAGATTTTGGTGGCCATTGTGCGCTGGAAATGAAGCAAGGAACCTCATTTTGTAACCATTCTTGGGTGGCGCGTGCTGAGTGCGAGAAGGTGCTGAGTCCTGTTGGAATGTCCAATGTCTGCGGCAAAATGTTTGAGTGCCCAAGGCTGTAATACACCCTCCAGAATATTTTCGCGATAATATTCAGAGTTTATTCTAATGCCGCGGTCGATAAATACGAGCGGAGAGGGTCCATCGGCTGTTATGACGGCCCACACCATCCCAATGAGGTAGGCTTGAGTTCCGGTGGCCAACCGAAGGTGCACATTTTCAGCTGATCTCTTTGGCAAGTAAACACGATCGTTTTGTTCGTTTACAAACTGCTGGACAACGAATGTTTCTTCATCAGAGAAAACCAAACTAGGCAGTTCAGCACTTTCGGCCAAGCGAAGCAACTCTTGAACTCCTTTGAGTCTATTTTCTCTCTTTTGTGGTATAAGTTCTTGCAGTTTTTGGAATTTTAATGTCTTTAACCCGAGCTCATTTTTCAATATTTGCGAAATGGAATATTGCGATATGTTCAGCTCACAAGCCATTTTTCGGCCACTGCGACGCGGGTTTCTATCAAGTCGTTTCTTTACTTTTCGAACCATTTCTGCTAATGTTGCTGTTTTCTTCCGTTAACTTCCGTGACATCGGGCTACGCTACCAGTATCACGGTGATGAGCCACTTGTGGTTTACGAATAGCTTTTTTTTTGGAAAATTCTCACCAAAATGATTTTGTACGCTTGTAAACAATAAAATGAGCTGTCACTGGAATAATTTTGACGGCTGTCGGACGAGTGGCTTAGAAATGACAGCAGTCTGAATTTGGTTGAAATATTTTCATCTCAACTTTTATACAACAATTTAATTGAGGCTACTTTATAACGGAGAAGTTTTTAGGTTAATATGCATTGCTTCATCGAAAGGACCGAACTTTGAATACCCTTCACCATTTGGAACGAATTTGGGAATTTTTAAAAAAAATGAAATACGTTATAAATTCTGCTAAAGTCTTAAAAACACCGAATATAGCCGTTATATTGGGGTCTGTACGATGTGAACCTATATAGGCTTTGTTTGTTAAAAGCCATTACCATATTATAAAAAGGTATAATGTAGCATCTTTTAAATACCCTATATAGGGAAGTAGCGGAGCTATACGAAGACCTAGACCTGCATAGACAATTTTCTGTCACAGTCTGTAGCAACCATTACGAACTAAAAATACGACATCTCAAACCATTTCGGTGAGTATTGTACCTAAAATCGTCAAAATACCGAATAAAGTTGAATGTGCTAAATTTATCCAATTGGGGCCGATATTACGCAATTGGTGCACAATAACCGTAAATCGAATGAAGATATAAATGCAAATCAAAACCCATGTCGATAAAATTTGGCAGAGATATTTCTAAACTGTATCTGATATCTGGTACTTAAATTCACTATTATGGATTTCATATTACGAATGTGATGGACCATATATGAATATGTATATGAATCCAGATAATAATTCTGCGAAATCCTAGAAAAAAAATACATTCGCTTTAAAGCATAAACCCGAATTTTTAATATTTTATACAAATTATAAAATGGTTTAAATTTATTTTGGAACTTGAAACCATGGCATACAGCACATAATCAAAAGGTTATAAACTAAGTGTCACAATTCCAAATTTCCCCGCACCCCTACTTTACCATTTCGAATTACTCCACAACCATGCCGCCTGCAATCAAATTATTTGGTTTCCATTTCATTTAAATTATTTCCTTTGCCAAATCATCGACAAACTACATATAATTTGAACGCATTAAAAACAAAAATTAGATCCGGAATAATATGAGCTGAAAATAATTTGCGGTCTACAGATATGGGAAGCCACATCATGAACGAATGGCGAGCAATTCACAAATTTACATTCACCACAATGGACTGGTCCGGTCCAACAAAAGAATCAACCGTTCATGCACTGCGTACATGCATTTGTTTGCAACGCTAAATTTCATTCATATTTTGTTTTTGGGGTAATGTTGAAGGGTGGTTGGGGGTTGAATGAGAAAACACATTCGGAAGCAACAATAGTAGGCTGGTTGGTTGGTTAGTTTGCCACAATAAATACTAGTTTTAACAATCGAATGCATCAATTTTTTTTTGTTTTAAATTTGAAATGCCGTAGATGGTGTTTCAAATTTTCAAAAAACAAAAAATTGAAAAAGGGATTTTAGAAAAATTTTAAATATTTTTAGAATTTATTATAATACGGGTCAGAGAATACAACAAGTTAAAAAGTCTCAGACGGTTTTGCCGAGAGATGTAAACCCTCAGCCAATGTTCAATTATTTATATATATTTCGACTTCAGTTATGATTATTCAAATGTTTGACCCTCTATGGAGTAGGTTTCGAAGAAATGGGCCAATATTGTCCATTTCGTATCGGACCTAAATAAATATGATATAAATATTGTGACATGCCAGTTTTGGACTCTATTGGTAACTTCCGTCACTTTATATGAAACACAGGGTGAGAGCTGTTAAACAGCTGTTAAAATTTTTCCAGTGACAGGTCATTATATTGTTTACAAGCGTACAAAAGCATTTTGGTGAGAATTTTCCAGAAAAAAGTTATTCGTGATGGAATTCAAGCGTGATAGTGTGATTTCTTTATATTCGGCTGGTAAACCACAAGTGGATATCGTTAGAGCACTCCAGCACTTAAATGTAAATAAATGTTTTGTGTCTCGTACCATCGCTCGTTACGTGATACAGGTGCGTAGCTCGACGTCAAGGAAGTGGACGAAAAAAACAGCAACATTAGCAGAAAAGGTTCGCAAAAATAAAGAAGCGACTTGAACGAAACCCGCGTCGCAGTGACCGAAAAATAGCTCGCGAGCTGAATTTATCGCAATATTCCATTCGGCAAATATTGAAAAAGGAGCTCGGGGTAAAGCCATTGAAATTCTAAAAAGTGCAAGAACTTACACCGCAAAATAAAGAAAATAGACTCAAAAGATCTGAAGAGTTGCTTCGCTTGGCCGAAAGTGCTGAACGGCCGAATTTGGTTTTTTCCGTCTCCAATGAGAAAACATTCGTTGTCCAACAGATTGTAAACAAACAAAACGATCGTATTTACTTGCCAAAGAAGTCAGCTGAAATGTGCACCTTCGGTTGGCGAATAGAACTCAAGCGCCGGCCATGGTGATGGTGTGGGCCGCCATAACAGACGATGGTCGCTCTCCGCTAGTAGTAATCGACCATAGCATTAGAATACCGAATATTATCGCGAAAATATTCTGAAGGGTGTATTAAAGCCTTGGGCACACAAAAATATTGGCCGCAGACCTTGGAAATTCCAGCAGGACTCAGCACCATCGCGCTCAGCATGCGCCACACAAGAATAATTCAGAATGAGGTTCCTCATTTTATGCCCAGCACACAATGGCCGCCAAATTCTCCGGATACCAATCCGTTGGACTATTGTGTCTGGAGTATTTAGGAAAGCAAAGTTGGCACTAATAAATACCAAAGTGTCGATCACCTCAAGCAAGCGCTTCGCCAGGAATGGGCCAAAATAACGCAGAGCAACATTCGGGCAGCATGTGACGGTTTCTTGGCTATTGCTATGCTATTTCCGACATTTTTTTGCTTTCATTCAAAAAACTTACAAAAAATAAATAAAAACTAGGTCGTTTGACTTTTCTGCAGTTTTTTTAACTCACCCTGTATATCCGAACCGATTTTTAATTTGAGGATAAATTCCGTCGGAAGTGCCAAAAATTTAGTCCATGTACTCAAATGGACTAGACTAGCCATTTGGTGCACATCAAACCTGAAATCGGATAAAACATATATGGGAGCCTTATCCAAATCTGAAACGATTTTGACAAATTTTTAAACTCTTATTTTTGCGGTGTATATGATAGCATATACCAAAGATCGATGTTGTGGAATGAATATGACGTTTGTGAGGGACTTAAAACCCTAAATCTTGCTCCTGGACTTAATTCAGTCGGATGTGCCAAAATTCAGGTCAGTTCGACTGATATTGGCCATATGGTGCAGAATTAACACAAAATCGATTGAAGATATATATGGAACCTATATCAAAATCAGAATCAATCTTGACACAACTTGTTACACTTATTCCAAAGCTGAATCTGATATCTGGTACCAAAGATCGTTGTTGTGGAATGCCAATTACGCTTGTGAGAGGCTTTAAACCCTAAATCAAATGAAACATATATATGGAAGCTATAACTATATACGAACTGACCTACACCAAATTTGAAGTACTGGTGTATAGGATGAATTCGTTCGTAATTGCCAAAATTCAGTCCATTTGGGCTTATATTATCCATTTGTTGGACAATAAACCTGTAAAGATAAATATGGGGCCTTCATTCTAATCTGAACCGATCTTGATAAAATTTGACAGAGGTACGTATTTTCGTACAGTATCTGATGGCCAGTGCCAAATATCATTCTTCTGGAGTGCATATTATGCATGTGAGGGACTTAAAACCTCAAATCGGATGAAACATATATATGGGAGCTACAGCTATATCTGAACCGATTTGATGTACTTGTTCTAGACAGAATTCGATCGCATGTGCCGGTCATTTGGACAGATATTGACCATTTTGTGCACAATTTACCCAAAATCTGTTGAAGTTATATATGGGAACTATATTTAAATTTGAACCGATTCTCAACAATTTCAATAGGGTACGTCCTTGGGCCAAACAAATATTGTCTGGAAAATTTCATCTTAATCGGATAATAAATGCGACCTTCTCTTTGTTCACAAAAATACATGGACAGACGGACGAATTGACACTCATAAATCGACTCAGAAACTGATCCAAAGAAGATTCTAAAAAATAACTATGGGTCTATCTCACTTCCTTCTACATACAAATTCACAAAAACATAATACCTTTGCCATTATGTGGTGTAGGGTATAAAAAATTAAATTTGGATTTTAGAAAAAAAAAATTAAAGTGATTTTAGAATTTATTATAACGATTCAGCACAAATTATGAGGGGCTCATTTGTGAGTATAATAATAGAAATATTTAAATTACACCAATTAATTTTCAGCCTCATGAAGTCAATTTATTGCATTACCTTTTAATAGGTTACTCGACTCATACATCTCCCAATTTTTTGCTGGATTTTTGTTAATTTTTCTCTTTCAAAAATTATTTCTGCAACAAAATGTTGGCTTCTCCAGAATTTCTTCCAACTAAATAAGCTAATCTCCTCCCTCCCCCACCCAGCTTAACGGTTCGCCACATAATTCGCTTACAAAGTTGTTTCCCCCAAAAAATATCACACCTATAATTCGCCGAAAAGCTCGAAAAAGTCTTTGAGGATTATTGGCACAAGTTTTCATAACCCTATTAATAATGGAATAACAACATTTCATCGCTGCTGATGATAAACGAATAAACTTTCATCAATGCGTCGAGCAAGTCTCTGCATGTTAACAGATATTAAATTTGTTGCTTTTCGTTTGCTTTGTATTGAAATTTTCGTGGAAAACCTTGGGAGAAAACTTTTCCCAAATACTCGTACGTAAGGCAACAATGTTTCAGCCTCAATAATAGACACACACATGTGTTTGTGTCCGTGTGTGTGTGAGTGTGTGTGCGAGCATACAATTGCTGATGAGCATTCTTGGAATATGTACAGCTTTATTTCGCTACATATCTTTTGTGATTCACCTTCGTCGAATCTTAAGCATTATTTAATGTGAGAACAGAAAATTCCCGGCACTTACCTCCCGCTGCCTTTATGTAAACAAAATAATCCTATTTAATTTCCATCGAATGCCAACGGTGAAATGTGTTGCTCTCTCACACACACACACACACTCACACATCTACGTAGTTGAGTGCTGGTACTCGACGCATTCGTTGAAGAGGTGTTGCTATGCCTGTCTTTGGTTTTTGCCATGGGAATCGCATTATCGCTTCCACCATACATTTTGCTCCTTACGCACATTACAGTCCATGCAGAGTTTTAAAATTAATGAATTGTACAACATTTGGTATTTTTTCGGCGGACATTGAAATGTGGTGGGCATACATTTCTGAGGATGTATTTTTTTAAAGGGAAATTGAAAAATGTGAATGAAATAAATTACACTGTGCAACACAAAAAATATTCCAGCAGTTATAACAGTAGAGGTAAAAATAGAAGACAAGTGTAACAGAGTTTTGATAACCCATCTTCCATATTATTCAATTTTTTTATACCCTCCACCATATTATGAAGAGTATATTAAGTTTGTCATTCCGTTTGTAACACCTCGAAATATACATTTTAGACTCCACAAAATATATAGTATATTCTTGATCGGCATAAAATTCTATGTCGATTTAGCGATGTCCGTCCGTCTGATACTCTGTCCGTCTGTGGAAATCACTCTTGCTTCCGAACGAAATGAAGTAGGTTGATAAAATTTTACTCAATTGTGTACTATGTCTGCAGGACTCTAGGTCCACGTCTTCGTATAGCCCCCATATAACGGTACCTCCAGATATGCGATATTTTGATAATTATAGCGACATTTTTTTCCGGAATTTTTTTCAAAATTAATATTTAAAGTTCGTCCTGGAATTTTTTCAATTTTGGTATTTGAAGTTCGTAATGGATACTACATCCTAAAACAGAAAATGAGTCATGTAGGTCCACGTCTTCGTATAGCCCCCATATAACGGTACCTCTCTATATTCGGTATTTTAATTATAATAGCGACATTGTTCACCGGAACCGTTTTAAGTTTCGTAATAATAGCTCGTAATGGGCACTACAGTCTGTGACGGCAAATTGGCTATGCAGGTCCACGTCTCTGTATAGCCCCCATATAACGGTACCTCCCTATATCCGGCATTTTTCTGATTTCAGCGACATTATTCAGCAGATCTCTTTCAAAATTCGTATTTGAAGTTCCTAAGAGATACTACAGCCTATGATAGAAAATTGGCTATGCAGGTACAGGTCTTCGCATAGCCCCCTTATAACGGTAACTCCCTATATTCCGTATTTTTATGAATTTAGCGACACTATTTATGTGATCTGTTTCAAATTTCGTATTCGAAGTTCGTAATGGGTACTACAGTCTTTGACAAAAAAATTGGCTGCACAGATCCACATCTTTCTATAGACCCTTAAATAATGCTTATATTCCGTATTTTTAAGGTTTTTACAGTATTTTTAGCGGATAACAACACTATGTGTTGAGGGTATTAAAAGTCTGATTGGGCCAAAATGATGTAACACCTCGAAACATTCGTTTCCCACATAGGAAAGTATATATGGATAATCTTGTCTCGCGGAGCTGAGTCGATCTAGCTATGTATGTCCGTCTGTCCATGTTAATTTCTAATCATGCTACAGGTGGGGTTATGGTCAGAATAGAAGCCTATTTCTTTTGGAGGTGATCGTAAAATATTAAGGGATTAAAATGGAGCAAACACAGAAAAAAAATCTTGCTGTTGCGTGCCTCATCGAAATAACGGTTTTAGACACTAGGTCTCTTTGGACCAAATCCGTTTCAGAACATTTGGAGTCGATTTAGCGATGTCCGTCCGATCGTCCGTCTGTCTCTCTGGCTGGATGGTTGGTGCGCACGATAACTTTCGAAGGGAGTATCCGATTTGATCCAAAGTTTGTACATCGTAATATTATTGTCAAGCTTAGATCGAGTTCGGAGATGGACAAAATCGATCCACTCCTTCTGGTACCTCCCCAACAAAAGGTCGAAATTTCCAAAAAAAATATTTTTTTACACAGAAAGAGAAAGTATAATCCGATTTTGCTCCAAATTTTCATATCCTAATATTTGCGTCAGTGCAAGGTTATGTGTGAAAATGGACAGTATTGGTCCACTCCATCAAGTACCTCCCTCACAAATGGTCAACATTTTGAATAATTACAACTCTCATAAAATGTGATTTAAGAGTCTTCAAATTTTACACATCCCAATATTTATATTAAACCAAGGTCTGGTGTTAAGATGATCAATATCGGTCCACTCATTCTGGTACCTCCCCCACAAATAGTCGAAATTTGCAAAAAAAAAATATTTTTTGCACAGAAAGAGAAGGGATAATCCGATTTTGCTTCAACTTTTCAAATCCTAATATTTGCATCAGTTTTACGTTAGGTGTAAAAATGGACAATATCGGTCCACTCCTTCTCACAAAAGGTCGAAATTTGCAAATCATATATTTTTTGCACAGAAAGAGAAACGATGGTCCGATTTTGGTCCAACTTTGCAAACCCTAATATTTGCATCAATGCTAGGTCTGGTCCGAAAGTGGACAATATCGGTTCACTCCTTCAAGTACCTCCCCACAAATGGTCAACATTTTTAATAATTACAACTCTCATAAAATGTAATTTAAGAGTTCGATTGTCTTCAAATTTCACCCATCCCAATCATTTTATTAGTCAAGGTCTGGTGTTAAGATGGAGTATATCGGTCCACTTCTTCTGGTACCTCCCCCACAAATGGTCGAAATATTTTCTGCACAGAAAGGGAAGCAATAATCTAATTTTGAAAAACATAACACTCAATGAAAGAGAAATAAGGATCCAACTCTCTTCAAATTTCACACATACAATAATTTTTGCTAACACCAGATCTGTTGTAAAGATGCTATATATCTTCGAACACCTTCTGGCACCTCACCCACAAAGGGACACAATTTTCAATATTTTCATCTATCATAAATTGCGAAGCAACTCAGCGATTCTTTACAATTGCTATATCCATCTACTATAATTTATTTTTTTTTATATATAATTAGTTTTATATATAATAATATTTACATCATATTTATTTAGGTGGGATACGAAATGGACAATATTGAACGATTCTTTCAAAACCCACTCCATAGAGGGTGAATAGGGCTGAGTGTATACATCTGTCGGCAAAACCGACCGATACTTTTTTACTTGTTTATATTACACAGTGTTATCGTACCTTTGCTAATTTAGTAGAGCTCGGCATAACAATTAAAAGTTTTTATGGGAGAATTCAATCATACACCCTAGGATTATAATAATAATTTAAAATTCAATGGACTAAATATGCCGAAGCATTTGTATCACTTAAATTCGGACTTGTATTGCCCATTTGGTAAACAATTAATTTGAAATCGGATAAAGATATATATGGGAGCTATATCCAAATCTGAACCGATGTTGATAAAATTTGGCAAAAATATTTCTGAGCTGTATTTGATATATTTCCCTGAATATCGTTGTTATGGAATGCATATTACGGCTGTGGGTAAAAAATACAACAAATCGGATGAACAATATATATATGGGAGCTATAGCTATATATGAACCTATCTTTACCAAATTTGACATACTACCTTCTAGACTCAATTCGGTCGTAAGTGCCAAATGTCATCCCATTTGTGCAAATATTTGACGTTTGATGCATCGGCCGAAGATATATATGGGAGCTATATCCAAATATGAACCGATCTCGATAAAATTTAGCAAAGGTATTTCTGAGCTGCATTTGATATATTTCCCCAAATATTGTTGTTACAGAGTGCATATTACGGCTGCAGAGGACAAAAATAACAAATCGGATGAACAATATATATGGGTGCTATAGCTATATTTGAACCGATTTCGATCAAATTTGACATACTTATTTTGAGGCCTAATTTGGTTGTTCCATGAATTTCGGGCTAATATTATACGTTTGGTGCACAATAAAAGGCAAATCGGACGAAGATATATATGGGAGCTATATCTACATTTTTACCGATTATCTCCAATTTCAATAGGGTTCGGCCTTGGGTCAAACAAATGTTGTTTGGAAAATTTCATCTCAATCGGGTAATAAATGCGACCTGCATTTTCTTTACAAAAATACCTAGACAGACGGACGGACGGTCGGACGGACAGACGGATTGACATGCATAAATCAACTCAGAAAGTAATTCTATGGAGATCCTCAAAAGTTACTATGGGTTTATCTCGCTTCCTTCTCCATGTTACAAACAAATGCACAAAGACATAATAACCTTACCACTATGTGGTGTAGGGTATAAAAATGCTCATAATTTCTACTTCAATTCTCTCTAACGACACAATTTTTTTACTGTTTCACATCTGTACGACAAATAGCCATAAAGAAAACTATTAACCGCGATATATTTTAAAATTCCATACAATTAAGTGACATAAATATATTAATCACATTTTAATAGACCTTAAATATGTCCATCAATTATTTATAGTTTTGCGGATGTTTTATTTTTTTTTATTGAAATACTCATC
Organism: Musca domestica; assembly: GCF_030504385.1. Lineage (NCBI taxonomy): Eukaryota > Metazoa > Arthropoda > Insecta > Diptera > Muscidae > Musca > Musca domestica. The sequence goes on from NW_026712362.1 coordinate 4,380,135, forward strand.
ATCATCACAGCTAAATTCCACACATCCGAATGTAACTTCTTTACATGTTTTCAACCCATACATATGCATATCAATCATAAATCATCCTCGCTCGCATCATTCAATTGAATGTTACAACGTACTTTGAAGAGTTCGCAACGAGTCCATTGACGCTTTTTACAAATATTTTCCGTTTTGCTTTTTTTATATTTCCCACATCAAATGAATTTTGTATTTATTCACACAATCGGATCGGCCAGACACAGTCGTTGAGCGAGTCAGTCAGTCAGTCAGTCACTATTTCGCGCTTGATGAGGATATAAAAAGCGCTACAAACACACATACGCATACATAAATCACTTCACAAATTGGTAACACGTGGTAAGCGATTTAAAATGATAAACCATAAAAGACAAATGTAAACACATTAAACTTCTTCCGCCTGGGTGTTTTCTTTTTTTCTCTCTCTCTCTCTCTCTGTATGTGTGAGTGTGTGTGTGTGTGCTGACTGGGATGACTGTTTGTTGATAAAAATATACAACGCCCTTTCAATTCATGGGGATTATGCGAGGATACACATTGAAATGTAGGGCTGGAACTGTGAGAAGACATCGGAAAAAACTGTGTTTTTCTCTTCACGCATCCATACATTTGTTTGAACAAGTGCTCTCGTTATTGGGCCCTCAAAAGTTTCGTTGATTATTTGGGTTTTGTTTTTTTTTTTCGTTCTTTCTTGTCCCAGCGAGTGGAAGACAGGCTGAAGGATGTAACTTAAGGCTATCAGACAAGCGAAATAATGAACACATACCCATTGGGTTAAAAGTTCAAATATTATGTATTTTTTTCGTTACGCTTCAGTTTGAAAAGATAGCCGTGAAGAGAATTGGTTTCGAAAAGAGATGCATTTGATGTAAAAAATTATTTAAAAAAAATGGAAAGAGTGTGGAAAAATAATTATATGTCTATGTCCTTATGAAATGTGTTTAAAATTTGACATTTTTTAATTTTTTGCAAAACTTTAATTCTTTTGAACATTTTTATTGATTGGTTTGGTATTCGGATTTTGGTGGCCATTGTGGGCTGCAAATGAAGCTCGGATGCTCATTTTGTAATCATTCTTGGGTGGCGGGTGCTGAGTGCGATGCTGAGGAGTGCGATGTGAGGAGATGCTGAGGAGTCCTGTTGGAATGTCTGCGACTAAAATGTTTGCGGGCCCAAGGCTTTAATACACCCTTCAAAATATTTTCGCGATAATATTCAGGTTTTATTCTGATGCCACGGTCGATAATTACGAGCGGAGAGCGCCCATCGGCTATTATAGCGGCCAACACCATGGCCGGCTCTTGAGTTCTGGTGACCTACCGACGGTGCACATTTTCTTTGGAATGTAAACAAGAGCATTTTATTTGTTTACAAACTGCTGGACAATTAATATTTTCTCATCGGAGAAAGCCAAATTCGGCAGTTCACCACTTTCGGCCATGCCGGTAATACCCGGTAATATTACTATCAAAACTAGATCGAGTTCAGAGATGGGAAAGATCTGCCCAAGTTCTTCTGGTCAAACTTTTCAAAGAAAATAATTTACCGCATAAAAAGAGAATAGCTCAAATTCAAATCCTAATATTTTTATCTGTGATACGTCAGGTGATAAACTTGGCAATATTGGTTCAATATTTTTAGTACCTCCCCACAAAGGGTTAAATAATTCAATTCTTAACAAAATTGAAATAAGAGTCTAATTGCCTTCACAGACGATTTTACTAGTACCTTCCCCACAAAGGATCAAAATTTCGAATAAACATAATTTTTATAAAATGTAAAATAAGAGTCTGACGGTGTTCAAATTTCACACATCTTAATATTTCTACCAATCGTAGAACTTGACCAAAGATGTTTTGAAATGTACCACTCCTTCTAATACCACCCCCAACATGGTGCAATATTTTGAATAGCCATGGCGCTCATAAAATGAAAAATAAGATTTGTATTCTTTTGTACCCTCCACCATTCTATGGCTTCGTCATTCCGTTTGTATCTTTTCGAAATAATAATTTTAGACCCAACAAAGTATATACATCCTTGATCAGCGTAAAATTCTAAGACGATTTAGCCCTGTCCGTCTGTCTGTTGTAATTACAGTCAAAACGCATTAAGATAGGAAGCTAAAATGTTGCACTGATCTGTCTTTTGTATGCAGGCAAGTCAGGATCGAAGATGGTCCACGATATCGTATAGCTCCCATATAACGGTACCCCTGATATTCGTTATTTTTAACAAAGAACTCTTGAAAATCTACACAAGTAGTTCTTTGTGAGTACTTTATCCCCTGCAAGAGAATTATCTATATATATCCACGATATCGTATAGCCCCCATATACTGGTACCCCCCGATACTCGGTATTTTGTTGATTTTGGCCACATTTTACAACGGAATTGTCTTAAAATCTCCACAAAGGGTTCCTTATGAGTACTTTATACCTTATAAGAGATTTGCCTAATAGGTTAGTATAGAACCCATATAACGGTACCCCCAGATATTCGGTATGTTCATGATTTTTGCCACATTATTAACCTGTTTTTTTTTTCAAACTTCGTATATAAGGTTCGGAACCGTCACTACAGCCTATGACACAAATCACTTATGCAGGACAACGTCTTCGTATAGTCTTCGTCTTTGCGATTTTCAGTGGAGAGTTTTTTCCACGGTTTTTTTTTTCAAATTTTCCAAGTTTGTTCCAAATGGTGGAGGATATAAAACTTAGCTACTTTTGAATTTTGAGAGTTTTTTTTCCACGGTTTTTTTTTTTAAATTTCCAAGTTTGTTCCAAATCGTGGAGGATATGTACTTTTGTACTTGTTTTTAAACTTGACACATCCCAATATTTATTTATTTCTTTGAAAGTTATTTTGGACTCAAATAATGCTATGGTTTCACCGAAATTGGAGTTGCTATAAATATTTGACTAATCGGCCCACACCTTCTCCTTCCCAAACTATGGCTCAATATTTTCAAAATTCGTTGACCTATTTGTACACCCCTTTATACCCTACGTTACACTGTGGTGAAGGGTATTGTATTGTGCATTTATTTGTAACAGAATGAAGGATAGACCCATAATTCCTTTTAATCTTCATAGTATCACATTGTCCATTTATTTTGTAACTGAAGTACAGGTCGCATTTATTGTCGAACGGAGATGAACTTTCCCACAAATCATTTGTTTGGCCCAAGGATGAACCCCACTGAAATTGGTGAGAATCGGTTTAAATTTAGATATAGCTCCCGTATATATCTTTAACTGAGTTCGGGTTAATTGTGCACCAAGTGGCCAATATCAGTGCAAATGATCTGAATTTTGGCACATCCGACTGAATTCAGTCCAAAAGCAAGTACTTTAAATTTGGTGTAAATCGGTTCAGATATAGCTATTGCTCCCATATATATGTTCTATCGGATTTGGGGTTTAAAGTCCCTCGCACGCGTAATATGTCCTCCACAAGAATGATATTTGATACCAGATAACTTATGAAGCTCAAAAATACCTCTGTTAAATATTTATCGAGATTGGATCAGATTATGATGTAACTCCCATAAATATTCGATATCAGGTTTATTGTGGCAAATTTCAACCCAAATGGACTGAATTTTCGCAATTCCGGCTGAATTCATCCTAGAAACAAGTACTACAAATTTGATGAAAACCGGTTTGGACAAAGTTATAGTTACCATATATATTTTTCATCCGATTTGAGGATTTAAGTCATTTACGTGCGCCATATGCACTCCACAACAATGATATTTGATACCGGGCATCAGATACTGCTCCAAAATATCTCTGCCAAATTTTATAGAAGTCTGTTTAGATTTTAATATAGCTTCGATATACATCTTCATCCGGTTTTACGGTTATTACTCACCATTTATGTAATGTTAGCCCAAATTGAATAGATTTTTGCATATTTAACCGCACAATTTGGTGAAACACAGTACGGTATAAATAAACCAATAAATAGGTCATATTATGTACTATACAGCAATGTTATTTGGTACTAGAGGTCAAAATCGAGTCAGAGTTGGATATAGTTCCCAAATTGTAACTACTCTAAAGCCATGATACGCATTCAAATAAGGTTCATGCTTGGTATGATCTACTTCTAATAAATTCCCAATAAAAAACATTTTTGTTACGGCTCTACTAAATACGCATAGTGGTGTAGGGTTTCACATTTTTGGCCCCGCCCGACTTTTGACCTTACATTTCGGGCCTATATTGAAAAACAGTTCCTACCAAGAAAATTTCTCTAAAGTCTACAAAAAGTCTTATAGAGATAGATTATTCAACAAGTTCATGTTAATTGAAATATTTTGCAAAATTCCACTTAAAACTTATTATTGTAAAAAAGGTTTACTTAATTAGAAGAGAACTTTTCTTTGCATAAACCCCCTTTACATACACATATATATACGCGTAAATTTGTGTTACACATTTCTCATTAGGTTGAGGAAATTATGACCTTGACTTACTCCATGGATGAGGATACTTTGAACTCACATATACACAGCAAGCGAGCCAGCCAGAATGTCAACATTTTAAAGGTGTATTTACTGTTGGTTTGGGGGGTTGGTTGGCTGTTCTGGAACTTTTCATAACCTCTATTTAATTTAAACTTATTTAATATAATAACACGGAGAAGCAGTAGCAGAATGTGAAAGGAACAAAGGAATTGCATTCAAATTACTTTGTCTCCCGCATCAGGCTTACCAGCTTAATTCAATACTAAACTATGTGAACGAAAAAACTGAACTTGTTTCGTTGTAAACTTTGGAGCACGTTTTACATTGGTAAAGATTAATAGAAAATATTTGTAATTTCAGTTGAAAATGAAAATTCTGAAGGGAAAAAATCTTAAAAAAAAACACAAAAATAAAGGGAGAAAAGTCAGGCTTGAGCATATTTCAGACCCACTCCAAACAAGATCGTAGCAAGTCGAAAAAGTCAATTTTCGAATATTTAAATATATTTTGACTTCTGTAATGATTATTCAAATTATTGACCCTTTATGGAGTAGGTTCCGAAGGAATGGACCAATATTGTCCATTTCGTGCATGTGCATGATATGACTTCGACAAGGGTTATATTAAAAAAATTGTTTTGGAGCAATAGATATACTGGACCGAGTTTCACCAAATGGTAAACTTGGGTTGCGCCGATATTACACATATGGTGAGCAATAACAGTAAAATCGGATGAATATGTATATGAAAGCTATATAAAAATCTGAACCGATCTCGATAAAATTGGGCAGAGGTATTTTCGACCAGTATCTGATGCCCGATATCAAATATGATTGTCGTGGAGGGCATATAACGCAGGTGATGGACTTTAACACCAAATCGGATGAAATATATATATTTTGGGGGCTATAGCTATATTAGAACCGATGTTTACCAACGTTGAATCACTTGATTTTTAACTGGATTGGGTCGGAAGTTCCAAATTTCAGCCCATTTAGGCTGATATTAGCCATTTAGTGCACAATATACCTAATGTCGAATAAACATATTTGTAGGAGCTACATGCAAATGTTTTGGTTTTTCAAAAATCTTGAACCCTATGTGGGGTAGATTCCAAATGGAAAAGTCTGATTTATCCCATCTTTACAGCAGATCTTGTGTTGATGAAAAAATTGATATGTACCAAGCCTGAATGGAATCGGATGTTAATTTCGCGTTTTATGAGTTTCATATATATTCAAAATTTTGAGGGGGGTACAAGGAAAAGTGGACCGATATATCCCATCTTCACAGCAGATCTAGTGTTAGTAGAAATAATGAGATGTGTGAAATATGAAGAGAACCGGGCGCTTTTTTTCGGATTGTATAATCGTTTTGGTTATTCAAAACATTGACCCTTTGTGGTGGAGGTACCAAAAGAAATTGTTCGATCTCCACCATCTTTATGATAGATCTTGTGCTGATAGAAATATTGAGATATGTCAAGTCTAAATGAAATCGAATGTTAATTTCGCGTTTTATGAGCTTCGTGGATTCTCACAAATTTTAAGCATTTGTGGGGGAGGTACCAAAAACAGTGGACCGATATATCCCATCGTCACAGGATATCTTGTCTCAGTAGAAATAATGGGATGTGTATAATATGAAGAGAACAGGATGCTTATTTTGGATTTTATAATCATTTTTTTTATTCAAAACCTTGACACTTTGTGGGGGAGGTACCAGAAGAAATTATCCGATCTCTACTCTCTTTGTAACAGATCTTGTGTTGATGGAAATATTCAGATGTGGTAAGTCTGAATGGAACCGGATATTAATTTCGCGTTTTATGAGCTTCGTGGATACTCACAATTTTAAGCATTTGTTGGGGAGGTGCAAAATGGATAGGACCGATACATTCCATCTTCACAGCAGATCTCGTGTTAGTAGAAATAATGGGTTGTGTGAAATTGTGAAAAGTCGGATGCTTATTTCGGATTTTATAATCGTTTTAATTAATCAAAATTTTGACATTTGGGGAGGGGAGGAGGGTAGGTACCAGAAGAAATGGTCCGATCTCTACTATCTTTATAACAGATCTTGTATTGATGGAAATATTGAGATATACCAAGTCTGAATAGAATCGGATGTTAATTTCGGGCTAATAACTTTCATGGATATTCAAAATTTTGGGAGGCCCTCAAACCGCCAATGAAACCGTCACACCCTGCCCGAATGTTGCTCTGGGGTATTTTGACCCATTCCCGGCGAAGCGCATGCTTGAGGTGATCGACACTTTGGTATTTTTTAGTGCCAACCTTGCTTTCCAAAATACTCAAGACACAATTGTCCAACGGATTGGTATCCGAAGATTTTGGTGGCCATTGTGCGCTGGAAATAAAGCGAGAAACCTCATTTTTTAACCATTCTTGGGTGGCACGAGCTGAGTGCTGAGTCCTGTTGGAATGTCCAAGGTCTCAGGCCAAAACGTTTACATGCCCAAGGCTTTAATACAACCTCCAAAATATTTTCGCGATAATATTCGGCAATATTCTAATGCCACGGTCTACAAATACGAGCGGAGAGCGACCTTCGGCTGTTATGGCTTCCCACAGCATCACCAATGCCGGCGTTTGAGTTCTGGTGGCCAACCGAAGTTGCACATTTTCAGCTGACCTCTTTGGTAAGTAAACATGATCATTTTGTTTGTTTACAAACTGCTGGACAACGAATGTTTTCTCATCGGAGACGGAAAAAACCAAATTCGGCAGTTCACCACTTTCGGCCAAGCGAAGCAACTCTTTGGTTCTTTTGAGGCTATTTTCGTTCTGTAGCGGTGTAAGTTCTTGCACTTTTTGGAATTTCAATGGCTTTAGCCCGAGCTCATTTTTCACTATTTGCCGGACGGAATGGAATATTGCGATATGTTCAGCTCACGAGCCATTTTTCGGATTTCCAAAGTTTGAGCAAAATCGGATTTTACGTTCTCTTTCTGTGCAGTAAATTATTTTTTTGGAAAGTTTGACATTTTTGGTGGGTTACCAGAGGGAGTGGACCGATATTGCCCATCTCCGAACCTGATATAAATTTGACAAAAATATTACGATATACCAAGTTTGCACCAGACAGACGGACGGACCTCACTCGCTCCAAATGTCCTGAAACGGATTTAGTCCAAAGAGACCTAGGTCTAAAACCGTTATTTAGACAAGGCACGTTTTGGCCCTGTAAAATGATATATACCCTCTCTTGCCATATGACTGAGGGTATAAAAAACTGTTGATCTCAGAAACACAGCAGTGTAAGATCCTTATACAAGGTACAGTTAGATACGTGGTAGTTTTCAAATGTTTCTGATATTTTCCTCCATATTTCACTTTAAGTCCTTTTTCTAGGTCCTCGATTTGGTATAGAATCGGCACAGATACACGTTCAAATGTCTTTATTTCGTAGGGAATAACAAGTTCGACTACACCGAACTCAACGCTATCATTTCACTTATTTTGTTTGGGATTTCGTACTTAAATTAGTCCTTCAGCAAACATCTTTTGCAGTGAAGGCAATGCGGTGACAGTGACAAAATATTGTTTACTTGTCACCCCCTCTTTCCTGACATTAAACCGGTTCCTTTGTATGACGGTTGGAGTTTTGGCTCGTCTTTCTCCTTGTCATTGTTTTATCGCTGGGTAACGAAAAACATCAGGTTCTACCATACTCACTTACCCACTGATTCACTCGCACATAACATACACTTGAGCCGTGAATTGAAAAGTTTGGGGAGGTGGATGCGAAAAGGTTTTGCCCTCACTTTACAATAAAATGAAATTTTTAACATTCTTAAGTGACAGCCGAGTAGAATTGGTTGTGATTTCATGCATACATTTTTTACGATATTAAGTTCCACACATATACACCCACACACACTCTGCTGCACAGAGAAACGGTCTTGATGTTCGAATAAAAATATTATCAAAAGAATAAATTTGAGATTTTATAGCCGTTTTGGTGTCAATGGATTTCTGTTGTTTTTTTTTTGTCGATTCTTTTCTTCTATTTTTGGTAAATGCAATTACAAGCTTCGATGAAAAGATATCGAAATATTTTATTTAATGTCCATTAAAGTAACCCTTCCTGGAAGAGCGTGGGATTTATTGAAACTGAGTGTTTTGTTGTACGATTTAAATTTAAATTGTTGGCCTTACTGAAGAATATATTCAGAGAAGGATCTTTAAGGATTTCATAGAAATTTCATACGTTTTTGACATTATACAATTGTTATAAACTTTTTTTTTAGATACGCCTAATAATGTCGTCTCAAAGAAGAATATGTGTCCAAGGTGATCATATGAATATTTCGACCTACACCTGAGTCAGAAATGGCTCATTGAGAACTCCAAAGAGAACAATTATTTAGGAACTCTTAAATTAAGCCTTACATATTTTCCATTGTTTGAGAGATTGAGATTGTTTGAGAATGTCGTGAACTCGTGTTTACTGGGATCAGGTCTATGTCCAGGATGAAATAAAACAGGGATAAAATGGACGAAAACCGTGTTTTAAACCGATTTTAGAGTCGCTCAATTGAATTAAAATTTTTGCAATAACTTAATGTTTAGGGCAGGGATATGGTCCACAATTTTAGAGAAAATTTTGAATGTTGAATAATCGATAAAATCCCATTTATATGAAACGCGTACTGATGACTTTTACATTTTTGCCGATCATCATAGTTAAAAATTGGAAATAAAGTCATTAATATACGGGAATCAAAATTTTTTCGATTTCCCATTGACATAATAGAGTATGAAAATAATTGTTCAATCTCGTGATACCATGCAGGAGTAAGTTTTGGTGATGTACCCTCTTCATACAACACTCATAGATTTCTGGAAATTATTGGTATAAAGTGTGTTTGGATTATTCGAACGGAGGAACTATAGTAACTAGTAAGCAGTCTGTGTCGATCAAATGATATCCTACACTACCATAAATTGCGGAACATTTATATCGTTCAACATCCTCCTTTGTTGGTATTTTAAAGGTTTTAATATCATTCCCAACCGAAATATGTTCACTCTGCCATATAGAGAACAAATCACTGTACCGGTACCAAGTAAATTGAAAGCTTCGACTTAATTTCCAATAGAATTTGATCCGATTTCTTTATTTGTCCAACTCTGTAAAAAATATTTTGAAGTCGTTGTATTGTATGTGAAGTATATCATACCAACCATGCACCTTATTTGAATGCGTATCACGACTTTAGAGAAGTCACAATTGGGGTACTATATCCAGCTCTGAATCGATTTTCAGCAAATTTTATGGAGGCTTTTATACATCTAGTACCAAATGACATTGCTGTATAGAGCATGATCTGACTTCGATTAGAATTATTTAAAAAAAGTTATTTATTGGAGCAATAGTTATAACGAAGAGGCAGAGGTATACAAATCTGAACCGATCTCGATAAAATTTGGCAGAGGTATTTTTGAGCTATATCTGATGTCTGGTATAAAATAGGATTGTAGTAGAGTGCATACTACTTTAACACCAAATCGTATGATACATATATATGGGAGCTACTCGTATAGCTATACCGATTCTCACCAAAATCTGAAGTACTTACTTCTGGGTTGAATTCCATCGGAAGTCTCAAAGCTTAGTCCATTTTGTGCACAATAAACCTGATATCGGATAATTGTAAGGGAGGTATAGGAAAAAGTGGACCAATGGAACGATATATCACATCAGATATTTTGACGAAATATATAATTATCCAAATTTTTAAGTCGTTGTGTGGGGTGTAACATAAAGATCCGATATATTTCATCTTCACATCAGATCTTGTGCTCGTAAAAATATTGAGCTGTTTGAAATTTGAAGACAATCGAACTTTTAGTTCACATTTTATAAGAGTAATAATTATTCAATATTTTGACCTTCTGGAGGGAAGTACTTGGTAGATATTGTCCATTTTCACACCTGACCTAGCATTGATACGAATATTGGAATTTTCAAATGTTAAACAATATTGGATGGAATTGTCTTGTTAAATGAGGTAAATTATTTTCAATGAAAATG